>NC_060196.1:41478889-41631770 GCF_021184085.1 Oncorhynchus gorbuscha | reverse complement strand
AGGGGCAGGGGAGAGAGATGGAGAGAGAGGGAGAGGGGCAGGACAGAGATGGAGAGAGTGGGAGAGGGCAGGGAGAAAGATGGAGAGAGAGGGAGAGGGGCAGGGGAGAGAGATGGAGAGAGAGGGAGAGGGGCAGGACAGAGATGGAGAGAGTGGGAGAGGGGCAGGGGAGAGAGATGGAGAGAGAGGAAGGGGGGCAGGGGAGGATAACAAAAAAGAGAAAGACAGAGAAGGGCAAGGAGACAGAGAAGGAGGGCCAGGGAAAAATAAAGATTGAGAAAGAGAAAGGCAGGAGGAAAATGGAGGGAGGGAGAGAGAGAGGAGCAGGTGAAAGGAAAGAGAAAGACAGGGACAATGTTAGATTAATAGAGATAAAGAGAGGTTGAGGGAAAGGCCGTATTTGATAACCAAACAGGCTTAGGAGAGTTTGACCCCGAGGTCCCTGGGAAAGAGACCTGGCACATTGTCTAACTTTGAGGGGAGAAAATATATAGTATAGCTTACATTGAAGTTAAAGATTATGCACAGTGCAAATTAACTACAATGTCCCCCTTCTGATATGCAAAATATCAGTGTTGATCAGTTAGAAGCTGAAGCTATGAAGAAAGTAAATGTACCAATGCTTGCAATTCCTTGTAGGCCAAGGAAGTATGATCTCACCTTACACGCTTACACTTTTTAAATTCATTTATCATTTTCTCCCAAATGAAAGCAAAGAAAGAACTACATTATCAGTAGAGGATATGTAGGACATTTAAACTACCGGAGAATAAACAGGACTGGGTTAAATCCACTGTTGTGATGTTATCATATAATAATATATTCATGTAGCCAATGTAGGCCTGTAAGTAAATGTTTGTCCATGGTGAGATATCATAGAGAACGACCCGCATTTCTTCTTCCATAGAGATGATCTGTATCAAAACTATTAACATTAGAACTAGGTGTACAAAAGAGCTGACCAGAGTCTCCCAATGAAACTCATGTTAAAATGAATGTAATTCAACAGCCATGCTATGTAATAAGAGTTTACTAAGTGCTGCTTATAGCTGAACTCTGTTCTATTCTCTCTTCTTGTTTGGTGTTTTATTGTCCCGATGCAGCTGTGGAAGACTGTTGAGGTTCCGATCTCCAAACATCGTCAGGACCCTGAAGTTGTAGAATTGAACATAGAGCGAAAATAGACATAACAAAATGGTGAATAGGACTGAAGTAATAAATCGCCTCTCTTTTTCTCTCGTCTATTCAGTGTGGTAATCTGAGGGAAAATGTATGAAAAAGAGATTACGTCGTCGAGTTCATGGTTGAGTGTTCGCATCGCTGGGTCTATTCAGACATTTTACTACAGTGTTTATCCTCCTATAGTGGGTCATAGCAGAGCTGCTTAACTACTGAATTAGAAAGAATAGAACACCCATTCACGTTCCCCATTCAAAATTCACATCTCTCAGTTCCGTGCCTCTCTCAATGTTCAACATGTTTTACAATGGAATACAAACCCTGTGGTTTTTAGAGCTGTGTCCATTCTACACATTCTAACGCTATATGCATAGCTTACAAATGTGTCAAGACTGAAAGTGGAGATATACACTGGGTCTTTGTTTGCTAAAGCAACAGCACAATCTTCAAATGGACCTCTGTGGGTAGCAATGAATCTCATCAGTCCTCATTCCTCATCTATCATTAGATTACAGTTATAGACACATGCGCACACACGCGCACACGCACACATGCACACACACACACAGGGAGAGAGAGAGAGAGAGAGAGAGAGACTGTAATGTGAACCCTAAATCATCTAAGTTAATAGAGCCTAATGGACAGAAACTCTGTCCAACTTGTGTCTCTGTGCTGTCCTCCCTCACTCTTAGATCTCATAAACAGTTGGCAGGGATCCCCACTGTCATAAATGCACACACGCACACACACACACACACACACACACACACACACACACACACACACACACACACACACACACACACACACACACACACACACACACACACACACACACACACACACACACACACACACACACACACACACACACACAGTTGGCAGATATCTGGTTTCCCACTGTCACAGATGCTTATATTTTTGTCCATCCGTGATCAGATAGGACTGGAAATAGAACACCACCATCTCCCAGCATTACAGCTCTTCTTACTCTACATGGAGAGCTCTTTAAATATGCACTTAATGGGCTGCTGTCCCTCCCAACCCCAGAGACCAACCCCACACTGACTGGTAGATGGTCGTGTTAGGCACTAGATTACCATGGAGCTTAGCAGGCTGTCATCCTTTTCACTTAGTCAATGTTGTAGTTCCTTACATGTCCAGAGGATGGCGCCTGACTCCGGAGAGTGTAGTAGAACGAACTAGTAGAAAAATAAATATTCCTATTCACTTCAAACTGCTCACTGGTCTGGTGTTACTTAACGGTTAAGAGTGGAACCTACAACTAGTAAAGGATAGAGAGAAAGATAGACATAGGCTTAGAAATTAGTAAAACAAAGAAAGAGAGCAACAGAAACACACACGCACACATACGCACACACACACACACACACACACACACACACACACGCTCACACATTACATTACATTTACATTTAAGTCATTTAGCAGACGCTCTTATCCAGAGCGACTTACACACACACACACGCACACACACACGCACGCACACACACACGCACACACACACGCACACACATACGCACACACACACGCACACACATACGCAAACACACACACACACAACACACACACACACACACACACACACACACACACACACACACACACACACACACACACACACACACACACACACACACACACACACACACACAGGGTTTACCCAGTGTAAATGGTGGAGGAGCAGCAGATTACAGTGTGTTTATTATTATTATTCGTTTATTTGTAATATAATATATATAATATATATATTTGTATTGGCCCATCCACCCCTCTTAGGGGAAAAAAGTAACTTTGCTTTCCATTTAGGTTTTTACAGTTTATTTGTTACATATACATTTCACACACATGACTTTTATGCACAGTAGTCACATAACAAAGATGTGTTTTTTTTAGATACACAGTACATTTTGTATAGATAGTGATCAGACATCTCCAGTATACATTATATATAGTGTTTCAGTAATAACTATTAATGATCATTATATATAGTGTTTTCTGTAATAACTATTGGCAATCATTATGGGATTATGTGGCGGCAGGGTAACCTAGTGGTCAGAGCGTTGGATTAGTAACCAGAAGGTTGCAAGTTCAAACCCCAGAGCTGAAAAGGTAAAAATCTGTTGTTCGTTATATATAGTGTTTTCAGTAATAACTAATAGCGATCATGTGCTTTTTTCGTCAACTTCTCTCTGCCCATCCCATTTTAATCCCACTCCTTAATTCTCTCTGCCCATCCCATTTTAATCCCACTCCTTAATTCTCACTGTCCATCCCATTTTAATCCCACTCCTTAATTCTCCCTGCCCATCCGATTTTAATCCCACTCCTTAATTCTCTCTGCCCATCCCATTTTAATCCCACTCCTTAATTCTCTCTGCCCATCCCATTTTAATCCCACTCCTTAATTCTCTCTGCCCATCCCATTTTAATCCCGCTTCAATTTCTCTCTCCATCCCATTTTAAACCCACTCCTCTGCTTCCCTCAGCCCATCCCATTTTAAAACCAGCCCTCTGCTTCCCTCAGCCCATCCCATTTTAAACCCACTCCTCTGCTTCCCTCAGCCCATCCCATTTTAAACCCACTCCTCTGCTTCCCTCAGCCCATCCCATTTTAAACCCACTCCTGTGCTTCCCTCAGCCCATCCCACCTATCTCTGTAGACCACCCCCTTTTGATTTCCATGCGCTATATATTTTTCAACTGTGCTGTGATGTCTTACATTCATTTTGAACCTTTATAATCACATAGTATACACAGATTGTAAGTAAAAGATTAAGATTTTTTACAATAATATTTGTATATTGTTGATTGATTGACTATGGCTTTCCACATCGCCCAACACTGCTAATTGTACGGTTAATTTTAAATATATGTTGTGATTTTTCAACCATTCCTGAACCTGTGACCAGGTTCAATACCAGAATAAATTGGGGGCAATATCAGAATAAATGATGTAATGATTCTGTCTCTTTGCAGCAAAATCTACAGAGGTGAGATTGTTGTATGCCCTATATATATATATATATATATATATATATATATATATATATATATATATATATATAACATTCTGTTGGTGGCAAGAATATTGTATAATACTTTTAATTTAAAAACTCAAAGTATTGAATCAAGTTTTGTTTTGTGTATCAGTTCATACACTATTTGCCATGGAATCGTTACATTGAAAATCTCTTCCCAGGTTTAAGTGTTAGCAGCAGTATGATGGTCTGTATTGGTCCCTGGGGACATAGGGGTGAAGGGGTGAATAATGTATAGCATGGAGAGAGGAGGAGATGGAGAGGAGGAAAGGGAGAGGAGGAGATGGAGAGAAGAAGGTAATGAAGCAGTAGTAATGCAGAGGAATACAGCGAGTCTCTCAGGGATCAGAAAGCATACCCAGGTTAAACAGCTCTCTCTCTCCCTTTCTCTGTTCATCTACCTCTCTCTATACCTTTCTCTGCATCTGTCTACCTCTCTAGCTACCTTCCTTTCTCCATCTTACTAATTCTCCTATCTCTCCTCAATCTCTGTCTCTCTGTCCTGTCTCTCTCTCTCTTCCCTCTGCTCCACTCTCCCTCCTGCTTTCTGTCTCTTCACATCCCTCGTGTATTTTTTCTGTTGTCATCTCTCTACACTTTCCCTTGGATGGAATGTGATATAAGGCCTCTTTCGCCAATCTCTTTATCGACCCGCTCTCTCTGTCCCACACACACACACATACACATACACACACACACATGCACATGTTTACTGCCTGGTTGACCTCTGAGAGAGACCACTCAACTCAGTCCCTTCTGACCCACTCCAGACAAACTACAAGACCAGGGGATGGAGGGAAGAGGAGAGAGAGATGGGAGAGAGGGGATGAAAAGGGGGAGGGGGTAGAGGGGGTAGAGGGTAAAGGAGAGATAGAGGAAGAGGAGAGCAAAGTGGAAGGAGAAAGCAGAAACAAGTGTGGGAGAAGAGTGAACAGGGCAATGGATAAAGGAGAGAGCTATATGAAGTAGGGAACACAGGGGAGGAAGTAAAGGTGAGCGCTAGTGGGGAGAGAGAAGAGAGAGAAAGAGGAGAGAGAAGAACAGGAGAGAGCTATATGAAGTAGGGAACACAGGGGAGAAAGTAAAGGTGAGCGCTAGTGGGGAGAGAGAAGAGAGAGAAAGAGGAGAGAGAAGAACAGGAGAGAGATTTTAAAAAAGGACTCAGGTTTCCCCATCATCAGTCCCACTGCACCTAAAGTGATGATGTTCCAACAACAAGCCCCATCATCATTCAGTAACCACTATGTCCTGGGGGAGAACCCTTCTGTGCTCCAGAGCTTGATTGACATTCCATTTGTCCCATGAAAGGTGACTGTCTCAACCTCTACAAATAGAAATGTGTCCATATTTCTATATTCCTGCTCTGGCTTTAGATGCTATTCACACAAACACACGTCACTCCAATCGGATGACAGTGTTGAACTTCTGACACGGAACAGGATTGTGTTGTTTCTTTCTGTGCATCACAAAGTGTCCTTTTTCTAATGAAATGACAAAATCATGCTCTTGACTTACTTACTTACTTACTGAATTTATTGTCCCCGTGGGGAAATGTTGTTGCAGTGTTATGTTCACATTTAAAGTGCTGTTTAAATACAAAACAAAATTGACAATACAACTTTCACATCAGTTACGCACCAATAAAAATAAGAAGAAGAAGAAATAAGAAATAAAACATGAAATAAAGAAGAAGAGACTAGCCTGCTGGCCTTACGGAGTCAATGGGAACATTCCCCGAGCTATTTAGGAGGGATATCACACCTGGCACAATGATTGTCTCGTTCTGTTCTTCCTGCTGAGGGGTGCCCTATACCTGCACCCAGAGGGGAGTAATTCACAGTCCAGGTACAGGGTGTGACTTGGGTCTAAAATGATTTTGTGAGCCTTATGTAGGGCCCTGACCTTAAAGATCTCATCCAGGCTTGTCTGTTTGACTCCAAGTACCTTGCTTGCTATGGTAGTAATCCTTCTCAGCATGTTTCTCTGGCTGACAGTGGCATTGCCAAACCAACAAACAATACAACAAGTTAAAATACTCTCAATAAAGGACTTATTCCATTTCCTCATGGTTTTGTGACATTTCAAAAGATGCACCTGTAATAAATGTAATTATTCCCCTCTCTTGAATATTCTAATCCATATTTTTATATTAATATATGGTATACTTCTACATCTATATTGCATACTTTTATAGGTATCTGAGAATACACTGCATCTGTCAGACCATGATTATCATAATGTTCCCTTCACATGAATCATTCATTCATAATGCACCTACTCAACAGTAAACACACACACTACTTTCTCCCGTCTGCGTACATACTATAATACCGTGGGAGGGGCGTGGAGTTAATGTGAGCGAGGGAAAGGCATCACAGTAGGTGCCCACACACACACACACACACACACATACACACACACACACAGTAATATGAGAGAAGAAAGCATCATGATAGATAAATGCAGAAAGGGGGAAAACTCCAATCACAATTTCCTTCAATCACTGTACAGTACGGAAAGGCACATTTGAATATTTCCTACCTGAAAGTACGAATACTATACAATTTTAATCACTATTTAACATGTAGATGCTTTTTGTGTCTCTCAGGTTTGTCTTTTTCAGCATAAAATATTGGGGGAAGAGGTACAGCTGGTAATGTCTGACAGAGAGGAGAAAAACATGCTCTAAATGTCTCTGATGAAGAATCACTTAAAGAACAATGAGACAGAGAGAGAGATGGCCGGCGACTGTGGTGAAAAAGAGAGTGCATAGAAATTCTTTATGAAGGTGTTTTAGTTAAGTAGAGCGATGGAGGAAAGTTTAGTTCACCTCTAAGAGCATTTGATCTGCTCTCATCCTCCTCTTGTATGATGGAACAAAATTATATATTACAGTAGAACAGAACAGAATGCAATGCAATACTATACAATAGAAAAAATAGAATAGAATTGAATATTGGGAATCTACTAAACGGATTATCTAAATTCTCTACTTAATTTCTACCCCCTAACTCGCTTCATTCTAGGGGGTGGGGGTGAGAAGAGAAGGAAGGGAGAGGAGGAGAAAAAAGAAATAGCCGACCCACAGTCCTTCATTACCACAGCACAAGGTTCTCTCTCTCTCTCTCTATCTCTCTCTCTCTTGCTCTCTCTCTCTCTCTCTCTCTTGCTCTCTCTCTCCCTTTCTCTTTTTCTCTCTGAGGAAGAGGATTATAACAAACCTATACAGTTGTAAACTTGAATGAACCTAACCCACAATCTACCATACTGTAACACACACTATAATGTCCTAAACAGAATACTTCTATACTATACTTCCACATTAGCCAGGCTATCAGAAGGTGTTCTCATACCCCTAATAAGGGCCCTCAAGAGAAGCCCTAAAGAGGGGAAGGAGTCAGTGAACTAAGCCTACGGTATAAATCCACTGACCCTTCTCATCAATGATGCAGAATAAGAGAACAGAAACATGATTACCCTTTTAGCTGCTACGGGAGAGGGGGAGAGAATGAGAGAGGAGGGAGAGAGCAAGGGAGAGAGGGGGGAATGAGAGAGGAGGGAGAGGGGGAGAGAATGAGAGAGGATGAGGAGAGCAAGGGAGAGAGGGGGAGGGGGAGAGAGCAAGGGAGAGAGGGGGGAGGGGGAGAGAATGAGAGAGGAGGGAGAGAGCAAGTGAGAGAGGGGGTTAGAATGAGAAAGGAGGGAGAGAGCAAGGGAGAGAGGGGGGAGGGGGAGAATGAGAGAGGAGGGAGCGAGCAAGGGAGAGAGGAGAAGAAGGGGGAGAGAATGAGAGAGGAGGGAGAGAGCAAGGGAGAGAGGGAGGGAGGGGGGGAGAATGAGAGAGGAGGGAGAGAGCAGAAGAGAGATGAGAGAGGAGGGAGAGAGCAGGAGAGAGATGAGAGAGGAGGGAGAGAGCAAGGGAGAGATGAGAGAGGAGGGAGAGAGCAGGAGAGAGATGAGAGAGGAGGGAGAGAGGAGGGAGAGAGAAGGGAGAGAGGGGGAGAGAATGAGAGAGGAGGGAGAGAGCAAGGGAGAGATGAGAGAGGAGGGAGAGGGGGAGAGATGAGAGAGGAGGGAGTGAGCAGGAGAGAGATGAGAGAGGAGGGAGAGAGAGGAGGGAGAGAGGTGGAGAGAATGAGAGAGGAGGGAGAGAGCAAGGGAGAGATGAGAGAGGAGGGAGAGAGCAAGGGAGAGATGAGAGAGGAGGGAGAGAGGGGGAGAGAGATGAGAGAGGAGGGGGAGAGCAAGGGAGAAATGAGAGAGGAGGGAGAGAGCAGGAGAGAGATGAGAGAGGAGGGAGAGAGGAGGGAGAGAGGGGGAGAGAATGAGAGAGGAGGGAGAGAGCAAGGGAGAGATAATAGAGGAGGGACAGAGGAGGGAGAGAGGGGAGAGAATGAGAGGAGGAAGAGGGGGAGAGAATGAGAGGAGGGAGACGGGAGATGGGGAGAGAATGAGAGAGGATGGAGAGGGGGAGAGAGATGAGAGAGATGAGAGAGGAGGGAGAGAGAGATGAGAGAGGAGGGGGAGAGAGAAGAGAGAGGAGGGGAAGAGAGATGAGAGAGTATGGAGAGGGGGAGAATGAGAGAGGAGGGAGAGAGCAGGAGAGAGATGAGAGAGGAGGGAGAGAGCAGGAGAGAGATGAGAGAGCAGGGGAGCGGAGGGAGAGAGGGGGAGAGAATGAGAGGAGGAAGAGGGGGAGTGAATGAGAGAGGAGGGAGACGGGGAGAGAATGAGAGAGGATGGAGAGGGGGAGAGAATGAGAGGAGGAAGAGGGGGAGAGAATGAGAGAGGAGGGAGACAGGGAGAGAATGAGAGAGGATGGAGAGGGGGAGAGAGATGAGAGAGGAGGGAGAGGGGGAGAATGAGAGAGGAGGGAGAGAGCAGGAGAGAGATGAGAGAGCAGGGGAGATGAGGAGGAGAGGTGGAGAGAATGAGAGGAGGAAGAGGGGGAGAGAATGAGAGAGGAGGGAGACGGGGAGAGAATGAGAGAGGATGGAGAGGGGGAGAGAGATGAGAGAGATGAGAGAGGAGGGAGAGGGGGAGAATGAGAGAGGAGGGAGAGAGCAGGAGAGAGATGAGAGAGGGGGGAGAAAGGAAGACCGAGAGAGTTGAGTGAGCAAGAGAGGGAGAGAGAGATGAGATACTCATCATCTTTAATGCTTTAGATTAGTAATGACAGATACAGTTACAATATTGTTATATCAGTAAAATCTCATGTCAAGTGTTTTTATTAAGGATGACGTATTTGGATAGTCTCTGGGGAGAGATGACATTGATCTGTTAAGAATTACTCTGATAGGGTGATTCTTACACACACACACACACACACACACACACACACACACACACACACACACACACACACACACACACACACACACACACACACACACACACACACACACACACACACACACACACACACACACACACACACACACACACACACACACACACACACACACACACACTTACACACACACACACACAAACACACATCTTATTAGGATATAATTACAATTTGACCTTTAGTCATTAAAAAACAGGTAAACAATAATGTATAATACAGCTAAATCACAATATGAATAGCATTTCCTCTTCCAGGGAAACTTTGAATTTATCATCATCACAGCCACTGAGTTGGAAATGATGCCCTCTCAAGATAAGAGACGTGCTTATTGTTTGATTAATTCGTTCAGACCTGGCTATTATAATCTCCTCACCACTATAACAGCTTGATCAGGAGTCAGGAGGTAATTTCATTGAGGTGACATGTTATCTAAACTACAGGAATAAAAAGCTATTATGCTAATATCATCTCATAGTCATCAATCATCTGCGATAGAGCTTTCACATCATTCCTTGTTCCACCTCTGATGTAAGGTGTGTGTGTGTGTGTGTGTGTGTGTGTGTGTGTGTGTGTGTGTGTGTGTGTGTGTGTGTGTGTGTGTGTGTGTGTGTGTGTGTGTGTGTGTGTGTGTGTGTGTGTGTGTGTGTGTGTGTGTGTGTGTGTGTGTGTGTGTGTGTGTGTGTGTGTGTGTGTGTGTGTGTGTGTGTGTGTGTGTGTGTTTCGGAGGGAGAGAGGGAGAGCGGGAGGGAGGGAGGGAGGAAGGGAGCGATTTGAACACATCCTCATTATATTTACCGGGACCCCGGGGCGGTGTGTGCGCTCGTGTGGAAACAAAAATCGTTAAGCGAGCAGGTCTGTCGTTCACAGACACCGGCAATAACGGGAAGGAGTCTATGGTTTTAGACAGTTTGGAGAAACTGCCCAGAGTTATATAGTTGTATTTTCTTTCCTGTCTTGTAGTTCAACGAAAGCAGAGTTTGATACGTTTATTCTTCAAAATAATTCGGAGGAATTTAGGCCTATACCTTCGTTTTTGTTTTCTCAATGAAAGTAGGCTTTTCTAACCCGATGATGCATTTTGACCACTTTTAATTGATTTAATATATAGTGTATTATTTTACACATTTGTATTTCTCCACGAAACGGGGCTAAATCGAAGGTCCTGAACTAAATATGCTGAAGGAAATGACCAGTAGTTGTGCACGCCGGAGTCCATGTGACGTCAGAGAGACGGGCGAGTTAAAAGCAGAGAGCGCATCAGGAGTGGCATGGTTGGTTTGTGGATCATAGATCACAACATCCCTGCCTCTTTGGACTGCAAATAATGTGTTTCACCAGACTGACTGGACGGTAAACATATTCATTAATTCAGCGCGTCACCAACCGTCAACCGACTTGGACACCTGAGCCATCCCCAAAAAAACATCCCAAGGGAGAATTGCTCTATAGCTGATATTTCTCTCATACCTCAATAGAAGAGCCGAAGAACAGCTGAAGCAGACTGTTCATTACAAACCAAATATTGGGTGCCGGCACGTTACCCGCAGTGGAAAGCAGTGTCTTGGTGTTGATTTGATTTAGTCAAAGTTACCTTTACGCACAGATCTAGCACACGTGTAATTTACCCAGATTCTTTCTTCGGAACTGACCTTAGATCAGCGTCTACGGGCTACTTGATCCTGATGCATTGATGAGTGACAGTTGGACATTGTGCTGGTGCTTGATCCTTTAAAGTTTGCCGCCATTTACTGATGTTTGATATCATGGCTTACCCGCAGCTAGGATACCCCTATTCACCCACACACCAGGTAATGCGTTTTTCACTCAATTAGAAGAAACTTGAAAGTGTGGTGAAGGAAAACATTGTTTGTTTCTGTACTTTATAAGCTAGTGTCTCCGGCTTTGCAGATACATCAAATAGCCTACGTTTTTTTTTTTACAAAATAACTGATTTATTGGTAGCCTTTTTCGTTTTGTGCTCATGTATTGCCTATTGTCTATATTTGTACTAAATAATGTTTTCTTGTTTTCGCGCCAGTTCCTCATGAGCACGAGCTCTTTGGCCAGCTGCTTCGAGCCTGGCGGAAGGTCTCTCCTGGACTCAGGTGTGACGCATCCCTCGCCCCAGCCTCTTCGGTGCCCAGCGTACGAGAGCAGGCTGCTCGGCTCCCCGGGCCAGGAGATACCAACCCCGGGTATAGGTCTGGGTGTGTATGGAGCTGGCTATGGAAAGAGCCAAGGGTACTATGGCACCTGCGGAGGCGACGCAACAGCTCTGTATGCCAGGGTAGGTAGGCTTTTTTTTTCCTATATTGACTTTCCTTCTTCTTTTTTATTTTTCTTCTTTTTTCATTTAATTGGTCATGTCAGCGAAAATAAAAAAGGACAAACCTTTGTCCAATTCGTGCGCACTGGACTGATCCATATCTGTGGTGAGCAAAATAGACTAAACAAAACATAATTGACTCCGTTTTTGAAAGGTTTTGTCAAGTTATGTCAATGGAAGTCTTTTGATTTCATATCTGCAGGGAACCTTGGAGTCCAAAGATGGAGCGTCTGCACATGTGGGGGCCTCTCAAACCCCTGCATACTATCCATATGATTACGCATTTGGGCAGTATCCATATGACCGATATGGGTATGTCTACTACTATGTTATCTGTTTCTAAATAACTTGTAATTCTTGTAAACATCAAAATATGATCTAAATATGAGAAATAGGAATAAGGCATTGATGCATAACATAGTTCCATCTACACATGTATATCTCTTGAACATATACGTCAAACACCAAGTACAAGGAGGAAAAAATACAATATTTGAAAACGAAGCTCCAGCACATATTAGATCCATTCAACATAATGTGAAAAATGCAATATTTGGAAGAGTTTCTCTGTCAAATTCACTCCTATTCTGACACCACTCCCCTCACCCCGCTTCTCCCAGGTATGGGTCATCTGTGGACAGTGCCGCAGCACGGAGGAAGAACGCTACCAGGGAGACCACCAGCACTCTGAAGGCCTGGCTGCAGGAGCACCAGAAGAACCCGTATCCCACCAAGGGAGAGAAGATCATGCTGGCCATCATCACCAAGATGACACTTACACAGGTAACAACTGGCTCAGTGTTTGGGGATGAATATGTTAGTTGGAGCTCTTCTGAACTTGTCATGTGTAACAGTACATGCTCGATCGAGGAGTACTAGGCACTGGTTAATCACAGAAGAAGATTACATCCCACAGAAATGTGTCTTCTGCTTTATCCTAAAGCCTCCTAAAGACCCAAATACACATACATACGATGCCCCTGGAGCAGGTTTAGGGGTTAAGTGCCGTGCTCAGGGCCACAACAGTAGGCTTGGGAATTGATCAAATATGTAATGATTTATTAATGTGTTTGTTCATTCAGGTGTCCACGTGGTTTGCCAATGCACGGCGGAGGTTGAAGAAGGAGAACAAAGTCACATGGTCACCACGAGCCAATAAAAGCTCTGATGAGAGGGGCTGTGAAGATGACAGTGATGGTGTGGAGGGATCGCAACAGGAGGAGACAATCAAACGCGAGATAGATGTTGATGGTGAGTGCATGTGTACCATAGATTTATATAATTAACTAGACGAACCCATTAACATGCTACCCGCTCTCACAGTCAACTCAGAATCAGATGTTCATCCATTTTTCTCAAACTTAAAATTTGGAAGTTGTTCCAAACATCAAATTTCGAAGTGTTTATGGTTAAGTTCAGGCATTAACTCCAAATTCTTAAGGTGAGGCATTAACTCTGAGTGGTTAAGGTATAGGGTTAAGGTTTGGGATAGGCTATCGCAGGATTCAAACGTTCAACCGTTGGAATCAGAGGCAGATGCTTACTGTTTCCCCAAGTGGATGGTTTCCACGTCATCTCCTGACATCCACAGACATTTACATTTACATTTAAGTCATTTAGCAGACGCTCTTATCCAGAGCGACTTACAAATTGGTGCATTCACCTTGTGACATCATGGATGGACGTCGAATACCGACTGGTATCACGAGTGACCTGGCTGTTAAAATGGCTTCCCATTCATTTATATGGAAGTTGCTTTCTATCCGTCCTGTCAATTTTGTGATTGTTAAAACATCTTTGTATTTTTTGGTTGTAGACTCTGTAACGGGGAGGTGTGTGGACCTAAAACAGAGTGACCTGGAGGACTTTGATCTGCTGGAGTCAGATGGTTCTGACTGCGACCCTAAACACCCGTTTCACACCAAAGACACCCCAGTACACACACCACCGGACCAGCGCCACCATCCCAAAGACCCTTCCAACAGCCCACTCACACATACCCCAGACACACTCCGACACGGGAATGAACGATTGCCACAGTCAGCAGATTGCCTCAAAAACACACCAGACCACGACCGAAATACCAACTCATTCTACACTCAACGGGACCTGCGAAGTACAGAGAGCAGCAAACCTAACATCTGGTCCATTGCACAAACTGTTGCTATCCAACCTGAGTTCCCTCCTTGCATGCACACAACCACCCCCAGCGAGGCCCTCTCCCCAGGGGGGTATCTGACCGAAGTACCCAACCTGAAGGTGAGGGCGGCTGAGCAGCAGGACTCGCCAGTGGCTACTCTGAGAGATTGGGTGGACGGGGTCTTCCACGACCCCCTTTTCAGACAGAGTTCCTTTAAACCTGTGCTGTCCAAGTCAGCAATGGACAGGGTGTGGATTGGGTTAACTGGATAGGCGATGGAAGGCAGAACTCTGTTGAACATGTTACCTCGTCTTTGCAGTATGTATCGACTTCCTTAGAGAGACATACAGAGACTGCTATCCTCTCACCATTTGAATGAACTCAACCTGAGCAGAAGGCTATCTGAACTCCTTATGATACCACATGCTTCCATGCCTTTTTTTGTTTTTGAAAAATGTCAATACATGAATGCACATAAACGGCAGTATAATGACGTTAAAATGACAAACATCAGAACAATGACGTTTTGCATAAATATCAAATTCAGACTACTTTCACTTTAAATGGATTTTTAAACGAGTGGAAAAAAGAGGGATTCAATCCCTTTGGACACTAAGAAAAGCAAAGTAGTAGCCTACCCATTCTCCCAGTAAAATGATCCCCCACATTCAACAGATTAAAAAGTTCTGGATTGTTGAATCACTAAAACACACTGATAATATGTTGTTTTATGATCTGGGAAGTGGGGACACAGAGTATCCTAGTGGTGTACACCTTTTCCAGACCTCTTATAATAACCTGAAGCATGACAGCACAATGTTTCCTCTTAAACCAAGTAGTGCATAATATACAGTATGTTTTGCTTATGATCACATCTGTTAGACGTATTTCACACTTCTTGCACTAAAGTCCGATTGCAGTTGATGAGTCACGGAAATAAACAATTGTTTTTTTTGCAGAATGATGTTCTCTGTTGAGTGTGATTTCGCCTTGTGTTCGCTCTCCATGGTGCTGAAACAGGGTACGTTGTTAACCAGCCTGTAGCCTACGTTTTGCAAATGCAACGATCTTAAATTTGTTATTAAGGCAAAATTGAAAGGATGAACCTTTATGGGTGCCTTGTGTTCGCTCTCCATGGTGCTGAAATTGTGTCGCGTAAACCAACATCTACTAAATCATATGCACATATATCATAGTCTAGTAATGACATGCAATATATATATGTATATAATAATAACCATATTTTTACCTATTATATTTCTAGGTTTATTTTATATTTTGTATTGAACTTTCAATTTCCTCCAAGACTAAATATTTTGCACATATAGTTCCTCAATTAATGCACCTTGGAGTGCGAGAGAGAATGTAGGATATTTCTCCCTCATTTATGTGTGTGTGTGTAAAAGGCGGCAAGCTGGGCATCGTTGAGCCGTGACTAATTCCAACACAGAGGACAGGGCTGCTAAATTGTTAAATCGATGCCACTTCCACAGCGGGCCCAGATATAGCAGCAATCAGCGATGCGTCTCTTTTCATTAGGCGGCTTTTGACTGCATCAACCTGGGACCATGAGCTGCGCATCCACCGCTCTCTAAACGGGTCATGATAAAATATACTCCATTATAGAATATACTCCATTAGCGAAGAGTTGAGCTCCTTAACACACTTCTTAATCTAATAGCTTTATCTCCACTGACTTCATGCAATATCTTCGTATTTTCCCGTTGAAGGGATAGGAGTAGCCTAGGCCTAACATTTTAAGAGATCCATGACGTGATGCCATTCAACCCGAGGGTTGAGTGAGACTTTTCAACGGTTTGAATAATACATGGCATGAGAGAAATCGAATGGATGAATAATATTGATACAAATCAGTTCAAATTCGATCAGGTAAACATCTTGTAAATATATATAGTAAAGGCCTACATCATGGACTTATTTTGATTCTTTGAATTATCCCACCCGTCATATAATTATCACTTTATAAGATGCTTCATTAATGTCGTTGCATCAAGCCAATTTAGTAAGAAATAACATTATAGACCTACAGCAATAGCTTTCCCACCCTAAAATCCTACAATATCCCAAAAACCTTAAGTTGTCAAAAACAATAAATTATTCAACATAACTTCACGAATTTTAGGCATCCTAAAATGTTCCATAAACACTTCCTAAATAGGAGTTGAAGAACAATTATAGGGTCCAGGATGGATAAACTACTTTTCCCTCTCTCTTCCTTTCTCCTGTGTTTTTGGTTTAGGAAAGATAATAAAGTATTAAACAGAACAGAGCCGAGATCTTCTGAGGCCTTGTATGGAATTAACCATTTCAGTGTAAATAATTCAAGAAGAATTCAACCGAGAATTCCATTCTTTTTCTGTTTCATAAATAAATGAGACGTAAGATGATAAATAATGACATCTGGCTCTTCCTGTAAAGTTTACTTTCTTGAGCACGATGAATGGAGCCATACTATAACAAACAATCCTCTAGTCTTATTCACAGAGAGCTAACTAAGGATTATAAAAGTGGTGTGGTGATTAGCCTATACAATAGACAATCTCTGAAATGTTGCTCTAGGGTATCATTCCATTTTATTCAATTGCAATTTGTGAGATGATAAACTCCCAACCCCGAACGAGAACTCTACAATGAGCCAAAGCACACAATAATACGCATATATCGAAAGGTTAAAAATTTACCCCCAAAGTTCAGTGTGCTTATATCATCTATGCCGTTTAGCTCTGAGGTGAGAGGAGATGTGAGGGCAAAGATATGAAGCGATGGGAGGAGAGAGGGAGACTGCGCTTAATGGGACTGGAGTACCCGTTGGCACTCTCATCAGCTGCGGGGACAGGGGCCTCAAGTACTGGAGAGCACTAGCCTATCTTGCAGAGCACTGCACTGCTGAGTGGAAACTTGAAGGTTTTCTCACTATGAGTTAAGTTCAATACTGCATGTGTTCCATGTCTCTGTCTGACCAGTGGAGATGTGAATCTGTTCTCCATCCTCTCTTTGTCCTTTCTCCCTCTTTACCCTCCTCTGACATCCTCTGTCTTTCCTTCCGTTCCTTTCTCCCTCTTTACCCTCTGACATCCTCTGTCTTTCCTTCCGTTCCTTTCTCCCTCTTTACCCTCCTCTGACATCCTCTGACATCCTCTGTTTTTCCTTCCGTTCCTTTCTCCCTCTTTACCCTCCTCTGACATCCTCTGACATCCTCTGTCTTTCCTTCCGTTCCTTTCTCCCTCTTTACCCTCCTCTGACATCCTCTGTCTTTCCTTCCGTTCCTTTCTCCCTCTTTACCCTCCTCTGACATCCTCTGACATCCTCTGTCTTTCCTTCCGTTCCTTTCTCCCTCTTTACCCTCTGACATCCTCTGACATCCTCTGTCTTTCCTTCCGTTCCTTTCTCCCTCTTTACCCTCCTCTGACATCCTCTGTCTTTCCTTCCGTTCCTTTCTCCCTCTTTACCCTCTGACATCCTCTGACATCCTCTGTCTTTCCTTCCGTTCCTTTCTCCCTCTTTACCCTCCTCTGACATCCTCTGACATCCTCTGTCTTTCCTTCCGTTCCTTTCTCCCTCTTTACCCTCCTCTGACATCCTCTGACATCCTCTGTCTTTCCTTCCGTTCCTTTCTCCCTCTTTACCCTCCTCTGACATCCTCTGACATCCTCTGTCTTTCCTTCCGTTCCTTTCTCCTCTCCTCCTCCTCTCTTACAGTACCTCTACTCTTGCTAAATTCTCTCATCCTTTTGCGCCGCTCTCCTTCCTCTCTGTCATCCCCTCCTCTCCTCTCACCCTCTCTTCTCCCCCCTCCTCTCCCCCTTCACTTCCCCCCTCATCAACTTCAACCATAGACATAGTCTAGACACACAAACAATATATCCCACCCTGCCTCTTGTCTCTCGTCTCTCGTCTCTCTCTCTCTCTCTCTCTCTCTCTCTCTCTCTCTCTCTCTCTCTCTCTCTCTCTCTCTCTCTCTCTCTCTCTCTCTCTCTCTCTCTCTCTCTCTCTCTCCCACTTCTCCCACACGACACCATGCTCTGTGGGCCAGATAATGCAATTAAGCCATAGTGTGTTTAATGCCCAGTCTAGTAGAGCAGCAGAGACAGGTCGGACCTGATGTTAGCTTGTCTGTTTCACACCAGTAAATAAAACAGCCCACCCATTGCACACCCTGTGGGGACGGATCATGCAAACATTTACAGGCAAGCATCTGTCAAATGCCTGAGCAGTGCATGTCTTTCTTTCAACATAAAGTCTGCTTTTACATTTAGATTTTGTAAGTGGTGGAACCGTAGAAATATAATTATGTGAACAGGCAAAGCCCTTCAGATGACAGCAATTTCACAGTTATATAGCGCCTTCAGAAAGTATTCAAACCCCTTGACTTTTTCCACATTTTGTTACATTACAGCCTTATTCTAAAACGGATTAAATCATTTCCCCCCTTACCAAACAACACACAATACCGTATACAAAGCAAAAACAGTTTCTAGAAATATTTGCTAATATTCTTTTATTTGTTTAATATACATTTACATAAGTATTCATACCCTTTACTCAGTAATTTGTTGAAGCACCTTTGGCAGCGATTACAGTATCGATTCTACTTGGGTATGACATTACAAACTTGGCACACCTGTATTTGGGGAGTTTCTTCCATTCTTCTCTGCAGATCCTCTCAAGCTCTGTCAGGTTGGATGGGAATTGTTGCTGCACAGCTATTTTCAGGGTTCTCCAGAGATGTTTGATCAGGTTCAAGTCCGGTCTCTGGCTGGGGAACTCAAGGACATTCAGAGACTTGTCCCAAAGCCACTCCTGCCTTGTCTTGCCTGTCTGCTTAGGGTCGTTGTCCTGTTGGAGGGGGAACCTTCATCCCCGACTGAGGACCTGAGCACTCTGGAGCAGGTTTTCATCAAGGATCTCTCTGTACTTTTCTCCATTCATCTTTCCCTCCATCCTGATTCGTCTCCCAGTTCCTGCCCCTGAAAAACATCCCCACAGCATGATGCTGCCACTACCATGCTTCTCCGTAGGGATGATGCCAGGTTTCCTCCAGACGTGATGCTTGGCATTCAGGCTAAATAGTTCCATCTTGGTTTCATCAGACCAGAGAATCTTGTTTCTCATGGTCTAAGAGTTTTTACAGTGCCTTGCGAAAGTATTCGGCCCCCTTGAACTTTGCGACCTTTTGCCACATTTCAGGCTTCAAACATAAAGATATAAAACTGTATTTGTTTGTGAAGAATCAACAACAAGTGGGACACAATCATGAAGTGGAACGACATTTATTTGATATTTCAAACTTTTTTAACAAATCAAAAACTGAAAAAATGGGCGTGCAAAATTATTCAGCCCCCTTAAGTTAATACTTTGTAGCGCCACCTTTTGCTGCGATTACAGCTGTAAGTCGCTTGGGGTATGTCTCTATCAGTTTTGCACATCGAGAGACTGAATTTTTTTCCCATTCCTCCTTGCAAAACAGCTCGAGCTCAGTGAGGTTGGATGGAGAACATTTGTGAACAGCAGTTTTCAGTTCTTTCCACAGATTCTCGATTGGATTCAGGTCTGGACTTTGACTTGGCCATTCTAACACCTGGATATGTTTATTTTTTAACCATTCCATTGTAGATTTTGCTCTATGTTTTGGATCATTGTCTTGATGGAAGACAAATCTCCGTCCCAGTCTCAGGTCTTTTGCAGACTCCATCATGTTTTCTTCCAAATGGTCCCGTATTTGGCTCCATCCATCTTCCCATCAATTTTAACCATCTTCCCTGTCCCTGCTGAAGAAAAGCAGGCCCAAACCATGATGCTGCCACCACCATGTTTGACAGTGAGGATGGTGTGTTCAGGTGTTGCTTTTACGCCAAACATAACGTTTTGCATTGTTGCCAAAAAGTTCAATTTTGGTTTCATCTGACCAGAGCACCTTCTTCCACATGTTTGGTGTGTCTCCCAGGTGGCTTGTGGCAAACTTTAAACAACACTTTTTATGGATATCTTTAAGAAATGGCTTTCTTCTTGCCACTCTTCCATGAAGGCCAGATTTGTGCAATATATGACTGATTGTTGTCCTATGGACAGAGTCTCCCACCTCAGCTGTAGATCTCTGCAGTTCATCCAGAGTGATCATGGGCCTCTTGGCTGCATCTCTGATCAGTTTTCTCCTTGTATGAGATGAAAGTTTAGAAGGACGGCCAGTTCTTGGTAGATTTGCAGTGGTCTGATACTCCTTCCATTTCAATATTATCGCTTGCACAGTGCTCCTTGGGATGTTTAAAGCTTGGGAAATCTTTTTGTATCCAAATCCGGCTTTAAACTTCTTCACAACAGTATCTCGGACCTGCCTCGTGTGTGTTCCTTGTTCTTCATGATGCTCTCTGAGACTATCACAGTGCAGGTGCATTTATACGGAGACTTGATTACACACAGGTGGATTGTATTTATCATCATTAGTCATTTAGGTCAACATTGGATCATTCAGAGATCCTCACTGAACTTCTGGAGAGAGTTTGCTGCACTGAAAGTAAAGGGGCTGAATAATTTTGCACGCCCAATTTTTCAGTTTTTGATTTGTTAAAAAAGTTTGAAATATCCAATAAATGTCGTTCCACTTCATGATTGATTCTTCACAAAAATATACAGTTTTATATCTTTATGTTTGAAGCCTGAAATGTGGCAAAAGGTCGCAAAGTTCAAGGGGGCCGAATACTTTCGCAAGGCACTGTAGGTGCCTTTTGGCAAACTCCAAGCAGGCTGTCATATACCTTTTACTGAGGAGTGGCTTCTGGCTGGCCACTCTACCATAAAGGCCTGATTGGTGGAGTGCTGCAGAAATGGTTGTTCTTCTGGAAGGTTCTTCCATCTCCACAGAGGAACTCTAGACCTTTGTCAGAGTGACCATCGGGTTCTTGGTCACCTCACCAAACCAAGGCCCTTCTCCCCGATTGCTCAGGTCTGGCTGGGCGGCCAGCTCTAGGAAGAGTCTCGGTGGTTCCAAAGTTCTTCCATTTAAGAAGGATGGAGGACACTGGGTTCTTGGGGACCTTCAATGCTGCAGATATTTGTTGGTACCCAGATCTGTGCCTCGACACAATGCGGTCTTGGAGCTCTACGAACAATTCCTTCGACATCAGGGCTTGGTTTTTGCTCTGTTATGCACTGTCAACTGTTCGGACCTCATATAGACAGGTGTGTCTTTCCAAATCATGTCCAATCAATTGAATTTACCACAGGTGGACTCCATATAAATAAGGTATTTCTGTTTTTGATTTTTTTTTTAACATTAGCAAAAATGTGTGTAGATTGCTGAGGGATTTGTTTTATTTTATCAATTTTAGAAAAAGGCTGTACCGTAACAAAATGTGGAAAAAGTCAAGGGGTCTGAAGAATTCCAGAGGGCACTGTATATGGGTGGAACTATGTACAACATTCATGTATATATTGTGATCATTATAATAGAATTTCATTCCATCTCCCACAATAAGGTGGTAGCCCTGTTTATAGTTCACCGTCAGTCTTTTCAGAATATCTAACTTGGAAGGTATGTGGAAGGGTGTTACTGCAGACTCCAGGGGAGGAAGAAGTTCATTCCTTTAAGAGCATTCTATTGACTTCTCCTATGCTGTCTACACCTTCAGTCTAACACATAGCCCACTCAACAGCCTCATTCACACACACACGCACCTACACACACACACACACACACACACACACACACACACACACACACACACACACACACACACACACACACACACACACACACACACACACACACACACACACACACACACACACACACACACACACACACTTATAAGAATGCACACTCTCTCTCCCCCTTCCAGACACACACCACGGCCACACCATTCTTTCCTGTGTCCTGTCACACACACACACACACACACACACACACACACACAC
Source organism: Oncorhynchus gorbuscha (assembly GCF_021184085.1). Lineage (NCBI taxonomy): Eukaryota > Metazoa > Chordata > Actinopteri > Salmoniformes > Salmonidae > Oncorhynchus > Oncorhynchus gorbuscha. The sequence goes on along the minus strand of NC_060196.1, from coordinate 41,609,781 downwards.
ACACACACACACACACACACACACACACACACACACACACACACACACACACACACACACACACACACACACACACACACACACACACACACACACACTCAAATTGTATGAGGCTATCAGAGTGCTGAGAGCTAACTCTCTCTCCAGACTCTGTCACGTCACCCCCCTTAGCGGAGGTGTCTGCTTCCCCCAGCTACCCTCTCTGTCCCTGGCACTAGAACATGTCACATTGTCTACATGATAAAGGTCACGTCTGTAGTCTGTTACTTCAGCTGAGGAGGAGGAAGTCCCTCCAAGACAATGATCTATGGTCAGTTATGAGTTTTATACGCTTAATGGTAAAGGTTAGGATTGAAGGATGGTGAGCTGATCCTAGACCTGTGTCTATGGGCAGATTAGACCCAGTGTGACTTTATGAAAGTGAAGGTTAGATAATTGACTAAAGTGAGAGCAGGGGTCGTTCCTTAGTAAGGCTGGAGGCTCAATAATGTGACAGATCTTAGAGGTACAATCTTTTAATGGGGCAATTAAACGGTGAGAAATTGTATTTTATGTTGAGAATGCAGTGATTATAGAGGGAAAGAGCGAGCGAAAGAGAGTGTGTGTGTGTGTGTGTGTGTGTGTGTGTGTGTGTGTGTGTGTGTGTGTGTGTGTGTGTGTGTGTGTGTGTGTGTGTGTGTGTGTGTGTGTGTGTGTGTGTGTGTGTGTGTGTGTGTGTGTGTGTGTGTGTGTGTGTGTGTGTGTGTGTGTGTGTGTGTGTGTGTGTGTGTGTGTGTGTGTGTGTGTGTGTGTGTGTGTGTGTGTGCGTGGGGGTAGAGAGGAAATTCAATGGCATTTATCCTCATTATCTTCTGCATAGAGGAATCTATTGGAGATTTTTACTAACCTCTTCTCCACACAAAAAATATACCTTCACTTTCCTTTGTCTGCATGTGAAACAACAGAACTTTGAAGATATTCTCAAAAAGGTCTCATTATTAAATAAAATCCGGATGGAAGGATTGCTGTGTAAATCATACTCCTTCAATAACAACATTTCCTGTCAATAACATTTCTATGCGTTTTCTCTTTCTATTAAAAAAAAGTGATTTGACAGCTTGCACTCATCCTAGACAGTGAAAATAAGCTTAATTGCACATCAGACTAAAATACGTTTGACTAAAGAATTTGTTAACAGTCTTAAATTCTACCTACAGATTCATCTCAGTATTGCATCTCTATATCTATTAGCTGGTCAGAGTATTTTAGAGGGATGAATAATTGAAAAAGGTGCTGTTTTATTCAACACAATTCATATGCTCAGTTTCATCTGAAGATTTCGCTCAGAGCAATGCCCCAACCAGCCAAGCACCTGCAACCTATACACACACACCTCTTAACCAACCAGTGTGTGTCTCACTAAAACCTCCACGCCTTTCAACCTCTCAACTCCCTAACCCTGACCGAACATCCTTTCTAACAATGGCCTCCTCTTCTCTCTTTCAATCACCCATCCCTGGTCTGACTATGAATGAGTCTTACCCTCTTACCATAGCATCAAACCCTCTCTTCCTGTGTCACCAAGACCAATTATATCAGCTTGGATGCTCTCCTCCCAACCTGAGTGCCATGGTGTGGAAAACGCAGTTCCAATGGCTGCCTGCATCGCCAGACCGGGACAGAATAGCTCTAGCACTGTCTGTCTGTATCTGTAGCCCAGCCCTACTACACCCTGCCTGGGCCAATTTGGCATGCACCGGTCTATGGAGAATAAGGCTGCTGAAATATATATATGATCTTCTTCAAACATGTATTGTTCCACACGGCTGTTCTCTATCAGACTGGAGCTCCCCTGACATCTTCAAGAGGTGGTAGAGGGCAGCTGACTTACAGGCTCGGAAATGTGGGAGTGAGCATGGGCGGATTGGCTGTCTGTCAATTCTGGCAAATGCCAGAAAGGCCACACCATCATTTATTACTCTGGGCTGGTCGAAACTGACAAAAAAAATCGAAACTCAGCAAAAAAAGAAACGTCCTCTCACTGTCAACAGCGTTTTATTTTCAGCAAACTTGACATGTGTAAATATTTGTATGAACATAACAAGATTCAACAACTGAGACATAAACTGAACAAGTTCAACAGACATGTGACTAACAAAAATTGAATAATTTGTCCCTCAACAAAGGGTGTGGTCACCAGCTGCATTAAGTACTGCAGTGCATCTCCTCCTCATGGACTGCACCAGATTTGCCAGTTCTTGCTGTGAGATGTTACCCCACTCTTCCACCAAGGCATCTGCAAGCTCCCGGACTTTTCTGGGGGGAATGTCCCTAGCCCTCAGCCTCCGATCCAACAGGTCCCAAGCGTGCTGAATGGGATTGAGATCCAGGCTCTTCGCTGGCCATGGCAGAACACTGACATTCCTGTCTGGCACTATTTTCAATTCCAGATGAAAAGCGTGCCCAAAGTAAACTGCCTGCTACTCAGGCCCAGAAGCTAGGATATACATATGGATAGAATATGGATAGAAAAAACTTGGATAGAAAACACTCTAAAGTTTCCAAAACAGTTCAAATAATGTATGTGAGTATAACTGAACTGATTTGTCAGGCGAAAACCTGAGAAAAATTAATCCAGGAAGTGGGATTTTGTTAACGTTTGTGGTCTTCTATTGAATGCCATTACAGTATCCATTGATTTAGGACTCCAATGGCAATTCCTATGGCTTCCACTAGATGTCAACAGTCTTTAGAAATGGTTTCAGGCTTGTATTCTGAAAAATGAGGGAGTAAGACCTCTCTGAATGAGTAAGACCTCTCTGAATGAGTGGACACTGCAGTGGCCCAGATCTTTTTAATGCGCACGACCGAGAGTGCGGTTTCTTGTTTACCTTTTATATTGATGGTGTTATTGTCCGGTTGAAATATTATTGATTATTATGACTAAAAACAACCTGAGAATTGATTATAAACATTGTTTGACATGTTTCTACGAACTTTACGGATACTATTAGGATTTTTCATCCAGTCTCTCAGCCTATTTCGGACAGTCTGAGCACTGATGGAGGGATTGTGCATTCCTGGTGTAACTCAGGCAGTTGTTGTTGCCATCCTGTACCTGTCCCGCATGTGTTTTTCGGATGTACCGATCCTGTGCAGGTGTTGTTACATGTGGTCTGCCACTACGAGGACAATCAGCTGTCCATCCTGTCTCCCTGTAGCGCTGTCTTAGGCATCTCACAGTACGGACATTGCAATTTATTGCCCTCATCTGCAGATGAGTAGGGACCCTGTTCATCTTTATTATTGTGTTTTTCGGTCAGTAGAAAGGCCTCTTTAGTGTCCTAAGTTTTCATAACTGTGACCTTAATTGCCTACTGTCTGTAAGGTGTTATTGTCTTAACAACCGTTCCACAGATGCATGTTCATTAATTGTTTATGGTTCATCGAACAAACAGTGTTTAAACACTTTACAATGAAGATCTGCGAAGTTATTTGGATTTTTACGAATTATCTTTGAAAGACAGGGTCCTGAAAAGGGACGTTTCTTTTTTTTGCTGAGTTTATAATCTACAAAAAATACTGGACATGGCCCGAAGGCCCATGAGCCTTTAAAAAAAATACTTTTGTGCTATTTCTCTGTTGCCATAATCATCTATACTGAGCATTTGGCTGACCAGTGGGCAATGGTCGGCTCCCCTACCAAGATAGGCTGGCTGAGCTGAGGTGGCGCAAATTCGCATTCAAAGTCAAATGCGGATCATCAAGGCGAGTAAGACTCGCTCTGACTCTGTCAGTCACTCAGTCAAAACAGAAAACGGATGTAGTGATACCGTAAATACCTCATATGCAACTACTAATAAGGCTAAGCCATTAGCCTATTAACAATTGTATCTGAATCCATAAAGATGATTAGCAATATGCAAGAGACTATGGTTGAGTTACACTAATAGGTAATGAAGAAATGTCTGAGAATGGATTCTAAATACAAGTGTATTTAATTACATTGTAAAACGAATGGATTCACATACAAGGCCTCAATCTTAAGTTACGAGGCATTAACAAGCGTTACAAGTCATTTTTCAGAGCATGGTCAGAGAGAGAGAGAGAGAGAGAGAGAGAGAGAGAGAGAGAGAGAGAGAGAGAGAGAGAGAGAGAGAGAGAGAGAGAGAGAGAAAGTATAGCCTGAAAGGACATGCCCCCAAAAGCCCATGGGGTGGAAAGAGAAAAAAAGAGTACCTCATCACGGCAGGTCAGGAACAAACAAGAGAAAGAAAAATTAACCTTTTATAAGCATCTGAGTTGTTTGGATTGAAAACCTGAGGTGTTGACCAATAGTATTACTGCAAAGTTAACCTCCAATCATATATCAGATCTACAGAATGTAACCTTTGCTCCTCAGAGGTGTGACAATGGGGGTTGGCAAGACCAACACAGAGATTGTTGAATTCCTAAGACAACACATAGAACATGTATGCATACAGATGATAAGAAAAGTGAGCTGTGGGGCTAGGATGCCCTAAACGGTAGGGTAACGCCAAAAAAGTTAGAGACCAAAAAGGGCTTGAGGCCGACACTGCTAAATGTGTGAAATTAACCAACTTATTTGCTAAAAGTTGTGGTTCTGCTAGTCCCAGTGGTGTGTCTGTGAGAAAAGACAGATCAGATGCTGTGATGTAGTCGAGGTAGGAGGAAAACAGAGAAAGACACACACGCACACTGACACAGATCATGTAGTGTACTACTGCCAGTTAGGACTAATATTTTGGCTGTAAATTGTATGAAATATATTTCATACCTACAATAGTAGGCTAATTAGGTTTAGGGGGATTCGGGAGAACATTTAGACGCTAGGGTACTTACATTATAGCCTAACAAGCCATTAGATTGGCTTTTATAACACATAGGTAAGGCAATAGCCATCTACTAGACATTTATACAGTGCTTTTTACTAAACACAAGTCATCATGTATTACAATAAAGGTCCATTTGGGAACTGTCTGTGTATTTTGTTTAATCAATATTTATCCGCTTCTGATTCTCAGTCACTTCAGTGAGTTTATGAGCTGTAGTAACAAGTGAGTTTATGAGCTGTAGTAACAAGTGAGTTTATGAGCTGTAGTAACAAGTGAGTTTATGAGCTGTAGTAACAAGTGACTCTGGTGTTAAGACTACATTACATAGCCACAGCACTGAAGGCCTATCTCCCACTTATTTCATTCGCTGAAAGGCCCGTCACTTCTTGGCAGAAAGATACGCATACAGGCACTGTCAAACAAAGCACAATGCTGGAAATCCGCATCCACATAAACTAGTCCCGGCATCGTTCTTTGACAAACACAGAAGGTTGCATATTGAATTCAATGAAAGGAAACAGAGGGAGAGAGAGAGACTGTCGATTCCTTCATGTAGCCATTGGCTACAGCCAAACCATCAAGGAACTGGCAGTCTCTCTCTGTTTTCTGAAATTGAATTATATGTAGCCTAATAAACACCTATCTAAAGTGAGCAGGGGGAATACCTACAATTTGAAATATGTAGGTATTAAATAAGCCAATGGCCATCTTTAATGCATCTGTTCGGTGATTTTCTTATTGGTTTGATATATGTGTTTGTTCATTCACAACTACCTTATACAGTCCATTGGTTTTTGCTCTGATACGCACTGTCAACTGTCGGACCTGATATTGACAGGTGTGTGCCTTTCCAAATCATGTCCAATTAATGCAATTTACCACAGTTGGACTAAAGTTGTAGAAACATCTCAAGGATGATCAATGGAAACAGGATGCACCTGAGCTCAATTTCAAATCTCATAGCAAAGGGTCTGAATACTTATGTAAATAAGTTACTTTTGTTTTTGCAAACATTTATTAAAAACTGTTTTTGCCTTTGTCATTATGGGGTAGCCTAGTGGTTAGAGTGTTGGACTAGCAACCGGAGGGTTGCAAGTTCAAATCCCTGAGCTGACAAGGTACAAATCTGTCATTCTGCCCCTGAACAGGCAGTTAACCCTCTGTTCCTAGGCCGTCATTGAAAATAAGAATTTGTTCTTAACTGACTTGCCTAGTTAAATAAAGGTTAAAAATAAGTATATCTTTTTTAAATGGGGTATTTATTGTGTGTAGATTGATGAGGGAGAAAAATATTTAATCAATTTTAGAATAAGGCTGTAACGTAACAAAATGTAGAAAAGTCAAGGGGTCTGAATAGTTCTTGAACGCATTGTAAATAGTTTATTATGGATACTTAAAATCAAATGTTCCCATTGGAGGTTGCTGGGTGATGCTTGGCTTAGCAGGACAGACATCTCAGCTGCAGCAGTCAAGTGTAGTGGACTTAGGGAGGGAGAGAGAGCGCGAGAGAGCGAGAGAGAGAGAGAGAGAGAGAGAGAGAGAGAGAGAGAGACTTGCTGTCAGTTTATTGATGTTTTGAGTGTACAAAACATTAGGAACACCTGCTCTTTCCATTACATAGACTGACCCGTTGAATCCATTTGAAAGCTATGATCCCTTATTGATGTCACTTGTTAAATCCACTTCTATCAGTATAGATGAAGGAGAGGAGACAGGTTAAAGAAGGATTTTTAATCCTTGAGACAATTGAGACATGGATTGTGTGTGTTTGCCATTCAGAAGGTGAATGGGCAAGACAAAATATTTAAGTGCCTTTGAACGGGTAGTAGGTGCCAGGCGCACCGGTTTGAGTGTGTCAAGAACTGCAAAGCTGCTGGGTTTTTCACGCTCAACAGTTTCCCGTGTGTATCAAGAATGGTCCCCCACCCAAAGGATATCCAGCCAACTTGACACAGCTGTGGGAAGCATTGTAGTCATTATGGGCCAACATCCCTGTGGAATGCATTCAACACCTTGTAGAGTCCATGTCCCAACAAATTGACGTTGTTTAGAGGGCTAAAGGGGTGACACTCAATATTAGGAAGGTGTTCCTAATGATTTGTACACTCAGTGTATACGTAATAGTAATTAACCCTTAGGATAGCGGGAAGAGATACGACAGTCAGGCACTTCTATTTTCAATATAACTAGTTAGGCTTTCAACCAGAGAGACACAGATGTACTGCCAGTTCCTTAATATGTTGGCTTTATATATTGGTAACACTTTATTTTAAGGGTTTGTAATAAACCATTTATAAATTGTGTGTTCACCATTTATGAATTATTACTCCCACATTAATAAACCATTTACTAATCATTAGTCAACTATTTCCGCAGTGCCTAATCTAAAGTTAGTGTAATTTATATTTATTTAACTAGGCAGTCTAGTTTGGCCTACCCCGGCCAAACCCTAACCCCTACCACGCTGGGCCAACTGTGCGCCGCCCTATGGGACTCCCAATCATGGCCGGTTGTGATACAGCCTGGAATCAAACTAGGGTCTGTAGTGACGCCTCTAGCACTGAGATGCAGTGCCTTAGACCGCTGCACCACTCCGGAGCCCCATTGGAGTTACTAACCGAGACGACATTGAATGTCCTGAGTGGCCTAGTTACAGTTTGACTTAAATCAGCTTGAAAATATATGGCAAGACTTGAAAATAGCAGTCTAGCAATGATCAACAACCAAACTTTAATTTTTAAAAGAATAACGTGCACATATTGAACAATTCAGCTGTACAAAGCTCTTAAGAGACTTACCCAGAAAGACTCACAGCTGTAATTTCTGCAAAAGGTGGTTCTAACATGTATTCAAATCAAATCAAATGTATTTATATAGCCCTTCTTACATCAGCTGATATCTCAAAGTGCTGTACAGAAACCCAGCCTAAAACCCCAAACAGCAAGCAGTACAGGTGTAGAAGCACGGTGGCTAGGAAAAACTCCCTAGAAAGCCCAAAACCTAGGAAGAAACCTAGAGAGGAACCAGGCTACGAGGGGTGGCCAGTCCTCTTCTGTCTGTGCCGGGTGGAGATTATAACAGAACATGCCCAAGATTTTCAAATGTTCATAGATGACCAGCATGGTCAAATAATAATAATCACAGTAGTTGTCGAGGGTGCAGCAAGTCAGCACCTCAGGAGTAAATGTATTGACTCAGGGTTGTGAATACTTACGTAAATGAGATATTTCTGTATTTTCAATAAAGGGCTAACAATTCAAAAAACATGGTTTCACTTTGTCATTTTGTGTAGATGAGTGAGAGAGAAAAAATATATTTAATCAATGTTGAATTCAGGCTGTAACAACACGTCTAGGAGTGATGTGGGCTGCTGTGGCTGAATTGCCAGGGCTGAATTTTATCCCCAGTCCGCCCCTGGGAGTAAGGGGGAGTGGAGGGCTGAATGAATGCAGGAGGAGTCCTTTAAGGCTATCCCTGGTCCCTGTGAAGAGGGCCTTCATATTGCCAGGGCCTTCACATTTTAACTATTGCTTAGGCGTTCAAAGATTACCATTGCAATATTTTTTAGATTAATTAACCGCATTGATAGTTTACTAAAATTAAAACATATTTTAGATTTGATTTACACCATCCAATGTGACTATTGAGTATCATGCCTTGTTGTGCATGTATGAACAATGCTGGAATAAAAGTGATTATCTGCTGATATGGTTTTCATTTGATTTATTAGGATCCCCATTAGCCAATGGAGACAAATCGTCTTACTGGGGTCTGACACATAATGAAAAATACATTACAGACAAAATACTTTACAAGTTACATATATTTAAAAGTAGTGTGTATCTGTCAATTACACATACATGTCAGTACAGACACACAAGTAGGCCACATGAGGGAGAGGCATTGCTTTATTTGTTTTTTGAAACCAAGTTTGCTGTTCACTTGCGGTATATAAGATGGGAGTTCCATGCACTCATGGTCCTGTATAAAACTCTGTTTACTTGAATTTGTTCTGGACCTGGGAAATATGAAAAGATTCCTGGTAGTATGTCTGGTGGGGTAGGTTTGTATGCAAGTTGACTACGCAAACGATTTGGAATTTCCAACACATTAGAAAAACAAGCGGTCAGTATTTCCTCAACTCAGCCAAGAGAGACTGGTATGTATAGTACTAATATTAGCCCTCTGATTACAATGAAGAGCAAGATGTGCTGCTATGTTCTGGTCCAGCTGCAGTTTGTTTTGGTGGATATGTCTAATGAAAAATAGATAACAGCACGGGAAGTGCAACTTGAACAGAATAACTATTTAATAAGCCATTGTGTTTTTGCTACACACACAGAACTCTTTAATAAGCCAGTGTTTTTGGCTACAAACACACACAGAATAACTCTTTAATAAGCCCCTGTGTTGTTGCCACACCGAATAACTCTTTAATAAGCCCTTGTGTTGTTGCCACACACACAGAATAACTCTTTAATAAGCCCTTGTGTTGTTGCCACACACACAGAATAACTCTTTAATAAGCCCCTGTGTTGTTGCCACACCGAATAACTATTTAATAAGCCCTTGTTGTTGCCACACAGAATAACTCTTTAATAAGCCCCTGTGTTGTTGCCACACCGAATAACTCTTTAATAAGCCCTTGTTGTTGCCACACAGAATAACTCTTTAATAAGCCCTTGTGTTGTTGCCACACACACAGAATAACTATTTAATAAGCCATTGTGTTTTTGCTACACACACAGAACTCTTTAATAAGCCTGTGTTTTTGGCTACAAACACACACAGAATAACTCTTTAATAAGCCCTTGTGTTGTTGCCACACACACACAGAATAACTATTTAATAAGCCATTGTGTTTTTGCTACACACACAGAACTCTTTAATAAGCCTGTGTTTTTGGCTACAAACACACACAGAATAACTCTTTAATAAGCCCTTGTGTTGTTGCCACACACACAGAATAACTCTTTAGTCCCTTGTCAAAACTAACCACATCACAGCTTCTACAGTAACCACAACACCCTGTCTGTCCTTCACCTTGTTGTTTCACTGAATTATTTATTGCATGAACACTTTTGACAAGTCAGCCAATGCTGCCCTCTGGCAGTGGGATGGGGAACTGTAAAAGTTTAAAAATCCCAGATGTTTTTCTGCAGGGTCCAGAAATACAAGTCATTGCAATTACCATTGTGACATTTACTAGTCTCTCCTGGGAACCTTGATTTGGGTCTGTGTGCTAAGACTAGGCATTTACCAACTGTCAAAGCTTCCATATGCATATACGCCCCCCACTCATAGGAACTCATACAGAGACAGGAGAATAGCAGATATCATTTATTAACCAGAATAACACTAAACAGAGCAAGATTGACTGAGAACAAGTCTCAATGATGATGGGTCTGTTTGAACTGCAGTCCACAGTAGCCACATGTGCCCACTTTAGTTTCTTTATCCTGGAGAAACACACAGACAGAAGACAGCAAACAGACATTAGCACAGTGGAACATCACATCAAATAGACCAATTCACTGTGTAGCGTGAAGCTGAAAAACAGGAACTCTACCTGATGTAAAGGCCTATTCACTTGATTCGTGCAAGCCACCAAGCGTGCCATGACGTCAGGCACAGGGTGAGGTTAAAGTTCAATTTACTTGAACCCAGAAGTGGCACCCACTCCAAAGCACACCTCCATTGAAAAACAATGGCTTGCTTGGTGCAATGCCATTCTTGTATGAGTCATGTGAATTCTATTTAAGATGGACATTTTTTAAACAATATCGCTACGCCCACTCTTGTGCTTGTAATGTGGTCAGAGCTTATGAGCATTACCAGGTTGATGTAGACTCTTGGGTGGCCCAGGGCTCCTCCACCCTCATCACGACACTACTCTAGCTAGTGTGCACCTCGGGGACATGTAGAATAGCTAGTGTACACTTCAGAGAAATGTATAACCACTAGCCAGTGTACACTTCACGGTCATGTAGACTTACTAGAGTATACTAAAGAAATGATTACCAGGTTGATATAGACTTTGGGGTGGCCGAGTGCTCCTCCACCCCCGTCACATGACACCACTCTGGCCTCAACGCCACTGACCGGCTCCTCAGCCACCAGCTTGATGGCAAAGTTCTTGTTCACCTGGAAACACACAGCATTGTAGTCCACTCTGTATTGTAGTAAACATTCACTCTCAGTGGACTGCTCAAGATATGCCTTGTAAATCTATCAATGCCCGGCTTTAGGCCGTATCTCAACAGGTTGTTGTATGAATCAACAGCCCCTTAGCCATACGATTCAACTTCTACACTGAAGTCCCATGGTTGCCATTGATGCCCTTCCAGACTGGATGTAGTTTTACCTCTTTCTGTCGTCCCACGAATCTGGCCCGCCTGGGATCATTTTCATCATACACCTGAAACACCATGCAGACAGACACTGATTAGGAACATCTCTAGTACAACCAGAAATAGCTGGGATTATGATCTACAGTGCCTTGCAAAAGTATTCATACCCCTTGGATTTCTTCACATTTTATTGTGTTACAAAGTAGGATTCAAATGGATTTAATTGTCATTTTTTCCCCAATAATATGCACACAATACTCTGTCAAAGTGGAAGAAAAATGTTAACATTTTAAAAATATGTATTTAAATTATATAACTAAAATATAGTCTTTGCAAATGTATCCAGCTCCCAGAGTCAATACATGTTATAAACACATTCGGCAGCAATTACAGCTGTGCGTCTTCTTAGGGAAAGTGTCTAAGAGCTTTACATAACTAGATTGTGCAATATTAGCCCATACATTTTTTTCAAAAGTCTTGAAAGCTCTGTTAAGGCATTGGGGATCATGGCTAAACAGCAATTTCTTTGACATAGATTTTCAGGCAGATTTAAGTCAAAACTGGAACTTGGCCACTCAGGAACATGTACTGTCTTCTTGGTAAGCAACTCGTGTAGATTTGGCCTTGTGTTGTCGGTTATTGTCCTGCTGAAAGCAGAACAAGGTTTTCCTCTAAGATGTTGCCTGTGTTTAGCTCCATCCCATGTATTTCTATCCTAAAAAAAACAATATTTGCCAATGTCAAGCATAAAGGCTTTGCATTTAGGCTAAAAAAGTGTATTCCTTGGAACTTTTGTCACAGCATTACTTGATTGCCTTGATGCATACAAGATTCATGTTTTGGAATATTTTCATTCTACTTTTCACTCTGGTCTTTTAAGTCATTATTGTAGAATCACTACAATGTTGTTGATCCATCCTCAATTTTTCTTCACAGCCACTGAGCTCTATAGCCGTTTTAAAATCACCAATGGCCTCATGGTAACATCTCTGAGCAGTTTCACTCCTGTCCTGAAGCTCAGTTCAGAAGGACGACTATCTTTGATGTGTCTGGGTGGTTTGATACATCATCCACAGGATAATTATTAACTTGACCATGCTTAAATAGATATTCAATGTCTGATTTGTTATTGTTACCCATCTACCAATCACTGGCCTTCTTTATGACGCTTTCAAAAAAGCTCCCTGGTGTTTGTAGTTGAATCTGTGAATGAAATTACATTCTTGACTGAGAGACCTGACAGATGCATGTATGGGGGACAGAGGAAGGGTTAGAAAAAAGATTAGAAAAATCATGTCAACCCCTATTATTATTATTTCTTCACACAGTGAGTGCATTATGTGATTTGTTAAGCCACATTGTACTCCTGAACTAATGTTTGCTTGCCTAAGCAAATTGGCTGAAAACTTAAGAAACAACTATATTTTAGTGCTCTAATTTGTATTATAAACTGGGTGGTTCGAGCCCTGAATGCTGATTGGTTGACAGCCATGCTATATCAGACTGTAATGTAATGTATACCACATGTATGACAAAAACAATTATTTGTACTGCTCTAATTACGTTGATAACCAGTTTATAATAGCAATAAGGCACCTCAGGGGGTTGTGGTATATGGCCAATATACCACGGCTAAGGGCTGTATCCTGGCACACCGCGATGAGTCGCACATAAGAACAGCCATTAGGGCCAATATACCATGGCTATACCACAACCCCCTGCCTTATTGCTTGATTGATTCATTTATTTATTGTTTTTTTGTTCGATTTTTTTCTTCCACTTTGACATGACAATATTTTGAGTAGCTTGTTGACAAAAAAAAGAAAACATTTTAATCTCACTTTGTCCCATTTAAATGTGAAGAAATCCAAGGGGTATGAATACTTTAAAACGGCACTGTAGATACGAGATAACTGATCACATGTACATGCATTACATGATCCCAGTTTAATTTCATCACAACCATCAATAAAATAGCATACAGGTAGCTATGTACAATGACACTCCAGCAGTTAGCTAAAGTGTCATCTGCCTTTGCTCTGACTAGCTTTGTCTTGACCGAAGTGGCAATGCCTACCGACTGTGAAAACCCCACTACTATAGTGGGTGAGCAGCGAACTCAAAGTTGGACCAAGGGTGCAAATCCTAATTGATATCACCAACATCTAACACTATGCCAAAGGTTTGGTCGCGGTGCAAGTGTGTGCCGTTAGTTCCGAAAATTACATATTTTCAGGGAAGCAAACACACACAAGCCTAACGTTAGAGCCTTAATATACCTGTCCAGTGTGGGTAACTTGCTCTCCAGTGGTCGACACTTCTAGACTGTAGCGCTGTACAGAAAACGCCGATGTCTTCAAAGGTGATACAAACACTTTAGCATTTCTACTGAAGGACAGAATCCGACGCAGCGCGGCCGCCATGTTTAAAATGGACTCTGTACCCAGGAGGCTTTGCAAAGAATAGGGAGATTCTCCGCCCTCCAAATACGTCCGCCTGGTCCAAGTGCCGGGAATCACATTATATTATTCACGAATCGTTTGCAACCAACAGTAACATCATTATCATATTAAGGATTGGATTAGTGTAAAGATGTGGTATTTGATCAATTCAGCAACGCGTTACTGTTGAAATGAAAGCGAGAAAGTGTGTGAAGAACCAACACAGAAACTGCTAACGTTCGTGTGACCGTTCTCAAAGTCACTTACGTCACAGCCAGGAAGAAGCGATTGCTCTGCTAGAGAAGTCCTTCGGTAGTGTTGTGCATTTCAGGGGTTTATTCCCCTATCTAACCCGTTATTGTATATGAAAGGTTGGTGCATATTCATTTACATCCAGAAAGTTATTCTGATCAAGTAATGGTACTTTGCATTTGCCTAATCGGGCAGTTGGAAAGACGATCGCTTGAGAATCGAGCATGAATCATGCGCTGTAAAGCTAGCTGGAATCTGCTGCTAGAGCATACAAAAATGTATATTCTCCAGGATAAGTAAAGCGTAATAAACACTGCACATTATATTTTTATCTGCATTATTGTTGCCTCCTCTCCAGCACCACTCGTAGCTGAAAGGGCAGGATAGCTTTTCATCTATTTGCGTTCACCTGTCATGTTCAGTGATAATGGTGGAATGGGAAGGAGGTATCACAACTCCAAGCAGGTGAAAACAACTCCAAGCAAGTGAACCAAAATATATGTTCTCTCTCTCTCCAGACAGGTGTTGGTGACACCATGGCACCACTCCTGTTATACCGCATCGTCAGCTCCCTAACCTGCCATCTAACCCAGATAACCCGGATCTACCCTAGCACTGCCACCACCATCTCCCGCTGCCTCTCCTCCCTTACATCCTACCCAGCCAGAGGGCTCCTGACCCCGGGTAGACCCATCCAGCCCCTGGCCTCTTCTCCTCGATCTTCTCCCCAGGATGGTGGCTCCCTCCTAGGCCAGTGTCAGCACCTGGCCTGCCTCCAGCCCGCTTCAGGGATGAAAACCAAGAGCGCTCTGAAACGGCGCTGTAAAGATTGCTTCTTTGTGGTACGGCGGGGTCGTCTATTTGTGTTCTGTAAGGCTCACCCCAGACACAAGCAGCGACAGGGGTGAAGAGGAGCAGGGGGTGTATGGTCCTCTAAATTGTTTGTTACTTGAATTGCCACATTAAAGTTTTTGACTGATTGACCTTTTCCAATCCAACTGTCTGTCACCTATCACCACCACCTCCCTGTCTTCTCTCTTTCCCAACAAGTCCCTTCTACTTTTTTAAACTACACAGTGGAGAAGAAGCTATTCTGATACATGTAGTAGTAGCTGGCTAAGTATGGCAGCCTAAATGCACTGTTGCCTCAATGGAGAAAAGGTTGCTACTATGACAGCTAATGCACCTATTCATCATTTAGTGGTTTTAAATAACTTTGATGCTGATCCAATGAAGACACATTTGGTCTCCTAAACCTCGCTGGTGTGATATGTCAGGAATATTTGGTCATGTTTCAATCATCCATAGCTTCCTATCTTTGTCTGCCATTCTTCATTTAATCAGGTAAGTTGACTGAGAACACATTCTCAATTACATCAACAACCTGGGGAATAGTTACAGGAGATGAATGAGACAATTGTAAACTGGGGATGATTAGGTGATTTATGGTATGAGGAACAGCTTGGGAATTTAGCCAGGACACAAGGGTTAACACCCCTACTCTTACAATAAGTGCCATGGGATCTTTAGTGACCACAGAGAGTCAGGACACCCATCTAACTTCCCAATGAGGTATTGGGATATTTTTTTTAGACCTGAGGAAAGAGTTCCTCCTACTAGCTCTCCAACACCACTTCCAGCAGCATCTGGTCTCCCATCTAGGAGACCAGGTCTCCCAAGCAGGACCAACCCTGCTTAGCTTCAGAAGCAAGCCAGCAGTGGGATGCAGGGTGGTATGCTGCTGGGATACCATTCATGGTTACATATCAGAAAGAAGGTGACAAGTGAAAGCTATGTTGAGACTAGTATAGTCTTTTTCCACCTTATGAACTGTAGAAGTCATGTCCAATGCCACATGGTGGTGCTAAAACCTCATAATTATACTGTAGCTTACAAAACACGAACATTAACGCCATAAATATCCTCATACAATACGCAGCAAGGACACACGTGCACAATATCCTCTGCACTCTTCAAGTGTATGCCCTTTCAATAAAGATCTAAAGGTTCTATAGATCTTAATCATTGGGAAAACATTTATTGCTATCACGTTTTTGGTTGCCATGGAGGTCATTTGGAATATCAAATAGGCATATTGCTTTCCTCCACTCTAATCATTTCTATTTCTGGACTCAATTTAATTATATAACTACTCGCTGCAAATGAGTTGCAAAATGAATAGGAAATATAGTCAAGACGCTGACAAGGTTATAAATAATGATTTTAATTCAAATAATAATTGTGTCCTTCAAACTTTGCCTTCGTCAAGAATCCTCCATTTGCAGCAATTACAGCATTGCCAATTTGTTGAGGTAATCTGAAGAGATTTCACCCCATGCTTCCTGAAGCATGTCCCACAAATTGGATGGGCTTGATGGGCACTTCTTAGGGTTGAGATCCGGTGACTGTGCTGGCCACTCCATTATAGACAGAATATCAGCTGACTGCTTCACATTTACATTTAAGTCATTTAGCAGACGCTCTTATCCAGAGCGACTTACAAATTGGCTTCTTCCCTAAATAGTTCTTGAATAGTTTGGAGCTGTGCTTTGGGTCATTGTCCTGTTGTAGGAGGAAATTGGCTCCAATTAAGCGCTGTCCACAGGGTATGGCATGGTATTGCAAAATGGAGTGTTAGCCTTCCTTCTTCAAGATGCCTTTAACCCTGTACAAATCTTCCACTTTATCACCACCAAAGCACTCCCAAACCATCACATTGTCTCCACCATGCTTGACAGATGGCGTCAAGCACTGCTCCAGCATCTTTTCATTTTTTCTGCATCTCACAAATGTTCTTCTTTGTGATCCGAACACCTCAAACTTAGATTCGTCTGTCCATAACACTTTTTTTTCAAATCTTCCTCTGTCCAGTGTTTGTGGTCTTTCGCCCATCTTAATCTTTTCTTTTTATTGGCCAGTCTGAGATATGGCTCTTTCTTTGCAACTCTGCCTAGAAGGCCAGCATCCCAGAGTCGCCTCTTCACTGTTGACGTTGAGACTGGTGTTTTGTGGGTTTTATTTAATGAAGCTGCCAGTTAAGGACTTGTGAGGTGTATGTTTCTCAAACTAGACACTCTAATGTACTTGTCCTCTTGCTCAGTTGTGCACCGGGGCCTCCTACTCCTCTTTCAATTCTGGTTAGAGACAGTTTGCCCTGTTCTGTGAAGGGAGTAGTACACAGCCCTGTATGCGATCTTCAGATTCTTGGCAATTTCTCACGTGGAATAGCCTTCAATTCTCAGAACAAGAATAGAATGACGAGTTTCAGAAGAAAGTTCTTTGTTTCTGGCCATTTTGAGCATGTAATCAAACCCACAAATGCAGATGCTCCAGATACTCAAGTAGTCTAAAGAAGGCTAGTTTTATTGCTTCTTAAATCAGAACAACAGTTTTCAGCTGTGCTAACATAATCACAAAGGGTTTGCTAATGATCAATTAGCCTTTTAAAATTCTAAACTTGGATTAGCTGATACAATGTGTCATTGGAACACAGGAGCGATGGTTGCTGATAATGGGTCTCTGTACGTCTATGTAGATATTCCATTACAAATCTGCCATTTCCACCTACAATAGTCAATTACAACATTAACAATGTCTACACTGTATTTCTGATCAATTTGATGTTATTTTAATGGATAAAAAATTTGCTTTTCTGTAAAAAACAAGGACATTTCTAAGTGACCCCAAACCATTGAATGGTAGTGTATATGTATATACACTATTTTATCAAAGGTATGTGGACACTCCATCAAATTAGGGGATTTGACTATTTCGGCCACACCCGTTGCTGACAGGTGTAATATTGAGCACACAGCCATGCAATCTCCATAGACAAACAGTAACAGTAGAGTGGCCTTATTGAAGAGTTCAGTGACTTTCAACATGGAACTGCCATAGGATGCCACATTTCCAACAAG
Source organism: Oncorhynchus gorbuscha (assembly GCF_021184085.1). Taxonomy (NCBI): domain Eukaryota; kingdom Metazoa; phylum Chordata; class Actinopteri; order Salmoniformes; family Salmonidae; genus Oncorhynchus; species Oncorhynchus gorbuscha. Next base: position 41,591,986 of record NC_060196.1, on the reverse strand, counting down.
TAATTTCATCAAATTTCTATCCTGCTAGAGCTGCCCCGGTCAACTGTAAGTACTGGTATTGTGAAGTGGAAATGTCTAAGAACAACAATGACTCAGCCTTGAAGTCATAGGCCACACAAGCTCGCAGAACAGGATCGGCAGAGTGCAGAAGCGCGTAACATTGTCTGTCCTCGGTTGCAACACTCCCTACCGAGTTACAAACTGCCTCTGGAAGCAATGTCAGCACAATTTTCATGGCCAAGCAGCCGCACAGAAGCCTAAGATCACCATGCACAATGACAAGCTTCAGCTGGAGTGGTGTGAAGCTCACCACCATTGGACTCTGGAGCAGTGGAAACACATTCTCTGGAGTAATGAATCACGCTTAACCTCCTGGCAGTTTGATGGACAAATCTGGGTTTGGCAGATGCCAGGAGAATGCTACCTTCCCGAATGCATAGTGCCAACTGTAACGTTTGGTGGAGCAGGAATAATGGTCTGGGGCTGTTATTTATGGTTCAGTCTAGGCCCCTTAGTTCCAGTGAAGGAAAATATTAATGCGACAGCATACAATGGCTTCCAACTTTGTGGTTACAGTTCGGGGAAGGCCCTTTCCGGTTTTAGCATAACAGTCAATCAATCAAATGTATTTACAGTATAAAGCCCTTTTATATCAGCCGATGTAACAAAGTGCTGTACAGAAACCCAGCCTAAAACCCCAAACAGCAAGCAATGCAGATTTAGAAGCACAGTGGCTAGGAAAAACTCCCTAGAAAGGCCGAAACCTAGGAAGAAACCTAGAGAGGAACCAGGCTATGAGGGGTGGCCAGTCCTCTTCTGGCTGTGCCAGGTGGAGATTATAACAGAACATGGCCAAGATGTTCAAATGTTCATAAATGACCAGCATGGTCAAATAATAGGTCTGGGATAGGTAGCACGTCCGGTGAACAGGTCAGGATTCCATAGCCGCAGGCAGAACAGTTGAAACTGGAGCAGCAGCATGGCCAGGTGGACTGGGGACAGCAAGGAGTCATCATGCCAAGTAGTCCTGAGGCAGGGCTCAGGTCCTCCGAGAGAGAGAAAGAAAGAGAGAATTAGAGAGAGCATACTTAAATTCACACAGGACACCGGATAAGACAGGAGAAGTACTCCAGATATAACAAACTGACCCTAGCCCCCCGACACATAAACTACTGCATCATAAATACTGGAGGCTGAGACAGGAGGTGTCAGGAGACATTGTGGCCCCATCCGATGATACCCCCGGACAGGGCCAAACAGGAAGGATATAACCCCACCCACTTTGCCAAAGCACAGCCCCCACACCACTAGAGGGATATCTTCAACTTGTCCGTGTAGTCCAATTTTGGTTTCCAATCTCTCCAAAAGAATGTGGTGATCAATGGTATCAAAAGCAGCACTAAGGTCTAGGAGCACGAGGACAGATGCAGAGCCTCAGTCTGATGCCATTTAAAGGTAATTTACCACCTTCACAAGTGCAGTCTCAGTGCTATGATGGGGTTTAAAACCAGACTGAAGCATTTCATATACATTGTTTGTCTTCAGAAAGGCAGTGAGTTGCTGCGCAATAACCTTTTCTAAAAATGTTAAGAGGAATGGAAGATTCGATATAGGCCGATAGTTTTTTTATATTTTCTGGGTCAAGGTTTGGCTTTTTCAAGAGGTACTTTACTACTGCCACTTTTAGTGAGTTTGGTACACATCCAGTGGATAGAGAACTGTTTATTATGTTCAACATAGGAGGGCCAAGCACAGGAAGCAGCTCTTTCAGTAGTTTAGTTAGAATAGGGTCCAGTATGCAGCTTAAAGGTTTAGAGGCCATGATTATTTTCATCATTGTGTCAAGAGATATAGTACTAAAACACTTGAGTGTCTCTCTTGATCCTAGGTCCTGGCGGAGTTGTGCAGACTCAGGATAACTGAGCTTTGAAGGAATAAGCAGATTTAAAGAGGAGTCCGTAATTTGCTTTCTAATAATCTTGATCTTTTCCTCAAAGAAGTTCATGAATGTATTACTGCTGAACTGAAAGCCATCCTCACTTGGGGAATGCTGCTTTTTAGTTAGCTTTGCGACAGTATCAAAAATACATTTCAGATTGTTCTTATTTTCGTCAATTAAGTTGGAAAATAGGATGATCCAGCAGCAGTACGGGCTCTTCGATACTGCACGGTACTGTCTTTCCAGGCTAGTCGGAAGACTTCCAGTTTGGTGTGGCGCCATTTCCGTTCCAATTTTCTGGAAGCTTGCTTCAGAGCTCGGGTATTTTCTGTATACCAGGGAGCTAATTTCTTATGAGAAATGTTTTTAGGGGTGCAACTGCATCTAGGGTATTGCGCAAGGTTAAATGGAGTTCCTCAGTTAGGTGGTTAACTGATTTTTGTCCTCTGACGTCCTTGGGTAGGCAGAGGGAGTCTGGAAGGGCATCAAGGAATCTGTGTTGTCTGTGAATTTATAGCATGACTTTTGATGCTCCTTGGTTGGGGTCTGAGCAGATTATTTGTTGCAATTGCAAACGTAATAAAATGGTGGTCCGAGAGTCCAGGATTATGAGGAAAAACACTAAGATTCACAACATTTATTCCAGGAATTCAGGGAACTCATTTTTTTTTTGTAAATTGAAATTTGCTATCGTAAATGTTAGCAACACCTCCGCCTTTGCGGGATGCACGGGGGATATGGTCACTCGTGTAACCAGGAGGTGAGGCCTCATTTAACACAGTAAATTCAGTCAGGCCAATCACATCAAGATTATGATCAGTGATTAGTTAATTGACTATAATTGCCTTTGAAGTAAGGGATCTAACATTAAGTAGCCCTATTTTGAGATGTGAGGTATCATGATCTCTTTCAATAATGACAAGAATGGAGGAGGTCTTTATCCTAGTGAGATTGCTAAGGCGAACACCGCCATGTTTAGTTTTGCCCAACCCAGGTTGAGGCACAGACACGGTCTCAATGGGGATAGCTGAGCTGACTACACTGACTGTGCTAGTGGCAGACTCCGCTAAGCTGGCAGGCTGGCTAACAGCCTGCTGCCTGGCCTGCACCCTATTTCATTGTGGAGCTAGAAGAGTTAGAGCCCTGTCTATGTTGGTAGATAAGATCCTCCAGCTAGGATGGAGTCCGTCACTCCTCAGCAGGCCAGGTTTGGCAATCTAGTCTGCTGGAAAGCCACATGAAGAAGAATAATTCTTCTTTAACTGATGACCCTGCTGCCATTTCTCTGATAGGGCCTCTCCTGTCAGATAGAGCTACAACTTTCAAAGAAAATAATTCTAAATTATTATGACATCCAGACTGAATGAACAATAATGTTGAGCTATTTGCTGGATTATTGTCACCTACAGCCACATACAGTTTTTACATATTAAGGTAAACAAGAGAGACCCAAAGACGTCAAACGGAGTAACAAATTGACAGTTGGATCAAGTGAGAGTGCAAGCACTACATCGTCACACTCATATGCACTCAAAGGTATCTGGCACATCTCAAAGACACATTCCAGGAAAAGAGGTCATGTCCCACAAAACTCATATCAGTTGTCCCTGTGTGTGTCTGCCTGTGTCGTGACTCGTGTGTGTATGTGTGTGACATGTGTGCTGAAATTCTGGCACCACTGTAAAAAAGATCCAACACCTTCCAAAGTGGTCAGTGTATGGCTCGCTACTACGCATGCGCAGTCCCAGTACATTGAAATGAGCCATCCTCGCTTCCCCGCCCCACTCAACGAGTTGATGTTTCTCGAGCATACCTATCAGCGCCATCAGTACATGTGTCGCTAGCCTAGAAAGTCGGTTTCAAAGAAGCATTGCCTGTTTATTGTGGAATAGAAAACCCGTTGCGAACTGATAAGTGTTAGTTTATTTGTTTTCAGTTATGAAGTTGCCAGATGAGCAGCATCCTTCCTTGGAGATTAGAGTTAGGTCGGATTTGCCAACCCCTTTCAGAAATCCTTTCGTTCACGAGTTACGATTCACCCCCTTGGAGAAAATCAGGGTAAGCAACCGTTTAACTTTTGTTGAAATCGTATTTCATGAATATTCAAATGTATTCTAATGTTATATTTTGCCAGCCAGTTTGTCAGTTAACGGCACTCTGCTACAGTAGCTATTAGCTAACTAGCATGCTAGTTAGGTACCTGATGTTCTGCACCCACCAAGTTTTCTGTGCGTTTCAAGCGTGCCGCTGCATGTTATGGAAGACGCTGGTAGCTAGAATAATTGGTATATATTGACCATAAACTACATGTAGGGACTAAACTAAAATCTATACATATGGTGTATTTTATGGAGATTTGATTATATCAAGAAGGGTTTTAATTTACTTAACATCAGATAACTTTTTTGTAGCTATTGAATTGGTGATCTTGATTCTCGTAATTTGCATTTCAAACGCTGGCAGTGGATTTCCATGTCCAATAGCAGTTAACTGTAAAACTGTCCTAAATGACTGGGCAGCCTTCACTGAGGCTTGCCAACTGTGGCTTTTGAATAGATCTGGGTCACACAAAAAATGTGTTTGAGCCAAGGAATGGAAAATTGAGTCCCTGTGTTTCCATTAAATGCTCCATGTGTTGTCTTTTGCCCACCTCTCTCACTCTGTCATCTCCCTCTGTCTTCCTTCCATCCTCAATTCAGTTCAAGGGGCTTTATTGGCATGGCAAACATATGTTTACATTGCCAAAGCAAGTGACATAGATAATAAACAAAAGTGAAATAAACAATAAAAAATGTACAGTAAACATTAACTCACAAAAGTTCCAAAAGAACAACGACATTTCAAATGTCATATGTGTATATACAGTGTTGTAATGATGTGCATATAGTACACAAGGGAAAATAAATAAACAGAAATATAGATTGTATTTACAATGGTGTTTGTTCTTCACTGGTTGCCCTTTTCTTGTGGCAACAGGTCACAAATCTTGCTGCTGTAATTGCACACTGGTATTTCAAAAAAAGCTTTTGTATTTATTTGTGCTCCTGCACATTGGCTAACCGGGCTGCTTCTGCATTGTGTCCTGCCACCCACTACCCACCAACCCCTCTTTACGCTACTGCTACTCTGTTCATCATATATGCATAGTCACTTTAACTATATCTACATGTACATACTACCTCAATCAGCCTGACTAACCGGAGTCTGTATTTAGCCTCGCTACTTTTATAGCCTCGCTACTGTATATAGCCTGTCTTTTTACTTGTTGTTTAATTTCTTTACCTACCTATTGTTCACCTAATACCTTTTTTGCACTATTTGTTAGAGCCTGTAAGTAAGCATTTCACTGTAAGGTCTACACCTGTTGTATTCGGCGCATGTGACAAATAAACTTTGATTTGATCACGACAAGAGCGACAACACTACATAAAGAGCATAGCAGCAACACAACATGACAACATGGTAGCAACACAACATGGTAGCAGCATAAAACAGGGCACAGACAACAGCACAAAGGGAAGAAGGTAGAGACAACAATACATCACACAAAGCAGCCACAACTGTCAGTAAGAGTGTCCAATGATTGAGTCTTTGAATGAAGAGATTGAGATAAAACTGTCCAGTTTGAGTGTTTGTTGTAGCTCGTTCCAGTCACTAACTGCAGCGAACTGAAAAGCGAAGCGACCCAGCGATGTGTGTGCTTTGGGGACCTTTAAAAGAATGTGACTGGCAGAACAGGTGTTGTATGTGGAGGATGAGGGATGCAGTAGATATCTCAGATGGATATGGGAGTTTATCAAAATGGGACTTGTTTTGGAATTCTTTGTGGGTCTGTTTTTAATCTGAGGCAAATATGTTTCTCTGATCATACATTTGACAGGAGGTTAGGAAGTACAGCTCAGTTTCCACCTCATTTTGTGGGCAGTGTGCACATGCACATAGCCTGTCTTCTTGAGAGCCATGTCTTCATTCAGCGGCCTTTCTCAATAGCAAGGCTATGCTCACTGAGTCTGTACATAGTCAAAGATTTCCATCATTTTGGGTCAGTCACAGTGGTCAGGTATTCTGCCACTGTGTACTCTCAGTTTAGGGCCAAATAGCATTCTAGTTTGCTCTGTTTTTCTTTAAATTCTTTCCAATGTGTCAAGTAATTATCTTTTTTGTTTTCTCATGATTTGGTTGGGTCTAATTGTTGCTGTCCTGGGGCTCTGTCGGGTCTGGTTGTATTTGTGAACAGAGCCCCCAGGACCAGCTTGCTTAGGGGGCTCTTCTCCAGGTTCATTTCTTTGTTGGTGATTGCTTAGTTATGTAAGGTTTGGGAATTGCTTCCTTTTTAGGTGGTTGTAGAATTTGTAGATAATTAGTGGGTATCTGCATAAATCTGATCTGCATGCATTATTTGTGAATTCTTGGTTGGTGAGTGGAACACCATTATTTTTGTCTTACTGAGATGTACTGTCAGGGCCCAGGTCTGACTGAATCTGTGCAGAAGATCTAGTTGCCGCTTTTGGCCCTCCTTGGTTGGAGACAGAAGCACCAGATCATCAGTCGACATTTGACTTCAGATTCTAGTAGGGTGAGGCCGGGTGCTGCATACTGTTCTAGTGCCCTCGCCAATTCCTTGATGTACATGTTGAAGAGGGTGGGGCTTAAGCTGCATCCCTGTCTCACCCCCCCCCCCTGGCCCTTTGGAAAGATGTGTGTTTTGCCAATTTTAACCATACACTTCTTGTTTGTGTACATGGATTTTATAATTTTGTATGCATTTCCCCAACACCACTTTCCCATGCATTTGTATAGCAGACCATCATGCCAAATTAAGTCTAGCTTTTTTGAAATCAATAAAGTATGAGAGAACTTTGCCTTTGTTTTTTTGTCAGTATAGGTGTGCAGGGTGAACACGTGGTCTGTCTTACTGTAATTTTTTAGTAAAAAGACAATTTGACATTTGCTCAGTACGTTGTTTTGGCTGAGGAAATGTACGAGTCTGCTGTTAATGATAATGCAAAGGATTATTCCATGGTTGCAGTTGACGCATCGCCCCCAGTAGTTATTGTGGTCAAATTTGTCTCCATTTTTGTGGATTGGGCTGATCAGTCCTTGGTTCCAAATATTGGGGAAGATGCCAGAGCTAAGGATGATGTTAAAGAGTTTTAGTATAGCCAATTGGAATTTATGGTCTGTATATTTTGTCATTTAATTTAGGATACCATCAATCCCACAGGCCTTTTTGGGTTGGAGGGTTTGTATTTTGTCCTGCAGTTCATTCACTGTAATTGGAGAATCCAATGGGTTCTTGTTGATTTTAAGATTTGTGTTTGATCATGTATATGTTTTTGCTGTTTGTTCTTTGTTATAGAGCCAAAAAGATTGGAGAAGTGGTTTATCCATGCATCTCTGTTTTGGATAACTCTTTGTTAGTTTAGAGTTTTCCAATTTTCCCAGAAGTGGTTAGATTCTATGGATTTTTCAATTACATTGAGCTGATTTCTGATGTGCTGTTCCTTCTTTTTCCGTAATGTATTTCTGTATTGTTTCAGTGATTCACCATAGTGAAGGCGTAGGCTCAGGTTTTCTGGGTGTCTGTTTTTGGCTGTATCGGTTTCTCAATTTCTTTCTTAGGTTTTTGTTAATTTTCTTTGGCTGTCTGCTTACCTTTTTTAGAACTGATAGGGAAGCTGAGAGGTCAAATATACTGGTTAGGTTTTCTACTGCCAAGTTTACACCTTCACTATTACAGTGACACCTCTCCCTCTATGCTCCCTCAATTTACCTGTCTCTTCCTCTCTCTGTGTATCTAGTAAGAATAATTGACTCTGCCAATATGTGATGGTCAGTCAATCACCAAATCAATATGGTCACATGCACACAGCTGTCCCCTTACTCTCTGTTTAGCCTTTCACACACAGCCTTGGGGCTTGGACATGCAGTTGTCAGTATCTGACCATGCTGCATAGGACAGAATGGCTGTAGCATACGGCATCATTCAGCAAATGATATATTTTGCTTGCACCAAGTCTGTGTGTAGCTAGTTTATTATTCTGATGAGTGTGACATGTGGTTTGTCCTGTTGCTGTTACCAGACATAACTTACTACCATTACAATAACGTTTGACAGTGTACCAATACTCGGCTAGAGTTCTTTCTGGAAGTGCAGGAAATGTGGTTTGTCCCGTTCCTGGCTTCATGGCCTCACTGCTCTCTCACAGCCCCAGGACCAGGGTGTGTCCCAGTCACTCATCCATATACTGTTCACTACAGCAACGCTCTCCAATCCTGTTCCTGGAGAGCTACCCTCCTGTAGGTTTTCACTCCAACCCCAGTTGTAACTAATCGGATTCAGCTTATCAACCAGCTAATTATTGGAATCGGGTGTGCTAGGTTGGAGTGTTTTGTTTGTATTTTCTTTCACCTTTATTTAACCAGGTAGGCCAGTTGAGAACAAGTTCTCATTTACAACTGCGACCTGACCAAGATAAAGCAAAGTAGTGCAACACAAACGACAACGCAGAGTTATACATGGAATAAACAAACGTACAGTCAATAACACAATAGAAAAGTCTATATACAGTGTGTGCAAATGAAGATTAGGGGGGTAAGGAAATAAATAGGCCGTAGTGGCGAAGTCATTCCAATTTAGCATTAATACTGGAGTGTGAACTAGAGGTTGACCGACTATGATTTTTCAACGCAGAGTCCGATTATTGGAGGACCAAAAAAAGCCGATACTGATTTAATTGGACAATTTTTATAAATATTTGTAATAATCACAATTACAACAATACTTGAATGAATAATGATGATTTTTATTTGAACTTAATATAATACATAAAATCTATTTAGTCTCAAATAAATAATGATACATGTTCAATTTGGTTTAAATAATGCAAAAACAAAGTGTTGGAGAAGAAAGTTAAAGTGCAATATGTTCCATGTCAAATAAAGTTCCTAGCTCAGATATATGTAAAGCTGGTGGTTCAATATTCCCAGTTAAGAAGTTTTAGGTTGTAGTTTTTAGGTTGTAGATATTATAGGAATTATGACGCGTCGACTATTTCTCTCTATACCATTTGTATATCGTATAGCTTTGACTATTGAATGTTCTTATAGGTACTATAGTATTGCCAGGCAAATCTCGGGAGTTCATAGGCTTGAAGTCATAAACAGCGCTGTGCTTCAAGCATTGCTAAGAGCTGCTGGCAAAACGCAGTCCAGTGCTGTTTGAATTCATTCTTACGAGCCTGTTGCTGCCTACTACCGCTCAGACTGCTCTATCAAATGTCAAATCATAGTCTTAATTATAATAGAATAAACGCAGAAATACGAGCCTTTGATCATTAATATGCTCCGGAAAGTATCACTTTGAAAACAAAACATTTATTCTTTCAGTAAAATACGGAACCGTTCCGCATTTTATTGAATGGTTGGCTAACCTAAGTCTAAATATTTCTGTTACATTGCACAACCTTCAATGTTATGTCATAATTATGTACAATTCTGGCAAATTAATTACGGTCTTCACACAGTTCGCAAGGAGCCAGGCGGCCCAAACTGTTGCATATACCCTGACTCTGCTTGCACTGAACACAAGAGAAGTGACACGATTTCCATAGTTAATATTGGCTGCTAACATGAATTTATTTTAACTAAATATGCAGGTTTAAAAAATATATACGTCTGTGTATTGATTTTAAGAAAGGCATTGATGTTTATGGTTAGGTACATTTGTGAAACGATTGTGCTTTTTTCACATGTGCTTTTGTGAAATGACCCGTTTGGCGAAGTTGAAGTAGGCTGTGATTCGATGATAAATGAACAGGCACCACATTGATTATATGTAACGTGGGACAAGCTAGTTAACTACACATGGTTGATGATATTACTAGGTTAACTAGTGATTATGTGAAGATTGATTGTTTTTTATGAGAACTTTAATGCTAGCTAGCAACTTACCGTGGCTCCTTGCAGCCACAAGGTCCTTTTGACGCTGCACTCGCATAACAGGTGGTCAGCCTGCCACGCAGTATCCTCGTGGATTGCAATGCAGTCGATTACCGATTTGTAATAACTTGAAATCAGCCCTAATTAATCGGTCGACCACTAGTGTGAACCTACAGGACAGTTGATCTCCAGGAACAGGGTTGGAGAGCCCTGCTCTACAAGGTCAGGAAACTGGCCTCCATTTTGGCACAGAACATTTTGTGCCAGCAGTGGAAGATAAACACGGCAAACAAGTTTACTCCTGCAGCAGGAGGCTTGCTTTACACACACAAACTGCACACAGAGACGAGGGGCAGAACAGGACTCCATAAAGGAGCAGAAACGATTGAGACTTTGGAACAGCGTTCAGCTTCTGAATCTGGTGCTAATTATTCCAGTCTCTGGATCTAGGCCAAGCCTCAGGAAATGTGCATTTCTATTCAACTGTATCATGAGCACGTTGACCTTTTACATTTTTGTTGTTGTTGTATTTCTTAGAAGACAGTGTATCCAGTTGCATGTTTCTATCAAAGATTAGCTCGAAATGATTGTTAAACTCAGATCAAGGTCATAGTTAGGCTAGTTGGACAAAAAGGTGCTGGAGGCTACTTGGGCCTATCAGAGATGTGAAGGTTGCTAGTTGAGTCTGTAAACTGTAGCAGGTGTCTAGTCTTGTTCTCACTAGCCTACTACCTGCTGTTACTGTGACGGTGTCAGGGTGTTTTCTGTTCTATGTACACACACAGGTTCATTTAAGAACCGTCTCTCTCTGCCTGAACATAAACGCTACTTCCCTTCGCTGCTGACAACAGATCCTTATGACTGGGTGATGTGTGTGTCTGTCACACCAACACGTGTAACCACATTCCTCCCTCGGGCCTCTCTCGCTCTCTCCCAGATGTCCTGTTTTGAAGAGGAGGTTACAAAACAACAAAAACACCCCATATGAGTTAACGTCACAATGAACCAAATAAAGATGTCACTCACTTATTGAACAGCTGAGGGGTCTGTATTGTAGTGAGTTGTCTCGGTCTGCCATTTTGCCTAATGATAGGCTTTGCATTCTTTGAGGTGTGTGTGTGTGTTGACATTAGGGTTAGTTTTGTATTTGTAGGATCCCCATTAGCTGCTACAAATTCATAACGTTTGTCATAATTAGTTAAAACTAAAATGTTGAGCAATGTAATAAAGTAAATACTTTTCAAATAAGTTACCTTACACGCCATGTTGGCTGACAATGTGTTCCTTAAGAACCACATAGCATATCATTAGAGCAGTATATACCGGTATGTTAGCTAGTTGCCTAATGTTAGTTGGCTACTTGTACATCAAACTTGCCAGTATATTAACTATATGCTATCTAACTACCCAACGTTTATTGACCTGATTATTCCCGTCATTCTTAGCTAAATGGTATAGTCATTGTGCGTTCTCAATGGACATTCGGGTGCTTTCATAAATTCACTCTGGCTATCTACTCCGATTTCAGATCACTCTCGTCTGAGTGCACCAGAGTGCAGAATAATGCATTTATGAGCACTCCATGTCCGTTGACTATGGCTGCTGTTAGTAAACGTCGGCAAAAAAGCGTAATTAAGTCACCAACGCTATGGATAACATGACAACTGCCTAACCAGCTCTGCAAGTGCAAGTAAAATTGTCAGTGGTCTCATTTGTCTGGAAGAAGCTAGCCAACGTTAGCTTGGGTGCTTGACTGCCGCTGTAAGGTCAGAACGCTCAAATGAACTCTACTCCTTGGCCGGTGTTTCCAGTGTGCGCTCCGAGAGTGAATCAGTTTACAAATGGACCATCTGTCAACAAGCTCTGAATTTACGATTATTATCGATTATTTAGGATAAAAACAACTTGAGGATTGATTCTAAACTTCGTTTGACATGTTTCTATGAACTTTACGGATACTTTTTGGAATTTTCGTCTGTCTCTTTTGACCGCATTTGAGCCATTGTTACTGAACAAAACGCGCCAAAAACTGGAGGTTTTTGGATATAAAGAGGGACTTTATCGAACATGACAAACATTTATTGTGTAACTGGGAGTCTTGTGAGTGCAACCATACGAAGATCATCAAAAGTAAGTGATTAATTTGATTGCTATTTCTGACTTTCGTGACTAGTCTACTTGGCTGGTTACTGTTTCTAATGTTTTGTGTGCTGAGCGCTGTCCTCCGATAATCGCATGGTTTGCTTTCCGTAAAGCCTTTTTGAAATCTGACATGGCGGCTGGATTAACAACAAGTTAAGCTTTGTTTTGATGTATTGCACTTGTGATTTCATGAAAGTTAAATATTTATAGTAATTCAATTTGAATTTGGCACTCTGCAATTTCACCGAAAGTTGTCGAGGTGGGACGCTAGTTTCAGTGTTACTTGCCTCGACACGAGCATAGAAGTTGTTTAGCTCGACTTGTAGGCACGTGTCACTGGGCGACTCTCGGCTGTGCTTCCCTTTTTGTAGTCTGTAATAGTTTGCAGGCCCTGCTACATCCAACGAGCATTGGTGAATCGTACTACACCAGCAATCTTAGTCCTGTATTGATGCTTTGCCTGTTTTGATGGTTTCTCGGAGGGTATAGCGGGATTTCTTCTAAGCTGCCAGGTTAGAGTCCCGCTCCTTAAAAGCCGCAGCTCTACCCTTTAGCTCAGTGCGACTGTGACCTGTAATGCATGATTTATGATTAGGGTATGTTTATTTTTATTTCACATTTATTTACACAACAAGTTCTCATTTACAACTGTGGCCTGGCCAAGAATAAAGCAAAGCAGTTTGACACATACAACAACACAGTTACACATGGAATAAACAAACATACAGTCAATAATACAGCTGAAGAAAATCTATATACAGTGAGTGCAACTGAGGTGAGATAAGGACGGTAAAGGCAATAAATAGGCTGCGGTTGGAGCGAGTGGTCGCATCTGCACGTCGCTCCAACGGGTAGTATAACTTTTTCATTATATTTCATTATATCACAACGGTTTGATTTGTCTTATCTTAGCAATTTCTTCTCAGCTAGCTACATAGCCGTCTTTGTATCAAAGATAATTGCGTAATTATCGTATTTCGCCGTCCTAACGTAGTCTTCACTAGCCAGCTAGCTAACGTCCACTGATTAGCTGCACTGGAGAAACTGTTACACTCAACTGAACGACTTGATTAGTTTAGTGTTAGCTAGCTACATAGCTGTCTTTGCTGTCTTCGTATCATCGTATCATCGTATCCAAGATAATTGTGTTGTTTAGGTTTAGAGTGTGTAGTCTTAGAGTGATTATCTTAATTTACCGAGGTTAGCTAGCCAGCTATTTGTCGTCCTTAACGTAGGTGACTCTGCTAGCTAGCCAACAGCTAGCCAACGCTAGCCAACGTCTTCTGTATAGAACTCAACTACCCGGTCGCATTCACAGGTTGTATCACATTTTCACTTCATTTTCATTACAGTACAACGGTTTGATTTGTTTGATCGTAGCTAGCTACTTAGCTAGCTACATAGCCGTCTTTGTATCAAAGATAATTGTGTAGTCTAGAGCGATTTTCTAGGTTCGCTAGCCATCTATTGTCGTTCTTTTAACGCAACGTAACGTAAACAACACTGCTAGCTAGCCTGCTAGCCCCCGAATAGCAACACTGCAGAAACTATTACACTCAACGGAACGACTTGATTAGTGTAGTGTCAACAACGCAGCCACTGCCAGCTAGCCTACTTCAGCAGTACTGTATCATTTTAATCATTTTAGTCAATAAGATTCTTGCTACGTAGCTTAACTTTCTGAACATTCGAGACGTGTAGTCCACTTGTCATTCCAATCTCCTTTGCATTAGCGTAGCCTCTTCTGTAGCCTGTCAACTATGTGTCGGTTTATCCCTGTTCTCTCCTCTCTGCACAGACCATACAAACGCTCCTCACCGCGTGGCCGCGCCACCCTACTTTGGTGGTCCCAGCGCGCACGACCCACGTGGAGTTCCAGGTCTCCGGTAGCCTCTGGAACTGCCAATCTGCGGTCAACAAGGCAGAGTTCATCTCAGCCTATGCCTCCCTCCAGTCCCTCGACTTCTTGGCCCTGACGGAAACATGGATCACCACAGACAACACTGCTACTCCTACTGCTCTCTCTTCGTCCGCCCACGTGTTCTCGCACACCCCGAGAGCGTCTGGTCAGCGGGGTGGTGGCACCGGGATCCTCATCTCTCCCAAGTGGTCATTCTCTCTTTCTCCCCTTACCCATCTGTCTATCGCCTCCTTTGAATTCCATGCTGTCACAGTTACTAGCCCTTTCAAGCTTAACATCCTTATCATTTATCGCCCTCCAGGTTCCCTCGGAGAGTTCATCAATGAGCTTGATGCCTTGATAAGCTCCTTTCCTGAGGACGGCTCACCTCTCACAGTTCTGGGCGACTTTAACCTCCCCACGTCTACCTTTGACTCTTTCCTCTCTGCCTCCTTCTTTCCACTCCTCTCCTCTTTTGACCTCACCCTCTCACCTTCCCCCTACTCACAAGGCAGGCAATACGCTCGACCTCATCTTTACTAGATGCTGTTCTTCCACTAACCTCATTGCAACTCCCCTCCAAGTCTCCGACCACTGCCTTGTATCCTTTTCCCTCTCGCTCTCATCCAACACCTCCCACACTGCCCCTACTCGGATGGTATCGCGCCGTCCCAACCTTCGCTCTCTCTCCCCGCTACTCTCTCCTCTTCCATCCTATCATCTCTTCCCTCCGCTCAAACCTTCTCCCACCTATCTCCTGATTCTGCCTCCTCAACCCTCCTCTCCTCCCTCTCTGCATCCCTTGACTCTCTATGTCCCCTATCCTCCAGGCCGGCTCGGTCCTCCCCTCCCGCTCCGTGGCTCGATGACTCATTGCGAGCTCACAGAACAGGGCTCCGGGCAGCCGAGCGGAAATGGAGGAAAACTCGCCTCCCTGCGGACCTGGCATCCTTTCACTCCCTCCTCTCTACATTTTCCTCCTCTGTCTCTGCTGCTAAAGCCACTTTCTACCACGCTAAATTCCAAGCTGCTGCCTCTAACCCTAGGAAGCTCTTTGCCACCTTCTCCTCTCTCCTGAATCCTCCGCCCCCTCCCCCTCCTCCCTCTCTGCAGATGACTTCGTCAACCATTTTGAAAAGAAGGTCGACGACATCCGATCCTCGTTTGCTAAGTCAAACGACACTGCTGGTTCTGCTCACACTGCCCTACCCTGTGCTCTGACCTCTTTCTCCCCTCTCTCTCCAGATGAAATCTCGCGTCTTGTGACGGCCGGCCGCCCAACAACCTGCCCGCTTGACCCTATCCCCTCCTCTCTTCTCCAGACCATTTCCGGAGACCTTCTCCCTTACCTCACCTCGCTCATCAACTCATCCCTGACCGTTGGCTACGTCCCTTCCGTCTTCAAGAGAGCGAGAGTTGCACCCCTTCTGAAAAAACCTACACTCGATCCCTCCGATGTCAACAATTACAGACCAGTATCCCTTCTTTCTTTTCTCTCCAAAACTCTTGAACGTGCTGTCCTTGGCCAGCTCTCCCGCTATCTCTCTCTGAATGACCTTCTTGATCCAAATCAGTCAGGTTTCAAGACTAGTCATTCAACTGAGACTGCTCTCCTCTGTATCACGGAGGCGCTCCGCACTGCTAAAGCTAACTCTCTCTCCTCTGCTCTCATCCTTCTAGATCTATCGGCTGCCTTCGATACTGTGAACCATCAGATCCTCCTCTCCACCCTCTCCGAGTTGGGCATCTCCGGCGCGGCCCACGCTTGGATTGCGTCCTACCTGACAGGTCGCTCCTACCAGGTGGCGTGGCGAGAATCTGTCTCCTCACCACGCGCTCTCACCACTGGTGTCCCCCAGGGCTCTGTTCTTGGCCCTCTCCTATTCTCGCTATACACCAAGTCACTTGGCTCTGTCATAACCTCACATGGTCTCTCTTATCATTGCTATGCAGACGACACACAATTAATCTTCTCCTTTCCCCCTTCTGATGACCAGGTGGCGAATCGCATCTCTGCATGTCTGGCAGACATATCAGTGTGGATGACGGATCACCACCTCAAGCTGAACCTCGGCAAGACGGAGCTGCTCTTCCTCCCGGGGAAGGACTGCCCGTTCCATGATCTCGCCATCACGGTTGACAACTCCATTGTGTCCTCCTCCCAGAGCGCCAAGAACCTTGGCGTGATCCTGGACAACACCCTGTCGTTCTCAACTAACATCAAGGCGGTGGCCCGTTCCTGTAGGTTCATGCTCTACAACATCCGCAGAGTACGACCCTGCCTCACACAGGAAGCGGCGCAGGTCCTAATCCAGGCACTTGTCATCTCCCGTCTGGATTACTGCAACTCGCTGTTGGCTGGGCTCCCTGCCTGTGCCATTAAACCCCTTCAACTCATCCAGAACGCCGCAGCCCGTCTGGTGTTCAACCTTCCCAAGTTCTCTCACGTCACCCCGCTCCTCCGTTCTCTCCACTGGCTTCCAGTTGAAGCTCGCATCCGCTACAAGACCATGGTGCTTGCCTACGGAGCTGTGAGGGGAACGGCACCTCAGTACCTCCAGGCTCTGATCAGGCCCTACACCCAAACAAGGGCACTGCGTTCATCCACCTCTGGCCTGCTCGCCTCCCTACCACTGAGGAAGTACAGCTCCCGCTCAGCCCAGTCAAAACTGTTCGCTGCCCTGGCCCCCCCAATGGTGGAACAAACTCCCTCACGACGCCAGGACAGCGGAGTCAATCACCACCTTCCGGAGACACCTGAAACCCCACCTCTTTAAGGAATACCTAGGATAGGTTAAGTAATCCCTCTCACCCCACCCCCCCCCTAAGTTTTAGATGCACTATTGTTAAGTGACTGTCCCACTGGATGTCATAAGGTGAATGCACCAATTTGTAAGTCGCTCTGGATAAGAGCGTCTGCTAAATGACTTAAATGTAATGTAAATGTAGGCCATGGTGGCGAAGTAATTACAATATACAAATTAAACATTGGAGTGATTGATGTGCAGAAGATGAATGTGCAAGTAGAGATACTGGGGTGCAAAGGAGCAAGATAAATAAATACAGTATGGGGATGAGGTAGTTGGATGGGCTATTTGCAGATGGGCTATGTACAGGTGCAGTGATCTGTGAGCTGCTCTGACAGCTGGTGCTCTAAGCTAGTGAGGGAGATATGAGTCTTCAGCTTCAGTGATTTTTGCCAATGACTGGAAGGAACTGCACCAGAGAACTGGAAGGAAAGGCAGCCAAAGTAGGAATTGGCTTTGGATGTTTCTCAAGTGAAAAAATGTGCATGAAAACGAGTAGTCTCTCATTAAATGACATCAAACACAAGAGGTCCCTTCGTTGAAGAATCCCCATTGTTGACCAATCACCAACGAAGGGGCATAGACTTCGGCTACCGAACTTCGGCTTGCCTCGAAAGAAGTGTCGAAGACCAAGCGAACAAAGGCATCACATGTCATAATATATGCACAAACTGTTTGGGATGGGAAGCATGCAGACACCCTTTTTAGAGGGCAGCAAGATGCTTGCCTGCTGGGTGAACTCCACCCCTACGTGTGTGTAGTGGGGGAGATGCACATGGGCAAGGGCCATTAGGGAAAGGCTTCTCAACCCCTACACATGCGGACAAATGCACACACGCACTCTTAGGGGTGGGTATTTGTCCGCATGTGTAGGGGTTGAGAAGCCTTTCCCTAATGGCCCTTGCCAACCGTGGAGGAGGGAAGTGTGTGCTGTGCATTTTTAGGAAACAAAAGGCTTGCATCTAGTCTCTCTTGCATGCCTCCTCTCTCTCTCACACACGTCCACTGAGTCTCCTCCTGAATAGTTCACACCACAAAGCTTTCCTTTTTAACTCCTTGAATCCTCCCTCGCAACCACCATGGAGACCAGCTCACAAGAGTGCCAGTTGTAGAACACAACCCCTCGCTCTTTGCCCTAATCCTTTGGAATTAGCGGAAATGAAGGGTCCAGATAGGTAGAGGTTGAAATTACCTTCATTTTGAAACTCATCTGAAAATCAAGGACAGTTTTAATTTTATCTCAATGACTTCACCAGCCAATTCTATATTAACACCCAAAATGATTTTGCTAGTGTATCTTAGCTAACAGTTATTACATCTATAGGGTTTGCTATACTTCCAGGATCACAAGATGGCTAGCTAGTGGCCTTGGAGGTTTCCCGGGTGATGTGATGAGAATCTGAGGAAGATATGCAACTTGTAACACACTTTTTAAGATGAGTGTTACAATGTATCTTTTTTTTTTAGTAGTGGGAACGATACTCCGCTGCCAAATGATTGTAAGGGAAACACTGATTCTACAGGAGGGACGGGTAGTCATAATTCTGGTAATGGAGTTAACCTCAGTAGAATGGCTTCTAATATTTGTTATTATGCTGTTTGGATGGGTCCATTTATAGAAGGGGGTGGTGGTGGTCAGGGTGGATCGTTAGGTGTTTTGGGGAAGGGGGGGGGGTCATAAACCAGCCCTATTAGTGTTTATTTATCTGGCCATGCTTTCTGCACCTGGGGCTCACACAGATGGATGGAGAAAGGGATTCAAGCAGAGAGAGGGGGAGAAGAGAAGGAATAGAGTCCCCTGGGAAATGAAAGACCACATTGTAATATAGGCAGGCAGAGAGAGAGAGGGGAGAGAAGGAATACAAGTCCCTTGGGAAATGAAAGAAGACCACATTGTAATATAGGGAGGAGAAGAGAAGGAATAGAGTCCCCTGGGAAATGAAAGAAGACCACATTGTAATATAGGCAGGCAGAGAGAGAGGGAAGAGAAGGAATACAAGTCCCCTGGGAAATGAAAGAAGAGCACATTGTAATATAGGCAGGCAGAGAGAGAGAGAGGGGAGAGAAGGAATACAAGTCCCTTGGGAAATGAAAGAAGACCACATTGTAATATAGGGAGGAGAAGAGAAGGAATACAAGTCCCCTGGGAAATGAAAGAAGACCACATTGTAATATAGGCAGGCAGAGAGAGGGAAGAGAAGGAATACGAGTCCCCTGGGAAATGAAAGAAGACCACATTGTAATATAGGCAGACAGAGAGAGGGAAGAGAAGGAATACGAGTCCCCTGGGAAATGAAAGAAGACCACATTGTAATATAGGGAGGAGAAGAGAAGGAATAGAGTCCACTGGGAAATGAAAGAAGACCACATTGTAATGTAGGCAGGCAGAACGAGGGGGGTGGAGAGGGGGATAGATATATTTATAGAGAAAGCAATAGAGAGAACCGTGCAGTATTGTGAGAACAACAACACCTTACTGTAAAAGACAGAAGAGGGATAAGAGGTCTCCAGATGATGGGTAGAAGAATAGAGGGGGGTGGGATCTTAAATGACAGTGGGCCTTGACATTGTGACCCTGTTATTTGGAGTGATGGCATACAACCATATGCCTTCTAAGGGTGTGACATTTCAATAGTTATCTGCTTTGACCTTAATGATGTAAGCATAAATTAATTTGATACTAAATTAACTTATTTTTATTTAAACCTGAAATCACATTGGATAGTTTCTTTTGTAATTTTTATAGCGTTTCTGTATGAGCTGTTGTGATCATGCTTACATAAGGAGCATAGAGTAAACAAGGAGAAAGCTAGGAGGGATGACTAGTTGTATGTCTGTCATTGCTGGATGGTCTTCTTCAACAGAGCAGTTCTTTATGGGTCAATCCAACTTCACAGAAAGAGATTCTTTCCCTGATGAAATGTGATCATTTGTACCTCTGTCTGCCTCTGTTTTTATGAATGAATGAATGAATGCATCACCATTTGATTTTGTCTCTCTCTCTCTCTGCTCTTGCCCCCCGCCTCCCCCCTTTCTCAGATTGGTGTGATGACTGTGACAGTGTTCCCAGTACGGTTGTTCTTTGCAGTGTTCCTCATGTTGCTGGCCTGGCCCTTTGCCTTCGCTGCCTCTCTGGGACGATCTGAACTGGCCGTGGAGACCGAGACCTGGTGGAGGAGGTGTGTGTGTGAGAGAGAGAATTATATATCAATTCCAAATCTAATTTTATTGGTCACATACACATGGTTAGCAGATGTTAATGCGAGTGTAGCAAAATGCTTGTGCTTCTAGTTCCGACTATGCAGATATATGCCGTAATTGCATTCTTAAAGAGATTCTCCGGTAATTGTGTGTACTTTTTAGCCAGTAGTTCTGAAAGTTATGCTCACTAGCCAAAAGTGGTCCCTGAAAATTGAGTACTACGTCACATGTACAGATATGTGAACCACGTCATTGCTCGCTCTGCTGTGTGTTCACCTGTGCTGTCACTCAAATGGTGAGGGGGCTGAAGCTCATTGATGCATCCAGCCCAAAGTGGGAGGTTTACAAAAATACATAGATGCCAAAGTTCCAGAGCATGTCTTTAATTGACTTACCTGTGTAAATAGCAGTTAATCAGACACACCCTCACCCTGTCTCGCTCTCTCTCCTACAGGATCTGTGACATAGCCCTGAGGGTGCTCATGCGTGCCATGTGGTTCTGTGGAGGTTTCCATTGGGTGACGGTGAAGGGGGTACCGGCCCCGCCCTCGCAGGCGCCCATCCTCACCCTGGCCCCTCACTCTTCCTACTTCGACGCCATCCCCATTACCATGACCATGGCCTCTATCGTCATGAAGACCGAGAGCAAGAATATCCCTGTCTGGGGTAGTGAGTAGTCATCCTCATCATCTTCATTAAATACCATTGTCTACCTCGTTCCCTTCTCTCGCGCTCTCTCCCTGCCTCTTCCTCATTTGTCAGGCTTTTTTAGTCTGTCTCACTGTCTAGGGAAGTGTGTACTGTAGCCTTCATTTTCTCTCTCTCTGGTAGTATAGTCTTCCTCATTTCTTTCTGTCTCCAGGGCCGGTGAGAACCACAGTCTTCTGATAGATACTGACTGATGTGAGTTAGTGAGGTTATCAGACTGGACATGAAGGGGGGAGGGGGTAGAGGTGGTGAGACCAGGTGTTAATGATTAGCATATTCAGGGTTCTCTCATAACATTCTTATAATTAGTCATAATGCTGTGCTAATCACTAATCTCTCTATCATCTCTATTTCCCTCCCTCTCTTATCCGTCTCTCACTCCTCCCCTTCTCTCCCTTTTCCCCCACCTCTCTTCCTCCCCCTTCTGTCTGTCTCTCCTGCCCCTTTTGTCTCTCCGCTCTCCCTCTTTTGTCTCTTTCTCCCTGCCCCACCAGCTTTGATAAAGTTCATAAGGCCAGTGTTCGTGTCGCGGTCGGACCAGGATTCTCGTAGGAAGACAGTTGAGGAGATCAAACGCAGAGCCCATGCTGGAGGGGAGTGGCCTCAGGTAACGCACACACTGCCTACTTGTGTTAACGTAAAGACCAATCTTCTATGTCAAATGAAATGTACTGTGTGTGTGTGTGTGCAGATAATGATATTTCCAGAGGGGACATGTACCAACAGATCCTGCCTCATCACATTCAAGCCTGGTATGTGTTCTTCTTTATGCTGACCAAGCTCTCATACCCTCGCTCTCATACCCTCGCTCTCATACCCTCGCTCTCTCTGTCGCTCTCTCTGTCGCTCTCTCTGTCGCTCTGTCTCTCGCCCGCTGTCTCTGTCGCTCTCTCTCGCTCGCCCTGTCTCCCGCCCGCCCTGTCTCCCGCCCGCCCTGTCTCCCGCCCGCCCTGTCGCTCGCTCGCTCTCTTTCCCTCACTCGCTCTCGTCTCGCTCGGTCTGTGTCTCTGTCCCTTTGTCTCTCTCTCTTTGTCTCTGGATAGTGTGTCTACTGTGGGTCTGTTCTGTTTGTGTGTGCGTTCCCACTGTAGTGACCCCTCTTCATTGTGACTGTCCCCATAGAGTAATCCCTTCTGTTCCAACCCAGTGTCAACGTCCTGTCCCCATAAGCCATGCTTGTCTCACCCTGTCTGGGTTTAAACTACATTCTGGGATTTTAAAAAGCACAAAAGTGTCCCCACCATTTGTTAGGGTATCCAGCTGAGGGATAGGGCTAGGGAAATGTAACCACTCAAATTCATAGACTGCTCCAGATGCAAGAAAATACAAAAGTATATTTTGAAGCTAGTCATTGTTTGATTAAATTCTTGTTGCTTGTAAACAATGGAATAACATTCTTATATTTTGGCTTATGAAACGGGTGAATAGTTATATTTAAATATCAAGAATTTAATTGACCACATTTCCCCAAATCCCAGCTTTAAATCCCTGTTTATCCAAACTTGTTCCCGTCTTTCAAAACTCTACAATAATGCAGTTAAAAAGAACATTTGCAAATGGATAAAATAAAATATTAACACAATAAAATGACAATAACGAAGCTATAGACAAGGAGTACCGGTACCAAGTACTATGTACATGTGGGTATGGGGTGAGAAGCAGAAAGTCATTTTAAATAACACTTCTACTTTGGAGTAGAAGCTGTTCAGAAGCCTTTTGGTCCCAGATTTGGCACTCTGGTACTGTTTACTCTGTGGGAGCAGAGAACAGACTGTGACTTGGGTGGCTGGAGTCTTTGACCATTTTTAGGGCCTTCCTCTGACACCGCCTGGTGTAGGGGTCCTGGATGGCTGGGAGCTCGACCCCAGTTGTGTACTGGGTCGTACGCACTAGTGGCTTGCAGTCAGAAGCGAAGCAGTTGCCAAACGAGGCTGTGACGCATGCTTTCAATGGTGCAGTTGTATAACTTTTTTTTAGGATCTGCGGGCCCATGCCAAATCTTTTCAGTCTCCTCACGGGGAAGAGGCGTTGTCGTGCCCTCTTCACGACTGTGTTAGTGATGTGGACACCAAGGAACTTGAAGCTCTCAACCATCTCCACTACAGCCTGTCGACGTGATTGGTGGCGTGATTGGCCCTCTGTTTCCTGTAGTCCACGATCAGCTCCTTTGTCTTGCTGACGATGAGGGAGAGGTAGTTGTCCTGACACCACACTGCCAGGTCTCTGAATTCCTCCCTGTAGGCTGTCTCGCCGTCGGTGATCAGGCCTACCACCGTTGTGGTCGTAGTCGTGAGTGAACAGGAAGTACAGGAGGGGGCTAAGCACGCACCCCTGAGGGGCCCCGTGTTGAAGGTCAGCGTGGAAGGTGTGTTGTTGCCTACTCTCACCACCTGGGGGTGGATCGTCAACGTCCAGTATCCAATTGCAGAGGGAGGTGTTTATTCCCAGGGCCCGTAGCTTAGTGATGCATTTAGAGGGGCACTATGGTGTTGAACGCTGAGCTGCAGTCAATTAATAGTATTCTCATGTAAGTGTTCCTTTTGTCCAGGCGGGAAAGGGCAGTGTGGAGTGCAATAGCGATTGCGTCATCTATGGATCTGTTGAGGCGGTATGTGAATTGTCTGTGTAGTTTTGTCCCTCTTAGTTGTTGGTGTCTCTGACCAATGAGTCTTTTCTTGTTTAGTCCTCTGACTGGCTCTCAGCTCTTCCTCTCCGCTGTACTAAAATGGTTCTCTAACAAGTCATTCTCACACAGACCTTCATATGTCTCCTTCATATCTCTCTCTCTCTCTCACTCTAATTTATTTATACAATTGAAGTCAGAAGTTTACATGCACCTTAGCCAAATACATTTAAACCCAGTTATTCACAATTCCTGACATTTAATCCTAGTAAAAATTCCCTGTCTTAGGTCAGTTAGGATCACCACTTTTATTTTAAGAATGTGATATGTCAGAATAATAGTAGAGAGAATGATTTATTTCACCTTTTATTTCTTTCATCACATTCCCAGTGGATCAGAAGTTTACATACAATCAATTAGTATTTGGTAGTATTGCCTTTAAATGGTTTAACTTGGGTCAAATGTTTCGGGTAGCCTTCAACAAGCTTCCCACAATAAGTTGGGTGAATTTTTGCCCATTCCTCCTGACAGAGCTGGTGTAACTGAGTCAGGTTTGTAGGCCTCCTTGCTCGCACACGCCTTTTCAGTTCTGCCCACACATTTTCTATAGGATTGAGGTCAGGGCTTTGGGATGGCCACTCCAATACCTTGACTTGTCCTTAAGCCATTTTGCCACAACTTTGGAAGTATGCTTGGGGTCATTCTGCATTTGGAAGACTCATTTGCGACCAAGCTTTAACTTCCTGACTGATGTCTTGAGATGTTGCTTCAATATATCCACATAATTTTCCTACTTCATGATGCCATCTATTTTGTGAAGTGCACCAGTCCCTCCTGCAGTAAAGCACCCCCAAAACATGATGCTGCCACCCCTGTGCTTCACGGTTGGGGTGGTGTTCCTCGGCTTGCAAGCATCCCCCTTTTTCCTCCAAACATAACGATGGTCATTATGGCCAAACAGTTCTATTTTTGTTTCATCAGACCAGAGGACATTTCTCCAAAAAGTATGATCTTTGTCCCCATGTGCAGTTGCAAACCATATTCGGACTTTTTATTATGGTGGTTTTGGAGCAGTGGCTTCTTCCTTGCTGAGCGGCCTTTCAGGTTATGTCGATATATTACTCGTTTTACTGTGGATATAGATACTTTTGTACCTGTTTCCCCCAGCATCTTCACAAGGTCCTTTGCTGTTTTTCTGGGATTGATTTGCACTTTTCGCAGCAAAGTAAGTTAATCTCTAGGAGACAGAAGGCGTCTTCTTCCTGAGTGGTATGACGTCTGCATGGTCCCATCGTGTTTATACTTGCAAACTATTGTTTGTTCAGATGAACGTGGTATGTTCACTCATTTGGAAATTGCTCCCAAGGATCAACCAGACTTGTTGAGGTCTACAATTTTTTTCCCTGATGTCTTTTGATTTTCCCATGATGTCAAGCAAAGATGCACTTAGTTTGGAGGAAGGCCTTGAAATACATCCACAGCTACACCTCCAATTGACTCAAATGATGTCAATTAGCCTGTCAGAAGCTTTTAAATCCATGACATCATTTTCTGGAATTTTCCAAGCTGTTTAAGGCGCAGTCAACTTAGTGTATGTAAACCCACTGGAATTGTGATACAGTGAAATAATCTGTCTGTAAACAATTGTTGGAAAGATTACTTGTGTCATGCACAAAGTAGATGTCCTAACCGACTTGTCAACAAGAAATTTGTGGAGTGGTTGGAAAACTAGTTTTAATGACTCCAACCTAAGTGTATGTAAACTTCCCACTTCAACTGTATCATCCAGAGTCTCAACTCCTACAGTATCCTAGTGGTAATTGTTCCATTGCAGCCAGAGGTCAGGGTAGTCTTCAGCAGTCTCATGACCAGGCTGTATTACTGTATTCATTATCACAGGCTGGTGATGTTGTGTGTCCCCGGGTTGAGGGTTGTCAGAACCTCAGTCATCGTACACACACAGAAAGTCAGTCATCCACCCAGCATGAATTCGGCTTGCGCAGTATCCAGATTGTCATACCTTCATACTGACCTTGTTTGAACACAAAGGGGCACTATTTTCCAACCCTACTGAGCTGTAATGCAAGGGTTAGCAATGCTATCAAGTACATGTAAAATCCCATTGTGAATGTAAGCCAAATGCTAACTAGCGTATTGCAAACATTTTAAACAGTCTCTGACAAACTATTTGCAGGACAGACATCCCAGCTCATAAGGTCATGCAAGTAACTCAGAAATGCTACTCCGTTTGCTGCACGCATAAAACAAGTATCAGACTGCAAGGCTCTTGATCCAGGAAGGGATTATCTGATGTTACCAAGAGAAGCTTAATTTTGCATGAAGCTAACCACTTAGCTAGATAACTAGCTAGCTCCTAAATTAGCAAACCAAATGCACAACTGAAAATCATTTAGTTAATAACTTAATAGTTATGAGGTCTAGCTGGCAAACATTCACCTGGCGCGTGACTCACAAGTCTCTCGTTGTTGTTTGTAAGCTTCATTATCAAAATAATTATGTGACCAGTGAAAAGAAGAGTACGATCTGCTACTTTCCCTTAACGTTTTACACAAGTTGACTGCAGGTATTTACTTAAAGTAGCAACATATTAAAATGTATTTAATTTTTTTATTTAAAAATAATCATTTTCCGGTGTTGATGGTATTTTTAAAAAACATCCCGTGGCTATTTGCAAATGCACCGTTATAGGGTATACTGCCAAAGCCTAGTATGAATATGTTCTTTAAAAAAACTACAGACACACACTCACTCAGTAACCTTTCTCTCTCTTTTGCCTCAGGGGCCTTCATTCCAGCAGTTCCAGTTCAACCAGTAGTCCTGCGTTACCCCAACAAAATGGTGAACGCACAACTAAGCTCTTCTTTCTTTCCTCCCTCCTCTCCTCCAAACCATCCCTCTCTCCCTTACTGCTTTCCTTTACATACCTATCCTTCTCTCCCTCCCTCCGTTGACTGTTTCTCTCTTCTCACGGTGTGAGTCCGTCTGTGTCCGTGCAGAGTGGCTTCATGCTCGTGTGGAGTGATAGTTAATCTCTCCCTCTCGCTGTCTTTGTGCTCTCTCACTCCCTCAGGTTTCATGTCCTTCTCTCCACTGCCCCTTCACACCCTCATTAATTATAAACCTGTGACTACCTGCTCTAACTTGAACTAGAAAGCCATGTGCAGAAGACACTCCCTGGCTGCATCTCAATAGTCTAGTGGCTTCCTTTCCTCGTCTCCTTTCCTGCATCTAAAATAGTCTACAGTGGCTTTCAGCCACATTGTCTCAAGTAGACGATCCTCCATGTTGCTTTCAGCTGTCCAGTGTTTTCAGACCAGTGCAGACAAAGGAGAGGGGAGAGGAAGCCCCTGTAGGCCTCAGTCCTGCTGTGTGTAACCAATGAACACACTGGGATTTTGTGTCCGAGTGTTTCGAATGGATCCAATGCTTTTAAATGGGAGTTATCGGTTGTTGGATGAATGACAACTGAGATGATTGTCTGACACACAAATCACGAGTGGTCCATCTTTTGGCGAATGCAACTCGTCCGAAAATAGGTGACTTAAGTTGACCTTTTGAAAAAACGGACAATCGTGTACGATTTGATCCCTGTTCATGTATCTCAGTAAGCAGAGGAGATGCAGCCTCTGTAGGTCCCAGTCCTGCGGTGTGTAACCCATTTCTTCTTCCTCTTCTGACAGGATACCATCACATGGACATGGCAAGGCCCTGGAGCGTGAGTATCTCTTCCTCGTTTTACATTTTTTATTTTGCTCTCTGTCTTTTCTCTCTCTCTATTGCTCTTCTCCCTCGATCGCCCTCTTTCTGTTTTTTTTTGTGGAGAGGTCTGGCAATATGGTTTAGATTAGAGGATGCTGTTGTGTATTCAGGCCTGTGGTTAATCTTCACAATATCCCCCTGCACAACTTCCCTCTCTTTCTGTTCTTTCATCTCAACCCCCCCCCCCATGTCAGTCTTTCCCTCTAACTCCTTTTCCCTTTCTGAATGAACTGTTACTCTCTCACTCTCTCTACACAGGTTTGAGATACTGTGGCTGACACTGTGCCAGTTTCACAACCCCATAGAGATTGAGGTAAGGGTTATTTTTTTGAGGTCAGGGGTTATTTGACGGCGGCGTATTAGACAGTGGGGCATCTTCCTGCTTACAGACATTGACAAAAGAATGTGAAGAAATAAAGAAACGGAAGCTGGACGGGTGATATCACTTTTTTTCTCCCTCCAGTACCTACCACTCTACACTCCTTCAGAGGAAGAGAAGAACAACCCTGCTCTGTTCGCCAACAATGTCAGACACATCATGGCCAAGTTAGTACTGTGTCTGTGGCCTTATATCAAGCTTTTATATTGAGTTTACATCTGTCTATCTGTGTTTCTTGTGCTTCTTGAAATGCCCGCCACATACAGTGAGGGAAAAAAGTATTTGATCCCCTGCTGATTTTGTACGTTTTCCCACTGACAAAGAAATGATCAGTCTATCATTTTAATGGTAGGTTTATTTGAACAGTGAGAGACAGAATAACCACAAAAACAAATCCAGAAAAATACATGTCAAAAATGTTATAAATTGTATACAGTATATCTGACATGTCAGGGGCGGGTCCTGACCGCTCTCTCTGTGCTCTGATAGGGCCCTGGAGCTGCCCATCACAGACCTGTCATTTGATGACTGCCAGCTGAGCCAAGCAAAGGGCCCGTTGCGTGTCCCTACCAACAGCAGCCTACTGCAGTTCAATAGACTCGCTCGAAGGCTCGGGTGAGTTGACTTTACTATTGGTCTTTCAGCATTATTACTCGTCCTTAACAGTTTAAGAATACTGACTTGTTTTGCTGTTTATAACAAAAGATTGACGTTGAATAAAATAAGAGTATTTAAAAATTCTATAAATGTTTATTCTAATCTCTTACAATCTATTTTCGTTTAAGTGTCTGAATGCGTAGGTAGGGTATGAGCGATCTCCTGTACCTCGTTGTCATACTGGAAAATAATACTGGGTTTACTGGGAAATACTAAGACTAATACTAATGGTTTACTGGTCAAACTGGGAAATACCACTGGGCTTACTGATAATACTGAGAAATATTACTGTAATACTACTGGGCTTACTGATAATACTGGGAAATACTACTGGGCTTACTGATAATACTGGGAAATACTACTAGTTTACTGATAATACTGAGAAATACTACTGGGCTTACTGAGAAATACCACTGGGCTTTACTGATAATACTGGGAAATACTACTGGGCTTACTGATAATACTGGGAAATACTACTGGGCTTACTGATAATACTGAGAAATACTACTGGGCTTACTGAGAAATACCACTGGGCTTACTGATAATACTGGGAAATACTACTGGTTTACTGATAATACTGGGAAATACTACTGGTTTACTAATAATACTGAGAAATGTTGCTGAAATACCACTGGGCTTACTGATAATACTGAGAAATATTACTGAAATACTACTGGGCTTACTGATAATACTGGGAAATATTACTGAAATACTACTGAGCTTGCTGATAATACTGAGAAATATTACTGAAATACTGCTAGGCTTACTGAGAAATATTACTGAAATACTACTGGGCTTGCTGATAATACTGAGAAATACTACTGGTCTACTGATAATACCTAGAAATACTACTGGTTTACTGAAAATCTGGAAAATAGCACGAAGGAAACAGGCAGGTCTGTGTCAAATGGATACAGTGCATTTGGAAAGTATACAGACCCCTTGACTTTTTCCACATTTTGTTACATCCTTATTCTAAAATGGAATAAAAAATCAACACACAATATCCCATAATGACAAAGTGAAAAACAGTTTATAGATTTTTTTGCAAATGTATTACATAAGTATTCAAACCCTCTGCTATGAGACTTGAAATTGAGCTCATGTGCATCCTGTTTCCATTAGCATCCTTGAGATGTTTCTACAACTTGATTGGAGTCCACCTGCGATCAATTGAATTTATTGGACATGATTTGGAAAGGCGCACACACCTGTCTATATAAGGTCCCACAGTTGACAGTGCATGTCTGAGCAAAAACCAAGCCATGAGGTCGAAGGAATTGTCCATAGAGCTCTGAGACAGGATTGTGTTGAGGCACAGATCTGGGGAAGGGTACCAAAAAATGTCTGCAGCATTGAAGGTCCCCAAGAACACATCAGACAAGGCAGGAGTGGCTTTGGGACAAGTCTCTGAATGTCCTTGAGTGGCCCAACCAGAGCCCGGACTTGGACCTGATCGAACATCTCTGGAGAGACCTGAAACAACTGTGTTTCAAACCTGAAAATAGCTGTGCAGCGGCGCTCCCCATCCAACCTGACAGAGCTTGAGTGGATCTGCAGATAAGACTGGGAGAAACTCCCCAAATACAAGTGTGCCAAGCTTCTAGCGTCATACCCAAGAAGACTCGAGGCTGTAATCGCTGCCAAAGGTGCTTAAACAAAGTACTGAGTAAAGGGTCTGAATACTTTTGTAAATGTGATATTTTGGTTTTGTATAAATTTGCAAAAATGTCTCAACCTGTTTTTGCTTTGTCATTATGCTGTATTGTGTGTAGATTGATGAGGGGGAAAAAATATTTGTTACAGCCTTATTCTAAAATGTATTCAATGTGTAAAAAGTCAAGGGGTCTGAATACTTTTTGAATGCACTGTATGTTGAATACTTTAAGATACTAGATCATACAGTATTTGAGATGTACTTGATTTAGCCATTAAACCAGTAGTTTTCAATCTATTTTTCAGCAGGACCCTTTTTTTCCCCTTTTTCTGCCAAATATTTTACAACCTTAAAATCTGTCACTTTAGATTTTCACATCAACAAGTAACCTTCATTCAATTTTCGTCTCTCCTATCAAGACTAAGAGAAATGCATTCACTCAATATAATTATATTTTTCTAATTGTCTTTCTCAATAACGTTTGTGTATTGTCCTATAAAATAATTTGTACTCTTGACCTGACTGCAGTTCAGCGTCGTAACTGACTTCAGTGGGCAAATGCTCACCTTCGATGGCCACTGGCACGCTGGAGAAGTGTGCTCATCGCGGTTGAATCCCAGTTCCAACTGTACCTGGCAGATGGCAGACAGCATGTATGGTGTCGCGTGGGCGAGCGGTTTGCTGATGTCAACATTTTGAAAAGAGTGGCCCATGGTGGGGTTATGGTATGGGCAGGCATGAGCAACGAACACAATTGCATTTTATCGATGGCAATTTGAATGCACAGAGATACCATGATGAGAACCTGAGGCCCATTGTCGTGCCAGTCATCTGCCGCCATCACCTCATGTTTGAGTGATAATTCACGGCCCCATGTTGCAAGCATCTGTACACAATTCCTGGAAGCTGAAAAAGTCCAAGTTCTTCCATGGCCTGCAAACTCACCAGACATGTCGCCCATTGAGCATGTTTGAGCATGTTTGGGATGTTCTGAATCGACTTTTACAACTGTGTGTTCCAGTTCCCCGCCAATATCCAGCAACTTTGCACAGCCATTGAAGAGTAGTGGGACAACATTCCTCAGGCCACAATCAACAGCCTGATCATCTCTATGTGAAGGAGATGTCGTGCTGCATGAGGCAAATGGTGGTCACACCAGATACTGACTGGTTTTCTGATCCATGCCTCTATCTGTATTCCCAGTTGTGAAATCTATAGATTAAGGCCTAATTATTTTATTTCAATTGACTGATTTCCTTAAATGAACTGTAACTCAGAAGTCTTTGCAATTGTTCCATGTTTATATTTTTGTTCAGTGTGTGTATATACTGTGTTTGTGTGTATAGTGTTATTTTGCGACCCCCTCCCCCCCTCCCCTCCACTGCAATTCCCCTGTTGTGACCTCAACTTTAAATACCACTTCATTAGCTTCTAGCCACACCCCTGGACAGTAGTGGGAAATGTAGTTCTTAACCAAGTGTTCTCTATGTGCAGGTTGAGAACAGGGACTACAGATACAGTCTTACAGCAGCAGGCTAGCAGAGCCAGGAACATTTTGGGATACAGACTGGGATTGGAGGACTTTGCTCAGTACCTCGACCTACCTGTGACGGACATGCTCACAGAGTTACACAGCCTTTTTAACCAGGTAGGTATCTAATACACACCACACACAACTCACATGCCAGTAGTATCCCACACACACTACTTTTATTCATGCAAAATTAGTAGAAATAAATATCTTTCAGTCTTCTGCTCCCTCTCTCTTTCTGAAGCATGGAGATGGCCAAATAGATGTCAGGGAGTATGTGATAGCCCTGTCTGTGGCGTGTCAACCCTCTAAAGCCATGGACACCCTCAGGCTCGCCTTTGGAGTGAGTGAAAGACAATGAAGCATTATAACAGTTCCTATGAAACACTATAAGAGCCCTATGACTGCTATTACTAGATACTATAATAGCCCCATGCCTGTTACTATAAAGCGTTATGAAATAACTGTCTGCTCTAAAGCATTATAACTGTCCTATGTCCTGACCCCGGTCAGATGTACGAGGCGAAGGAGGACAGGGCGATCGTGGAAAAAGAGCTGGCGTCCATTTTGAGAACGGCGTTGGGAGTAGCAGAGGTCGACGTTACAGAGTTGTTCTCAGCAATCGACACACTTGACGCAGGGAAGATCACACATGGTGATATCACACACTAACACCCTTGCCTTTCTTGCGCTAACACTTGCACTTGTCTTTCATCACCAGCACTGACTTTGCTGATAGTTGCTTATTTGAAGAAAATGTTTTTACCAACTATGATTGTGATATGTGGTTGTGTCACCTAACTACTATAAGCTGAATGCACTGTAAGTCACACTCGGCGTTAAGGGCGCTTGCTAAATGAGTCAAATGTAATGAAATCCAACTAACGGGATCACGGTCAACCCTGCCATTAAAATCTCTCTCTCTGCTTGTCCCTCTCTATATCCATCTGTAGATGACTTCTGTCGGTTTGTGGTGCAGCACCCAGACTTTGCTCAGGAGTACCTTCTCTCCTCCAGGGAAACCCCCTCTACCCCCCACACCGTCCCGCTGACCAATGGGTTCAGTGTGGACCATTACAACACAGAGGAGCCGACCTGCAGCCTCTCTGGACAGAAGAAGAAAGAAGACTGAGAGACACTCAAATGGATCCATCTACTGCCTATGACAGAGAGAAAGGAGGGATAGGAGGAGGACTGGACCTCTACCAAACAAATCTATATTCTACAGTTACTATATCTTCTGTCATTGTGGCCTGTATGTTCTACCAGAGAGAAGGAGCGAGGGATAGTTTATTTTGGGATAAGGAGGGGTGGATAGAGAGGGAAGTAAGAAACTATCAGATGGATAGAGGAGATTGAGACTGTGAAAGGGGGAGATGGTGGTGGAGAAGGTTTGGTGTATATTGAAGTAGAGTAGATGAGGTAGGGATGGAGAGATGGATATAGTTGGTTAGTGAGAGGATATGAGGGAGGGTGGAGCCGATCCGTTCCTCCGGACACCATCTCACACCAATACTCCATCTTTGTTTTGTCTGCTAGTGTTTTCAAGGACTTCATGCTTTCTAACTTTCCAACATGAGTTACAGAAACTGGATACCGGAAGTTTTTAGAAACACTTTGGCTATTTATTGTAAAAAGGGTTTTACTTTTTTCTTATGTATAGGTATTTATTTGTCTTTCATTTTTATCAAACTATCTATGTCTGTTATTATGACTACTGTGCACTCTCCAGTAAGATTTTTATTTTTAAGATTAGTTTTATCAGGTGATTAAGCACCATACTGAGCTCAGCTTAATCACTGCCTTTCATAACGAGATTGACTGAGATGAATTGGATCAAGCTGAAACGGGATAACATCCAGACTCAAACTATTCTTCAACTAAGCATCTCCCTGCCTCGTAGACCATAGCAACTCACAAGACATTAAACTGTTCAAATGGATGAATATGGGACCAAACTTCAACTTCTTTTTAAACCAGGGGCCTCTTGCGCGTTCACATTGAGCTCCTTATTGCCTTTTAAACCATAAACATGTGACATTTTAATGTTGTCTGAGCTTAAGTGAAGCATCTAACAGCATAAGTATCTTTATTTTCATAAGCATAAAGACTGGGGTCTTCAGATGAACATGTGTTGTTTTCTTTTTTCTTATTGGATGAACAGAGTACCAGAGTTGGGATCCATCTCAAATGGCACCCTATACTCTATATAGTGCACATTTGTCTCTGGTCAAAAGCAGTGCACTATATAGGGAATAGGGTGCATTTTGGACATAGCCTCAGTTAAAGTATTCAGTTAAGATGTTTCCCTCTTTTTTTTTTAGTTACCTCTCATATCACTCTGGAAGTAAGATCAGCTCACCTTGCTGAACTTCTAACATGAACCATTTAAGCATCGGCAATAATGAAACTGATCTGGGATCAGTTCTGACCTTTATGATAAGCAATCAATCTATTGCCTTTTCGTACTGGTTTTGTTTTGAATTCTCTGTAGTTTGGCTTTGAAGCAACACCTTTTGTATGTTGTACATTTGTGGTATATAAATCTTTGAATGTTTTTGAGTATTCATTTAGTAAGAAAGTGGATTGGAAATTATGAATACCTATGCAGTGCTCCATGTCTTCAATGTTGAGAATTAAATCATGACATTTCCACAACTGCAGTGTTTTTATTTCCACTAGTAGGAGCTCTACTCCTGAAATAGATATTCGGCTGATTTCTGATTTGATGGTGGCTATTCTGCACCTATGGCAATTATCTCCTCGCCAACTGCCTTTATATCTGCACCAATAAGAGAACACATGAAAGGTGAAAGCAATGTCTGTGGTATTTGTGCTCAACGGTCTAGTTCTGAACGTTCTGTCAAGAAGGTAATAGGTTAACATTGCGCCCATGAACACACACCATCTTGGCGTCAGCTAAAAATAGACCGGTTTAAACTCAAACTGTGATGAGGAAAGAGAGCGGGATGAATTAAAGGGAACACCACTCCAAATCTAATTCCCAAGGCCCAGAGAGTGAGCGCGTTAAGGGAGCGTGTGCATTCAAGTACATTAGATACACTGATGTTAAAATGCAACTGTAAATTGATAATTTGTACAATTTGTTTTCGAGTACAGATATTGCTGTGTTCGCGCTCTCAATTCAAATGGCTTTATTGGCATGGGAAACATGCTTATGCACACAGACTCGTACCAAAACAAACAGGCATTTATAATGGACACTCCCCATTTTGTGCGTCATATGGGTCCTTGCACTAGATGGTGTCGCACTTTTTAGCAACCATTCAACGGAATATGAACTGTAAATATTTGAATAGACAAAGTAGATAATTGGTCATGTAACGCCATTTCAATTTCATCAACAGTGTATTTCCGTGCTATGACGTTGAACGAAGACAACATCAATTATAATTGAGATTAACGGCTGAATCACATCCGGTCGTAATTGGCAGTCCCATAGGGCGGCGCTTAATTGGCCCAGCGTCGTCCGGGATAGGCCGTCATTGTAATTAAGAATTTGTTCTTAGCTGACTTGCCTAGTTAAATAAAGGTTAAATAAAACATAAACGTCAGCTGGCTTCCTGATTTAAAAACATGTAGATTAGGTAGCTGGCTAGCAAACTAATAACAGCCTCGATTCAAGTGAGAATACACATATTGTACTCAACGATTTATTAACTACTAATCGAGAGGTGATGGGATAAACATCAGGGGTGTAATCATTAAACCGATTATGTTGCGAAACATTTTGCTACAGAAACCGTTTACTCCAAACTGAAAACTCAAACGAAAGTTTCTATTGGATATATTCGGGTAATGTTAGGTCCCTCCTTTCCGTTTGCTTCAATTTGGTTCTTAAGCGGTTTCTGCAATGAATACACCCCAGTTGTCTTCATGGCTGGACATTTTAGTATAAAGTACATTTTCTGACGGTATTTATCTGTGCTCTTAGCAGAGAAACATGGAGGAGTCAGCAAGCACCATAGAGGTTACAGTGAAGACCCTGGACTCCCAGAGCAGGAGCTACACTGTCCGGAGAGAGGTAGGCTGTGACTTCTGTTTTAGCCTGAAATCCAACGGCGTATATCCGTTTGGATTCCAGGTAACTTCGTTGTAGTCTTTTATGCTGTACACTTATGAGTGGGACATGCATTTATTCAGCCCTGTACTAGTGATGCACTGAGCCTGTTATTTCTCCTTTAGTTGACATTGAAGAGGTTCAAAGAACACATATCTGCGTCAGTGGATATCCCAGTGGAAAAGCAGAGACTAATCTACCAGGGTAGAGTGCTGCAGGACGAGAAGACGCTGAATGACTACAGTGAGTAAAAAAGCCAGCAACTATTCTATTCAATGGAGACTGTAAGTAATGTAAACTCAGTAAAAAAATAAGTGTCCTCTGCGTTTTAATTTCAGCTAACTTAACGTGTAAATATTTTTGTATTAATTTGTATCAACAACTGAGACCAACTGAACCATTTCAACAGACGTGACTAACAGAAAATAAACAATGTGTCCCTAAACAAAGGGGGGCTCAAAATTATGTCAGTATCTGGTGTGGCCACCAGCTGCATTAAGTACTGCAGTGCATCTCCTCATGGACACCAGATGTGCCAGTTCTTGCTGTGATATGCTACCCCACTCTCCTGCCAAGACACCTGCAAGTTTCTGGATATTTCTGGGGGGGTAATGGCTCTAGCCCTCACCCTCCGATTCAACAGGTCCCAGACGTGCTCAATGGGATTGAGATCCGGGCTCTTCACTGGCCATGGCAGTACACTGACATTCCTGTCTTGCAGGAAAGCACGCACAGAACATTCCTGTCAGGGTGAGCCTGCAGGAAGGGTACCACAGGAGGGAGGAGGATGTCTT
Organism: Oncorhynchus gorbuscha; assembly: GCF_021184085.1. Classification (NCBI taxonomy): domain Eukaryota; kingdom Metazoa; phylum Chordata; class Actinopteri; order Salmoniformes; family Salmonidae; genus Oncorhynchus; species Oncorhynchus gorbuscha. Next base: position 41,555,846 of record NC_060196.1, on the reverse strand, counting down.
CCCTGTAACGCACAGCGTTGAGATTGCCTGCAATGACAACAAGCTCAGTCTGATGATGTTGTGACAGACTGCCCCAGACCATGACGGACCCTCCACCTCCAAATCGATCCCGCTCCAGAGTACAGGCCTCAGTGTAACACTCATTCCTTTGACGAGAAACACGAATCTGACCATTACCCCTGGTGAGACACAACCGTGACTCATCAGTGAAGAGCACTTTTTGCCAGTCATGTCTTGTCCAGCGACGGTGGGTTTGTGCCCAGAGGTGGTGACGTTGCTGGTGAGGACCTGCCTTACAACAGGCCTACAAGCCTTCAGTCCAGCCTCTCAGCCTATTGTGGACAGTCTGAGCACTGATGGAGGGATTGTGCGTTCCTGGTGTAACTCAGGCAGTTGTTGTTGCCGTCCTGTACCTGTCCCGCAGGTGTGCTGTTCGGATGTACCAATCCTATGCAGGTGTTTCACGTGGTCTGCCACTGCGAGGACGATCAGCTGTCCGTCCTGTCTCCCTGTAGCGCTGTCTTAGGCGACTCTCAGTACAGACATTGAAATGTATTGCCCCGGCACATCTGCAGTCCTCATGCCTCCTTGCAGCATGCCTAAGGCACATTCACACAGATGAGCAGGGACCCTGGGCATCTTTCTTTAGTTGTTTTTCAGAGTCTGTAGAAAGGCCTCTTTAGTGTCCTAAGTTTTCATAACTGTAACCTTAATTGCCTACCGTCTAAGCTGTTAGTGTCTTAACGACCGTTCCACAGGTACATATTCATGAATTGTTTATGGTTCATTGAACAATCATGGGGAAACAGTGTTTTAAACCCTTTACTCTGAAGATCTGTATAGTTATTTGGATATTTACAAATTATTTTTGAAAGACTGGGTCCTGAAAAAGGGAAGGGTTTTTTTTTTTGTTTTTTTGCTGAGTTTACTACATACATTGTCTCTGCACTGTTTTAAAACGATTGAGATTACTGAATCTCACAAATGTTGCCTTTAAAATGATTAATGGTATATTGGTGGTGTTGTAAGTGAGAGCACCTTGTTCTAGTATCCTCTGACCTGCTGTTCTCCTCTCATTCTTTCCTGCACTCATCTGCTCCTTCTCACTCCCTTCACTCTTCCTTTTCAGATGTAGCTGATAAGGTGATCCACCTAGTGGAGCGTGCTCCTCCTCAGACCTCCCAATCTGCTGGCGGGCGAGGAAGAGTGTCATCAGGAGGAACAGAGGGAGGTGCCACCTCCTCCTCCCAGGGAGGCCCCCATGACCGCAACGGGAACAGCTACGTCATGCTGGGAACCTTCAACCTGCCCATCAACATCATGGACCCCCAGCAGATTCAGGTGAGACAAGGTTGTGTGTTGGTGTGCACTGTGCAGCTGTTTCATAGTGTTTATTAATAGGACCCTGAAAAGCTTGTTGCCATAAGACTGCCAAGTATTTATTCCGGGTAGCTATTGGTTAACTATTTCACTAACTGCATTGACCCTTTTTGCAATTACTCTTTTAACTAATCACATACACTGCTGATACTGTATCTATCCTGTTGCTTAGTCACTTTATCCCTACCTATATGTACATCACATACAGTGCCTGCAAAAGTATTCATCCCACTTGGCATTTTTCCAATTTTGTTGCATTACAATCTAATTTAAATGGATTTTAATTCAATGTAATGGACATGAACAAAATAGTTTCAATTGGTGAAATGGAAAAAGGAACTTGTTTATAAAAAAATATACAAAAAAACTCCTGAAAGTGGTGTGTGAATATGTATTCACCCCCCTTGCTCTGAAGCCCCTAAACAAGATCTGGTGCAACCAATTACCTTCAGAAGTCACATAATTAGTTGAAGTCGACCAGTGTGCCATCTGTCACATGATCTGTGTCTGTTCTGAAAGGCCCCAGAGTCTGCAACACCACTAAGCAAGGGTCACCACCAAGCAAGTGGCATGGAGCTCTCCAAACAGGCCAGGGACAAAGTTGTGGAGAAGTACAGATCAGGGTTGGAATATAAAAAAATATCCCACGGAGCACCATTAAATCCATTATTAAAAAATGGAAATAATATGGCACCACAACAAACCTGTCAAGAGGGCCACCCACCGAAAATCATGGACCAGGCAAGGAGGGCATTAATAAGAGAGGCAACAGAGACCAAAGATAACCCTGAAGGAGCTGCAAATCTCCACTGCAGAGATTGGAGTATTTGTCTGTAGGATCACTAAGCCATACTCCACAGAGCTGGGCTTTACAGAAGAGTGTTTGCCAAAAGTCGTGTGGGAGACTCCCACAAACATATGGAAGAAAGTACTCAGATGAGACTAAAATGTTGCTTTTTGGCCACCAAGGAAAATGTTAATTCTGGCGCAAACGCAACACCATCCCCACAGTTAAGCATGGTGGTGGCAGCATCATGCTGTGGTGATGTTTTCCATCGGCAGGGACGGGGAAACTGGTCAGAACTGAAGGAATGATGAATGGCACCAAATACAGGGAAATTCTCAAGGGAAACCTGTTTTGGTCTTCCAGAGATTTGAGACTGGGATGGAGGTTCACCTTCCAGCAGGACAATGACCCTAAGCATACTGCTAAAGCAACACTCGAGTGGTTTATGGGGAAACATTTAAATGTCTTGGAATGGCCTAGTCAAAGTCCAGACCTCAATCCAATTGAGAATCTGTGGTCTGACTTAAAGATTGCTGTACACCAGCAGAACCCATCCAACTTGAAGGAGATGGAGCAGTTTTGCCTTGAATGTTCAAAAATCCCAGTGGCTAGATGTGCCAAGCTTATAGACATGCTCCATGACACTTGCAGCTGCAAAAGTTGGCTCTACAAAGTATTGACTTTTGGGGGGGGGTGAATAGTTAGGCACGCTCAAGTTTTTGTTTTGTTTTTTGTTTCACAAATATTTTAAATCTTCAAAGTGGTAGGCATGTTGTGTAAATCAAATGATACAAATCCCCCCCCCCCCCCAAATCTATTTTAATTCCATGTTGGGCAACAAAATAGGAAAAAAAATGCCAAGCGGGTGAATACTTTCACAAGCCACTGTCTAACTCCGATTCCTTGTACCCCTGCTTATCGACTTGGTACTGGTACCCAGTGTATATTGCTAAGTTATTCTTAGTCATTGTGTATTTATTCCTTGCTATTTTTCTATCATTTGTTTATTTTACACTGCATTGTTGAGAAAGACCTGGTAGCATTTCTCAGTCTGTACCTGTTTATAAAGCATTTGACAAATACAATTTTAGGTCATCTTTATTTGTTTGAATAAATCTAATATTAAGCACCTAAAATGTCTTGAATCCAAAAGTTTTAAAGGGTACCTGATGCATTTCTAGAAATAGTTGAGTGTCTAGATGATTTGAATGTATCAAGTGTAGTAGTACTAATAAGTGAATTCCTTGGCAGATGCAAGTGCAGCAGATGATGGCAGGAGTAGGAGAAGCAGGAAGGAATACCAGAGTCAGCACCAGCACTGGATGAAGCCTTTACCATTTTTATTGTCCTATAGATTACTAATATAACTATTAAGGTATGTTCGTGATTTGTCTTGTTTCTAGCGCAATGGCTCAATAGATATGCATATCAACGTTGACCAATCAGTGCAGAGCGAGCCCAGGATGAGGCTGCAGTTGGCTGAGAACTTCCTAAGAGAAACCCAATCTGTGCTCCACAGACTGGAGGTAGTTACAACTCGCAGACTATGTTATGCTATTATTATGATATGCTACACATCTATTTTCAGTGAGTTGACCTTTTTAGACATGTTTGTTTGCAGGGTCAGCCCAGTGACGTGCCATCTCGAGCCGAGCCGGAGACATCTCGGTCCACATCTTCCTCCTCAGCTGCCACTAAAGGAGCAGCACAGCCTATGGACACCTCCCCTCTTGCTCCACCACCTCCCCCTCCCACCTCTTCCACCCAGACAGAGGGACCACCCCACTCCGGGCCCAAGTAAGTGCTCAAAAGGAAAATCCAGTTAAAGTACAATCAAAATGCTCTCCTCTGTGCCTCCTGAAAACACAGCTGTCTCTCTCCCACCCCAGCCCAGCGGAGCTGGTGGAGGTTTTGTTAGAGGTGAGGAGGTTGCAGGATAGGCTGGGTCCCTTCGTAGAGAGAACTAACTCCATCCTGGGAGCTGCCACTTCAGCGGACTACATCAACGTAAACACTACAATTCCATTTTCCAGCAACTAGCTATTGCAACCTCACTTTTTTTTTTACTTCAACCTTATACTCCAGTTACATTTTCATCCTCAAGAGTCTAAGCCGTGGGGGGGGCTACAAAGCTATATGGAATTGTTTTAAGGTCGTAGCAAGGATCATATTGTTTAATTTTGAAAGGAAGTTTTTTTCTGGTGCCTGTCATTTGTATTTATTAGGGTTCCCCATTAGCTGCTGCCAAGACAGCAGCTACTCTTCCTGTGGTCAAAATGCATTAAGGCATATCTACATTTTGTATTGTATAATACCACCATACAACAATATTACAATGTATGTGTGTACATATCTGAGAGATGAGAAAGATCAGGACACTATTTTCTTTGTTTTCTGCTTAGTGCCAAAAATAAGTCTGCATAAATACTTCCATTCATTATTTTCTACTGGTAACGGGGGGACCTTCAGATGAGGCCTGTGGGCATCCTAGAGCATAACAGCTGACATTTCATATTAGTGTGTAGGCCAAACTGTTTGGATGCTACAGACAGAAGTTGGCAGATTGGCTGTACTGACTTCCGACGAGTCCCAAGAAGCTTGTTTGCTAGAGAGCAAAACTGAGAGTGTCGCCTTTCCATAGAGTTTGTAGTCCAAACCGTTCGGATGCTACAGGTGATGTTGTGAGAACTAATTTTAGTGAAATCTTATGGTCTGACGAAGACCACTCTAGCTCTTTCACTGCAGATGAGGAAGTGCAACACTGGCGGATGCAATGGATTGAGATGCATCCAATGCCAATCTGATCTCTAGTTTATACTGACACATTTTTATGGGATGTTTGTATTATGCTAATTAGATTTCAGCGTGGGTGCAGACATCGACCTTAGGCGGTTAACTTTAATGGTGTCGATCAGAAGAAAAGTTGCATCATAAACTGCACCGCAGAGTATAGTGAGTATTTTTGAATAGGTCAGTCAGTGTTTTGCTTGAGGAAAATGGAGCCCTAAACAGATGTGAATCAATTACCACACTACTTTTTTCGTCAGACCCAGGAGGGAGAGGAGGACCAGCATGTTCTCAACCTGGTCGGGGAGGCTCTCAGTCTCCTTGGCAACACCCTGGTTACCCTTAGTGACCTGTGTTGTAACCCGCCCACTCCTTCCCCCCGTCACCTCCACGTGGTTCGGCCCATGTCCCACTACGGCTCCCCCGTCCTGCTGCAGGATGGTATGCCCCACCACGTCCCGGTAGGTCACTGGAGTTTCTTCCACTTATACTCTCAGCAATTTTTGTATTTCAGTATCGGGGCCTAATACTAAACGTTGTACTTTTTACCAGCATTTAGCTGTTGGTCCGGTGCAAATTTAAGGCAGTTGCAAATTTACATTATTGACTTGTCTTCAGAGAAACCTGGGGACCACTATGACATCCAATGGGAGGCAGGCAGCTGAGGGCCTAGCCCAACCTTCTCAGGCCCCTGGCCCACCAGAGAGCCAGGCCCTCCCTCCACAGCCCAACTCAGCCAATCAGCAGCCAGGTCAGGGCCAGGGGGCTCCGCATGTGATCAGAATCACCCACCAGACCATGCAACCTGTGATAATGACGCAGATGAACCTGGATGGTGAGACAGGGGACATTTTTATTTTCTCTTGTGCTTGGTGAGTTGTCATGCCCTAACTGTTTCTCATGCGTACCAAATTATTATTAGGTATTCAAACCGAGAGAGACAGTAGTCATTGTTGATCTCCTATAGGAAACCTTAAAGTTGTGTTAGCGCAAGCCTGGAACGGCGCAATAGCTTGCATACCCAGTATGTATATTCAGAGTTGTAAGCTAATGTTTTTTCCCTGGTTGGCTCTCCATTAGATTCTGGCAGCAGCCCTCAGGTCCAAGGACAACAGATCCCTATTGGTACTGGACAGTCTGGTGAGTGCTCTTGACCCCTACATTATATTCACTATGGTAGTATATACACCAGACATCCTTAAATGACTCCTATACCACAGTCTCTGAACCACCAGTCCCTGGGACATTGCTGACTGTTTAATCAAGTATTTATTTCTGTGCTCTCAATCTGAAGGTGCCACTCCAGTCCACATCCCAGACCTTCCTCCAGAGTTCATGCAGGTCATCATTCAGCAGACCGGTCACCCCGGGCAACCAGGAGCAGGTGTCCCCGGGACCACCTCCAGCTCTGAACCCTCTGCCCCTCACAGCGTTCTGCCCCCTGGGGCCAGGGTTGTGGTTACACACCCCTCCTTCTCCCCCCGCATCCCCCAGCCTGTGGTCACCAACATCAACCTCGGGGCTTCAGTACCCTCTACTGGCGGACAACACAACCTACAGGTGAGGCAAGAAGATGCAGACATGGAGAAGTCTGTAGAATGACTTTGGTCTGGGTGTGCAGCCCTGCTCTTACACGCTCATTCAATTGATCTCTTCTTCCAGGGCACACCTCTGGCTCACTCTCCTGTATGTCAGATGATCAGTGGTCTGGTTGGACAGCTCCTGATGCCTGGACAACAGATGCCTGGACACCAGGGTGAGTGATTGGTTGATTATTGTATTGGGTGAATGATGGGTTTTATTTTGTAGTGTTTAGTGATATCACTATGATTTTGCATGGTATATTCAGATTCTTTCTATAGATTTGCCATGTTGGAAAATACACATTTCTGTTTTGTGAAAATTAACAGTGAATAACAAGTCTTTCTTCCAGGTGACCAGACATCCACCAGCTCCTCTTTATCCACCTCCTCCAACCCAGTCCCTCCCCTGCCCTCTGGGGAGACCACCTCTGGCCAGACCACCACCTCTGTGGGCCAGCCATCGGATGGGGTTGCCGAGGCCAACCTAGCCCAGCTCCTGGGCTCCCTTTTGGGTGGCGCAGGCGGGCCAGGAGCCCCTGGTTCTGGAGCTAACCCACAAATCACTGTGACCGTACCTGGAGTCCCAGGGTTCTTCCATGGCATGTCAGAATTCACCCAGGTGAGATTAAATTATTGAACCCTATTGGTACCTTCTTGAGAACTCTAATAATCCTTTTGACTGAAAAGTAACACTTAGGTAATTACGCTGTAATGAAGTTAAAGTAGTCATAATTAGTGGAAGTTGAATAGTCAATTAGCAGAAGTTGAGGTAGTTGTAATTAGCTAATTATTAGGTGTAAGTAAACTCCAGACATCTAGTTGACTGCAGTGTTACCCAGCAGTTCCTCTCCCATTTCTAGACTAACCAACCCGTGTTCTCCCGACCCACAACCTCACCCGGCCAGGAGCCTGGCCAAGGCACCCCTGCCCCCCCTCAGGTGGCCCCTGGGGGTGTAGGGGACCCCTCCCTGAGCCCGGAGCTGTTTACAGGTATTGTCCAGGGGGTCCTCTCCACCATGATGGGGGCTCCGCAGGGGAACGGGGAGAGCATCGCTCAGTTCATCCAGAGACTGTCTCAGACCACCAACCTCTTCACACCTGGATCTGGGGACGCAGTCGGTGAGTCACTGACGAAAGGAAAAACCTTAACACTTAACTGTTGTACTGGTCTTTCACTCGTACACATACTGTTAGCACAGAAACGATTGTGGCCATTTCCATGGTTTTACTTCTAATGACTGGGATATGTGGTCGTCTTACCTACTTAAGTTGAATACTTTTATTGTAAGTGTCTCTGGTCAAAAGAGGCTGCCAAATGACTAGAATATACATGGAAGAAAGCTAAACATTTATCAATCTACACCTGACCTGATGGTGTGCCTTGTCCCCTGTGATGTGATGGCCTATTTGGGGAAAGGGGAAATACGTTTTTTTCTGAACTTGTTCTTTGACCTGCAGGGTTCTTCGGGGACCTGTTGTCTCTGGTGGGTCACAGTTTCTCCATGGTGGACATGGTGTTGTTACTCCACGGTAACGCCCAGCCAATCAGCCGGATCCAGTCCCAGCTCACTGACTTCTTCAACCAGCACTACCTGCAGGGTCCAGAGCCTACTGATGCCAATATCAACGTGAGTAACTCTGCCAGCTGCTGTTTTAAAGAGAATCATGGCATGAAGTTGCCACAGTCTTCTCTGCATTAGCAGTGAACTTTAATTAAGACCAACGTTTGTGCCATTTCACCTCAAAGGGTCTGTTCTTTATTTGATCAATCTGCTTGATGTTTAGAAACAAACTACCTTGTCTTTGCAGGCAGCATCTGAGGACCTCATCAATGGCCTGGAGGAGTACATAACAGAGAGCTTTGTAAGACTCACTCACTCTCAATTTGTCACAATATGTTGATAATGCTGTAATAATACTGTACCCCGGTCTCTCTCCCTCTCAGGCCACAGTGACAGTGCGAGAGGGAGTGGACATCATTCAAACCAACATCGCTTTCCTTAGACAGCAGTTCACCTGCATGGCCACGCATATCCTACGCTGCACAGGTAAAACACGCAAACCCCTTTGGTAAAATACAGCTTTGCTATACTAGGTCCTACGCATTGTTACCAAACTGGTTCACCGGAATACTGACAATCCTCCTCTAGTACCGAACAGCAACATGACTACATCTGTTGTGTTTGTCTCTACCTCTCTGCAGACCACACGTTTGGCCACCACCTGCTGCTGCTCTGCACCCAGGGTCTGTTTGAGTGTCTGGCTCTCAACCTTTACTGTCTCCGCGGGGAACGGGGAGCTCTCACCCAAGTCCTCAATCACCACATCGTTAGTATACTCTATTATTTGATGGACTTTAGTGTTTCCGCCACCGGTCCTCGGGACCATAGCCGTTCCACATATTCTCGGGTTTCACTACATTTACATAGTAACTTAGCAGACGCTCTTATCTAGAGCAACTTTCAGTAGCGAGTACAGTAAGAAGAAGAGAAGTACAAGCTAGTTGCTAAACTAGTCAATGAATCCCATTGTATCTGGTAGTTTAGGTTGTGGGTTGAGTCCTGTTTGGTGTGGATGGTATAGAGCTATGTTTTCTCTCAATGTCCACAGAGGAGGATGTCAGCAGAGGTCAACCCCAGCCTGGTCAACTGGCTGACTAGTATATTGACCATGAGACTCCACGTCATCCTGGAGCATAACCCAGTCACTGAGGACCACATCCAGCACTATGTCATCCACGGAGAACTGAGAACAGAGCCTGAGGCACAGGCTGGACAGCAGACTGGCACACAGAACATGGTGGTGAGTGATTGTGTATGGAGGTACTTAGGTTAGTCTAACCAGGTGGTGTTATCTGAGGCTTATAAGGACACTGCATGCTTGGGCACACCTAGAAAAAGAGCTGGTAATTTCATGACATCAGCAAGGAAGTTCACAGCTTTGAGGACATGTTAGTCTTCATACAGTACAGCTAACCTTCTCTCTCTCCATATCACTAGATGGCTGAAGGTCTGTCCCCAGCCACCACAGCAGGGGAGGCCATGGTTTCATCAGGGGACAGACAGGAAGTTAGAGCGTCCCCCGAGGTGACCACCCCCTCGCGGAGAGCATCATCAGGGGAAATCGGAAGAGCCGTTGCCATGGCGGCAGGAGGAAGGGACGAGTCTGTAGGAGATGCGGAGCCCTGGGCAGCTGCAGTGCCCCCTGTAAGGGGCTATGCTTTACTGTTTAGGGCAGCGTTTCCCTAAACTCTGTTCTGGGGATCCCAAGGGTGGCTTTTTTTCCCTCCCCCTAACACTACACAGCTGATTCAAATAATCAACTCAACCTTGGGTTATTTGAATCAGCTTGGGAAACCTGGACCGTGTTTGGAAATGGCTGGTTTAGGGGTTAAGTTCCACAAAGTCAAGAGATGGTATTTAGGGTGCCTAGAATCCCACCAGATGTAGTATTTGAACGTGTGACTAAACAGTTACAGGCCCACCTCTTCAACCTGTGTTTGTTCGTGTTTATCAGGAGTGGGTTCCTATCATCAGACATGACATGCTGTCTCAGAGGAAGATAACTCAGCCCCCTCTGTCTGACGCATACCACCATGGGATGCCTGCCAAGAGGAGGAAGGTGTGTGTGTGGGGGGCTTCATTACTGTCACTGTGCTTAAGACTGCTCATGGAACATTCTTGCAGCAAATGTCTGAACTTTCCTGGTTATTCTGACTGATCTCTAAAGCAAGTGAGCGCAACATCAAATACAAATTTGCTTTTCTCATTTATTTAGGATGAGGTAATACTTCTAGTTTAAAAAGTCCCATTTCATACCGACTGAACACCTCTGGTTAGTGTTGACCTGTTATCCCCCTCACCCAGACTCACCAGGTTGAGGGCCCTCAACTGTCCCTGTCTGTGGCAGTGAGCCGGGCTGCCCGGGCTGCAGGAGCCATACCTGTCACTAGCCCAGATAGCCTCCAGGGGGAGCTAGAGGAGCCAGAGCTGCAGGATGCCTACCAAGAACAGGTAAACTATGGCCAGTGTTGCTTTCTAGAGGGTGCAACGTCATCCCTAAGCCAATCAAACATACATTTGTAAGGATGTCAAAAGTTTAAAAAGTAAATAAACGGAGCCCAAACCTCCTCCTGGTTCATGTTCACTCTGAAACAGCAGGGTGAACGAGACTTGGAAGTGTGTCAACGTCAGACTAACAGGCCCTAACCTTGACTCGTGTTTGTCTCAGGTGAGGAGTGACATCAAGGAGAGAGTGAGGGGTGACCAAGACTTCAGCTCCCAGTGTTTCCCCAACACACACCGGGCCTTCTCTCTAGATGACTCTTAAATCTTATTGGTCCTCAGGCTTGTCAACTCCATCTAGCCAATCTGTTTTTTATTCCTGGATGACTTCTAATCTGTTACCACACCTGTCAATAACCACACCTAGCCAATCACTCACAACCATGTGATGTATCCAGGGGTGTGTTCATCATGTCAGCTTGATTTGGGACATTTCTATCTTCAACATGTAATGTGCCCCAGACTCCATTCTGCAACATTCCCTGCAGGTCTCAAATCCAATTAAGGACAAAGAGCTAAGAACAGACATAACTTGCTAAGACCCTGCTTTCTCATTGGGCTGCCATGGAAAATGCCACTCACTGAAAACAGAGAAGAGCTTTACAACCTGGCTGTCATGTGTGCTATCTTTCCCATTTCAACAAACTCATTCCTAACTGGTTGTCATCTGTATGTCCTGTTGTCCTTATGAGGCTTTAACTTGTAAATGAGCACAAATTGTACAATGTATTAAGAATGTGATAATGCAACAGCTATTTCTTGTTAAGTTAATAAAGTAGCGAAACCTTCCATTGGCTTTTCGTTTTTTGTTTTTAGCTCAATATCCTCACTAGAGGTGAAAGAAGCACTAGCCTGTTTAAACCAGACTGAACTGTGCTTATGTAAAACAATGGTGAGTAGTATTCAGTCTGGTGTAACCCGGCTATATGATTACCTATTTACTTTCAAAATAGGATGTTGGGTTTGGATGTTAAGGGTGATTGTCATGTCATCTAGCTGTTTTAAGTGTGACTACGGAGCTCTGGTTGTTTAGCCGTCATAACTGCCATGATAAAGAGAAACCTTGTTATATGCCGTTGTATTTCTTTCTAGATGGTGATTTATTTCTAGAACCTGACTGTTGTAAAGTTGACTGCTCTATAACTTGAACGTTGCTTTGAAATAAACATTTAGTCAATTTAGAAATGCTATAGGAAATTCCTCAAGCCACATTAGTCATTTAAAAAAGAAATCCTGTATTTCACTGACTGACCATTCGGATCTTTCTGATATCTAAATCATTTTGAATTTGTCTGGCAGTGTTAAGGTGCTACTATTTGGTAGGATGATATAGGAATCAGTCAAGGACAGCAGTAGGTACACCAGTGGTTTGTTTTATTCACAGACAGCCAGGTTTCACACCAGCTGTGGGTTAAATCCTAAAGTAGCAACACTGCACTAGATAAGAACGATTGAATTAAATCTTTTTTTTCTGAAGTCATAACACCTTTACAAGTATCATTCAACAGGGTTTATGTATGCCCCTTCAAGTAAATGTTAGAGTATTAATGGTAGTGCTAGAGCTAACGTGGCATGCTGTCACCTAGTTTGAGAACACATGAGTGAAGCATACTGTAACAATGATGGAAGACTGAGTTGCATCGACAAGTACAGATACTATATTCTACAATTATTCCTTTTCTATTTAACCATTCAACTGAAAGTAAACTTCAGGTGCCACTTGTTTTCCATCAGAAAAGTCAGTACCGAACTGACAAATTCACATTCTTAGGACTCTGGATTCAGGTTTCTGTCATGCAACTGTGCTAAGGTCAGGTCCCTCGCAGCCAGTTGGCAATCAACACGGAAGGACCATAGTTTAACCAGGGTAGGATGGGGTTGGTGAAAGTTACGTCTCAATGAGCTTGACATGAAGTTCATACAGGGACAGACGGACATCATGCAACCTATTCAATGAGATCATAGGGTCTGTTAGGCCAACTGGTTATATGTGGTCTTGACTCAATACGGGGTTCCTTTGGCTGTGTGCCAACTGTTACATCAACGCGTTCACCAGTGGAAACCAGTGACATGTGTGCACAGTTCCCAGGCACAGACTGATTTAATGAATCCATTTAACTTGAACTTAAATATTAATCCGGCATGAATTGTTTTTAAACGATTCTTTAAAAAGCAGTAGTCTTCATGTAATGCAGTGAAAATAGGTTTGTCCAATAATATATGCCATTTAGCAGACTATGTAGTGTGAGCGTATAGGCCCAGAAGGTGGTTCAACATCACACAAGCGCTGTGCAATCATTTGTGCGTTAACAAGGAACTGACTCAAGGTATCGACTCCACTTACTAGATAAACTGATGTCCTGGATTGCATTCAACTAAAGTAGTAGCTGCTATTCTATTGCTGTGAGGGAACGGTTTTGGATCGTTATTTTTATATTTATTTTCAGAGCAGGCATTGTACGGGTGAAGAGGGAAAAGTTTTTTTTTTTTTTTTCAACACTGATTGCCTGTTTCCCCCTCTCCCCGTTACTTCTCATGGTACACACATGCTCGTTCCTCCAGACCCTCCATCTCTATCAGTCTCGGCCTTGGCGGGACGAGAGCAAGGGGGGCATAAGGTTGAGGGCTGGCCGGTGCTCCTGGACCCCCAGGGACACGAGGGCTCCCGCTAACAGAGTGGTCACCCCGGGCAGAATTGGCGGCTGGGCTTTCATCACCTGGAGGAAGACGGAAAAACAATACTCAGCAAGTTCGAGGTGATCAGTTTAGGCGAGGCACAAAACCTGAGGGTATTTCTTAGCTATTTGTGGGCATTTCTATTTCAGAGTCAGAGGAGACAGAAAACCACATGGCCACTGACTTTTTCCACTTTGTGACAATGTATGAGTCCATCATGGCCAAGGTAGAAGGTAGAGAACGCATCATATGACCTGTTGAAAGACAGTGTTTATTAGAGTAGGAATGATCATAGAGAATTAACAGTGAAGAGGAACATTGACCAAAAACACTATCCGTTCCACACAACACCAAATTAAATCAATACATTTCTGTCTGAACATTGTGTAAAGTTAAACAGATCCCAGTCAGGTTTCTGTACCTGTAGAGGTCAGTTTTGTCCTTGCGGTAGAATCTCAGCAGCAGAGAGAGGAAGGGCAGTCCTCTGACACTCCACCTGGCCTTGATGGTCCTGTCCTCTGGGTGCTTGGTCAGTTTCAGTACCTCTAACTGGGCCTCAGCATAGTAACAGAGACACAGCAGCCTCCACAGAGACAGGCTCAGCTGGTACAGAACTCTGCCCCTAGAGGATAGACAGTATAGCTGTATTATAATATAGACCTATGGGGGTTTATATGCATGTAGTTACATATGTATAAATATCAGGGTTCAGGTCAATTCCATTTCAGTTCGGAAAGGAAACTGCTAAGTAGACAGAAAGTAGCATTTACCTGGTCTTGGCATTTAGAATACAGTTGACGAACTCGATATCATTTGTGTACATGGTGTAGTCATGACTCTTCATAAAGAAACTAGGAAGCTGCAAATCAAACAAATGATCATCAATACTAATAACTAAATAGAAGTGTATGCCATCAAACAGCCATCCCCTAACAAACCCCTCTTACCTCAATTCTCAGCTTTTCATACATCAATGCCAGTTTCTCCTCATCCTCCCTCTCTCTGTCGCTGTGACCCCCCTCGACTGTCTTTCTTTCTGCATAACTACTATACAGAGAGGTGTGTAGCAACAGTGACAACTCCTTCTCTAGTCCAATCATATGGCCCGATTTGTTCCTATAACCAGGCAATGGCTCCATTCCAGGACAGTGGAAGCAGTAGAACCTAGATCCATTCATAAATGGAGCTGGACATCCTTCTGTCTCAAACAGGCTCCGGAATGATCCTCTCTCCCTCTTTTCTGTTTCCGTCTCTCCCTCGTTCATCATCGTCTTGGAACCTTCCGCCTGAACCTTAGTCGTCCCAACACTGATGTCATCCTCTCGGCTCCCGTCCACCGTGGTGAAGGGGAAGAGGAACTCCACGGGCCTACTGAGTCCTCCCGGAGCCAGGAGTTCACCTAGTTTAATCTGCCCAAATAGAGGCACCTCCACCAGGGTGTGCTGGCCATCACACTCCCCAGGGCCAGGCTGCACCAGCACACACAGGCTTACTGTCTCTTCCCAGTCCTCGTCCGGGGGCCTCTGGCTGTGGGGTTGGCCCTGGCTGGCATGGTGGAAGGGGTGTGACAGGGCCAGATGCTTGATGTTCTGGTACCTCAGACTGTTTGGGGGAACCAGGGCCCATGATGTGCTGCTGAGCGACTGGATCTGTCCACTCCACTGCACATCCATCGCCTGCAAATTCGCATGGGACAAGTAAAGATTTTCAATAAGGTGCTCTTATATAGCCTGGTCCCAGATCTGTATCCAGCCTTGCTCTTATTTAAATATTTAATGAATGTAGACCTGTCTGTCAAGACAATACCTGAACAAGACTCCAGCACTGTTGCTTGACTGGTTGCCTTTTGCCATGGCTCCTCACACACCCCACCCACAAGGCGACGCCCCCTCTACAAGCAGCCATTCACAAACAGGGGGTATGTGTAACTCCAATCACCAGGGGCATTATTCCACAGCAACCCCAAGGAAGGACCAGCTCTTTATCTTCACGGTCGCCTCTCAATCCCAAATAAAAAACCGAGATAAAGAGAAAGGGTTAGGGTGGGCCGTTGAGGGTGAACAGTCATTGTTAGGCCATCGCAATGATATGTCCGTATGGCCTGGTGCGGGCATGTGTAGGCTACTCAAGGAACAGTTGTGAGTTCATGTGTAGGATGCTAGGCTGTAAATCAAGACCTATATGACCTACACTACTGGTCAAAAGTTTTAGAACACCTAATATTCAACTTTTAACTGAATGAAGAAAACAACACAACAAACACTGTCTTGTGGGTGCTAGGAGCAACAGATTTGAAGCATGTCAGTCCTCATTTGACCCTACTTAAACTCTTTTGGAGCGCGAAAAAGCTATGCCAGTAGCATATAACAGTTAGTGGCGTAAACAGCAAACAACAAGATCATAATTGCTACTCAGACGTCTTGCCCTTCCAATAAGGCACTGTCATTTGCTACATTTGAACTCGACAACCACCTATAACTAGAAGCGAATATCGTTTTGTTTCTTCTACAACTTTAGAACCGTGATTTGATACATATACCGTAAGCAGTCTCTGCAGTGTACTGTTAACCGTGGCAACATTTGTTTATTTCTTGTCCTAAGGTTACACAACCGATATTCACTAATGATTACAGAGCCAGAATACACCAAGCACAGTTCCTTCTCGTAGCTTCAATGGTATACAATACTATGACGTACCATTCCCCATTGGAGACTTAAATAACATGAGATCCAGCTGATTTACAACCGTTGGGTGGTTTGAGTGACAGTCTTGTCGGCACGACCAGAAACAGAATGAACCATGCTTCAACTTTGAAGGTGGTATGTATGGAAATACATTAATTGATTTATGAATATAGGGACCCCTCAATCTAGTTAGAAAACGCAAGCTAACGTTAGCTCGCTACCTAGTTAGTTGATATGCGAGTAGTTAGATCACCATGGTTAACACACTCCCGTGATTAGCATATTGGGTTAGCTAACGTTAGCTATCTAACAGTAACATGCATACCTGCTGTGTCAGAAGCGAATTGGATCGAAACTGCGATTAGTCTGTTTAGCAATGACCAGATAGTAAGACAATAATCCTCAAAGTCAGGTGTTTACTTTGATATTCCACGTAATGTTTCGAAATGGGACGCTATCAAGCGTTACACAAATGTCATTCCATCTCCCGATGTCCTTGTCCAGCAGCACAGGAACACCCACACGTCATACACCTGCGTAGCGCTGATTGGAGGAAAATGTGCATTTCATTAGACGCAGAATGAATATATCGATATAAATCGTTATCAATAAATGTTATAAAACCATAGGCAATATTTTGTGTATATATATATATATATATATATATATATATATATATATATATATATATATATATATATATATATATATATATATATAATCGTAATACATCGAAATCTGCTGTACATTTGATTTGTAGGTCTTTTTCTTGACTACATTTTTTATGAAACTTTCAAGCCATATAGTGAGAAAATATATAATTCTGTAAGACCTATCCTATGCGTGCAAAAAAATATTATTTCACTATTAAAAACGTTTTTTTGTGCTCGCAAGCGATTACAATTCATAGACAAGCCTACCAGTGGCGCTGTGAAATATTGCTTTACTCATTATTCACACGTCAACGGGCGACTGAAACTCAGTGGTGCTGTCGCTACGTCAACGAATGGAAAAATCTCAAACCGCATGTGTTGTGATAAAACACTTGCTCTTCTCTGACAGCCACTCTTACCACCGGGTTCAAGTTATTTTTTTAAGATAAAGTCGTTGGTTTTCTGTTAATATCCGTATAAATAAATAGCAGAAAATGCCCAAGAAAGCGAAAGAAGACGCAGAATGGGAAGGAGAAGAGGGAGCTGTAGCACCATCAGCGGTGGCAGGTATCTAATTGCTGCCAGCAACTAAGCTAATGGTTACAACTGAGTCTTTTCCAGCCGTTGCAATATACTGTTAGCTAAGATAAAACGTTGTTAGCTAGCTAATGTGCCTCAGTCAGCGATCTTTGTTAACAAGTAACTGTCCTGGCTGTCATGCGATATGCTGTATTTTGACAACATAGTGTGACATCGGTGATGGTTAACTAGCTAGCTGGAACAGCTTGCTACATTATATTACTAGGCAAGTCAGTTAAGAACAAAGTCTTATTTACAATGACGGCCCACCAAAAGGCAAAATACCTCCTGCGGGATGGGATTGAAAGTATAAACAAATTAAATAAAAATATAGGACAAAACACATCACGACAAGAGAGACAACACTACATAAATAGAGACCCTACGACGACAACGCAGCAACACAGCATGGCAGCAAAACAGCATGGCAGCAACACAACATGCCATGTAATTGTGTCAGACAAATTATTCCTTGTTCTCTACTTGAAAGTCAAGTAGAGACAGCTCGACATCTAAAATAGTGACGAGTCGATTGAGGAAGAGTAATAAACTCGGGGTCGTAGCTAGTTATTAATGAATTATTAATTAATCATTCAAGTCATGAAGGATAACGTAGCTAGGTCATAGCTAGTATGCATTGTTTGAAGAACTGCTGTGTTGCCAAAAGTCATTCTGTGTGCCACCCCTACGCCCTAAATGTGCCACCCCTACGCTCCCCTTGTACAAGGCATTGCCTCCCTCCTGGCTCATTTGGCCACTCTCTTTTGTCATTCAGTGGATCCGTATGTTGATGACCAACTTGCTCATCTTTGTACCTAAATTTGATCTCCCCTCTCTTCAGAAAAATCAGTAAAGAAAGGAAAGAAGGATAAAAAGGGGAAGAAGAGTGTGAGTAGTTATACCTCTTGTGGATATTTTTGAGTTAATTGAATGTGGCGAGAAAGAAAATGTTATCTTCAATGTGAACATTTTAATAAAATGTGTCAACATTGTTCTCACACAGTTCTTTGATGAGCTGGCCACAGATAAAAAAACTGAGAAGGAGGATGAAATTGTGCTGAAAGAGATGCAAGGAAAGCAGGTAATTCTATTCCTTAACTACTACAGAGATATCATATAGGCTATTTTCAGGTGGATTAATACTTTTTGCAATGCTGTATCAATAACACAATGTCCTGGGATATATTGACATGAATAAATCTACCTTTTGCATAATTATAATTTTTTTCCCTTCCCACCCAATTTGCTCTCTTGAAAGACAGTAGATGAGCTTGAAGCGTTTGGGGAGGTTGGTTATATGTAGCCACTACTAGCCAGAGTGGTAGCTAGCTTGCAGTGTCGAATCTACAATGCAAAGAGAACCATGATACATACAGTGCATTCGGGAAGTATTCAGACCCCTTGACCTTTTTCCACATTTTGTTACGTTACAGCCTTATTCTAAAATTGATTAAAGTGTTCCCCCCTATTCTATTTATTTTTCATTTATTTAACCTTTATTTAACTAGGCAAGTCAGTTGAGAACAAATTCTTATTTACAATGACGGCCTACCAAAAGGCCTCCTGTGGGGACGGGGGCCTGGGATTAAAAAGAAATAAAAATATAAATATAGGACCAAACACACATCACAACAAGAGAGACCTAAGACAACAACATAAGACAGCAACACATGACATCACAGCATGGGAGCAACACAACATGACAACAACATGGTAGCAGCATAAAACATGGTACAAACATTATTGGGTAAAGTCAACAGCACAAGGGTCAAGAAGGTAGAGACAAAAATACATCATACAAAGCAGCCACAACAGTTAGTAAGGGTGTCCATGATTGAGTGTTTGAATGAAGAGATTAGGATAAAACTGTCCAGTTTGAGGTTTGGTTGCAGCTCGTTCCAGTCGCTAGCTGCAGTGAACTGAAAAGAGGAGTGACCCAGGGATGTGTGTGCCCATCAATCTACACACAATACTCCATGATGACAAAGCAAAAACAGGTTTAGACATTTTTGCAAATTGATTCAAAATAAATGTAATTATCCCATTTACATAAGTATTTAGACCGTTTACTCAGTACTTTGTTGATGCACCTTTGGAAATGATTACAGCCTCGAGTCTTCTTGGGTATGACGCTACAAGCTTGGCGCACTTCTGTTTGGAGAGTTTTTCCCAATCTTCTCTGCATGTCCTCTCAAACTCTGTCAGGTTGGAAGGGGAGCGTTGCTGCACAGCTGTTTTCAGGTCTCCATAGATGTTCGATCGGATTCAAGTCCGGTCCCTGGCTGGGCCACTTAAGACATTCAGACTTGTTCCAAATCTACTCCTGCATTGTCTTGGCTGTGTGCTTTAGGGTCGTTGTGCTGTTGAAAGGTGAACCTTCACCCCAGTTTGAGGTTCTGAGCAATTCGGAGCAGGTTCTTGTTTTGTAAATTCTTTATTTTAAAAAAATTAATAAAAATAAAAACATTTTTCCTGTGGTATCGATTTGGTAGTTAGTCTTGTCCCATTGCTGCAACTCCCACACGGACTCAGAAGAGGCGAATGTCGAGAGCCGTGCGTCCTCCGAAACACAACCCATCCAAGCCGCACTGCTTCTTAACACGATGCCGCTTAACGCGGAAGCCAGCCGCACAAATGTGTCGGAGGAAACACAGTACACCTGGCGATCATGTAAGCATGCACTGCGCCCGGCCCGCCACAGGAGTCGCTACTGCGCGATGGGACAAGGACATCCCTGCCGGCCAAACCCTCCCCTAACCCGGACAACACTGGGCCAATTGTGTGTCACCCCATGGGTCTCCCGGTCGTGGCCGGCTGCGACAGCTTCGACTCAAACCCAGAATCTCTAGTGGCACAGCTAGCTAGCTGCGATGCAGTGTCTTAGAACACTGTGCCATTTGGGAGGCCCCGGAGCAGGTTTTCATCAAGGATCTCTCTTTACTTTGTGCTGTTATGTGGCTGTTGTGCCTTTTACTGAGTGGCTGGCCACTCTACCATAAAGCCCTGATTGGTGGAGTGTTGCAGAGAGATGGTTGTCCTTATGGAATTTTCGCCCATCTCCACAGAGGAACTCTGGCACTCTGTCAAGAGTGACCATCGGGTTCTTGGTAACCCTCCCTGACCAAGGCTGTTCTCCCCCGATTGCTCAGTTTGGCCGGGCGGCCAGCTCTAGGAAGAGTCTTGGTGGTTCCAAACTTCTTCCATTAAAGAATGGAGGCCACTGTGTTCTTGGGGACCTTCAATGCTGTAGACATTTTTTTGGTACCCTTCCCCAGATCTGTGCCTCGATACAAACCTGTCTCGGAGCTCTATGGACAGTTCCTTCGACCCCATGCCTTGGTTGTCGCTCTGACATACACTGTCAACTGTGGAAACTTTTATGTAGACCGGTGTGTGCCTTTCCAAATCATGTCCAATCAATTTAATTTACCATAGGTGGATGCCAAACAAGTTGTAGAAACTTGAGCTCAATTTCAAGTCTTGTAGCAAAGGGTCTGAATACTTATGTAAATAAAGTAAATGTGCAAACATTTCTAAATACCTGTTTTTGCTTGGTCATTATGGGGTATTGTGTGTAGATTGATGAGGGGCAACTTTTATTTAATCCATTTCAGAATAAGGTTGTAACATCACAAAATGTGGAAAAAGTAAAGGGGTCTGAATACTTTTTGTGTGTGTGTGTGTGTGTATGTGTATGTGTGTGTGTATATATATATATATATATATATATATATATATATATATATATATATATATATATATATATATATATATACACACACAGTGGCAAGAAAATGTATGTGAACCCTTTGGAAATACCTGCATAAATTGGTAATAAAATGAGATATTCATCTAGGTCACAACAATGGACAAACACAGTATGCTTAAACTAATAACACACACATTTTGCAGCAATAACTTCAACCAAACGTTTTCTGTAGTTGCAGATCAGACCTGCACAACAGTCAGGAGGAATTTTGGACCATTCCTCTTTACAAAACTGTTTCAGTTAAGCAATATTCTTGGGATGTCTGGTGTGAACCTCTCTCTTGAGGTCATGCCGCAGCATCTCAATCAGGTTGAGGTCGGGACTGACTGGGCCACTCCAGAATGTGTATTTTCTTCTGTTGAAGCAATTCTGTTGCTGATTTACTTCTGTGTTTTGGGTCGTTGTCCTGTTGCATCACCCAACTTCTGTTGAGCTTCAATCGGCGCACAGATAGCAGTTAGCTTCTCCTGCACAATATCTTGATAAACTTGGTAATTAATTTTTCCGTCGATGATGGCAAGCTGTCTAGGCCCTAAGGCAGCAAAGCAGCCCCAAACCATGATGCTCCATCCACAATACTTTACAGTTGGGATTAGGTTTTGATGCTGGTGTGCTATGCCTTTTTTTCTCCACAGATATTGTTGTGTGTTCCTTCCAAACAGCTCAACTTTAGTTTAATCTGTCCACAGAATATTTTGCCAGTAGCGCTGTGGAACATCCAGGTGTACTTTTGCAATGACTTCTTTCGTGGTGTCCTCCCATGAACACCATTCTTGTTTAGTGTTTTACGTATCGTACTCGTCTACAGAGATGTTGGCATGTTCCATATATTTCTGCAAGTCTTCATCAGACAAACTAGGATTCTTCTTAACTTCATTGAGTATTCTGCGCTGTGCTCTTGCAGTCATCTTTGCAGGATGGCCATTCCTAGGGAGAGTAGCAACAGTGCTGAACTTTTTCCATTTATAGACAATTGGTCTTACCGTGGACTGATGAACATCAAGGCTTTTAGAGAAACTTTTGTAACCCTTTCCAGCTTTATGCAAGTCAACAACTATTAAACTTAGGTCTTCTGAGATCTCGTTTGTTCGAGGCATTGTTCACATCAGGCAATGATTCTTGTGAATAGCAAACTGAAATTTGGTGTGTTTTTTAATTTCTTCTGTAGGGCAAGGCAGCCCTAACCAACATCTCCAGTCTCGTCTCAAAGATTTTAGTCCAGGTTAGCTGTCTCCTGACTAGAGGTTGACCGATTAATCGGAATGGCCGATTTAATTGGGGCCGATTTAAACTTTTCATCAAAATCGGAAATCGGTATTTTTGGGCGCCGATTTGCATATTTAAAACAAATAAAATATAAAATAAAATTTAAAAAAAATGTTTATAATTGATTTTTTAAATTAAAATGTTATATATATATATATTTATACCTTTATTTAACTAGGCAAGTCAGTTAAGAACACATTCTTATTTTCAATGACGGCCTATGAATGGTGGGTTAACTGCCTCATTCAGGGGCAGAACGAGAGATTTTCACCTTGTCAGCTCGGGGGATCCAATCTTGCAACCTTACAGTTAATTAGTCCAACGCAATAACGACCTGCCTCTCTCTCATGGCACCCCACAAGGAGACTGCCTGTTACGCGAATGCAGTAAGCCAAGGTAAGTTGCTAGCTAGCATTAAACGTATCTTATAAAAAACAATCAATCATAAGCACCTGCATATAATCTGACTGAGCATACAATCTGACTGAGCATACAAGTATCTAAGTATCTGACTGAGCGGTAGTAGGCAGAAGCAGGCGTGTAAACAGTCATTCAAACAGCACTTTTGTGCATTTTGCCAGCAGCTCTTCATTGTGCGTCAAGCATTGCGCTGTTTATGACTTCAAGCCTATCAACTCCCGAGATGAGGCTGGTGTAACTGAAGTGAAATGGCTAGCTAGTTAGTGCGCGCTAATAGCGTTTCAAACGTCACTCGCTCTGAGCATCTAGTAGTTGTTCTCCTTGCTCTGCATGGGTAACGCTGCTTCGAGGGTGGCTGTTGTCGTTGTGTTGCTGGTTTGAGCCCAGGGAAGAGCGAGGAGAGAGACGGAAGCTATACTGTTACACTGGCAATACTAAAGTGCCTATAAGAACATCCAATAGTCAAAGGTTAATGAAATACAAATGGTATAGAGGGAAATAGTCCGATAATTCCTATAATAACAACAACCTAAAACTTCTTACCTGGGAATATTGAAGACTCATGTTAAAAGGAACCACCAGCTTTCATATGTTCTCATGTTCTGAGCAAGGAACTGAAACGTTAGCTTTCTTACATAGCACATATTGCACTTTAACTTTCTTCTCCAACACTTTGTTTTTGCATTATTTAAACCAAATTGAACATGTTTCATTATTTACTTGAGGCTAAATGGATTTTATTGATGTATTATATTAAGTTAAAATAAGTGTTCATTCACTATTGTTGTAATTGTCATTATTACAAATAAATAAAGAAAAAAACGGCCGATTAATCGGTATCGGCTTTTTGGTCCTCCAATAATCGGTATCGGCGTTGAAAAATCATACTCGGTCGACCTCTACTCCTGACTCCAATTAGCTTTTGGAGTCATTAGCCTAGGGGTTCACAATTTTCCCAACCTACACTGAATGTTTTTAAATGATGTTTTCAATATAGACAAGAAATCAAATTATTTGTGTTATTAAATGTAAGCACACTGTTTGTAAGTTGTGACTTAAGCTGAAGATCAGATCAGATGTGATGACCAATTTATGCAGAAATCCAGGTAATTACAAAGGGTTCACATACTTTTTCGTGTGTGTGTTTATGTATATGTGAGATATATATTTATATATAATTTATTATTTATATATATATATATAATTGTGATATGTGTGTATATATAATTGTGATATGTGTGTGTGTGTGTGTGTGTGTATATATATGTATATATATATATATATATGTATATATATATATATGTATATATATATATATATATGTATCATGTGGTCACTCCCTGCTAATACCTAGCCCTAGTAGTGTCATATGAACCATAATGCCTCTCTAATCTATTTTGCTATCGGTCTCAGAAGAAAAAGAAAGACCGGCGGAAAGGTAGAAGTGGTGAGGGAGATGATGATGATGATGATGACGAGGATATGATGGAGAAACTAAAGAAGCTGTCAGTGCAAGCCAGCGAGGATGAGGAAGAGGAAGGTAAGTTGACTGCTTAGTCTGTCAAACAAATGTCTAAATTTCAAGCTGGAAATGTTCAGTGTTGCTAGCCTTTCATCAACTTTGCTCACTCTCTCTTGCTCTCTCTCTTTCTCATCCCAGTTGTGGCCCCTGGAAAAGGCAAGGGAAATAAGGTGAGCATGTTGTGCATGCATCGGTCTTGATCACTATATCGCCAGTCTTTACAGTCTTGATCACATATCGATATCAAATCAAATTTATTTATATAGCCCTTCGTACATCAGCTGATATCTCAAAGTGCTGTACAGAAACCCAGCCTAAAACCCCAAACAGCAAGCAATGCAGGTGTAGAAGCACGGTGGCTAGGAAAAACTCCCTAGAAAGGCCAAAACCTAGGAAGAAACCTAGAGAGGAACCAGGCTATGTGGGGTGGCCAGTCCTCTTCTGGCTGTGCCGGGTGGAGATTATAACAGAACATGGCCAAGATGTTCAAATGTTCATAAATGACCATCATGGTCAAATAATAGTAAGGCAGAACAGTTGAAACTGGAGCAGCAGCATGGCCAGGTGGACTGGGGACAGCAAGGAGTCATCATGTCAGGTAGTCCTGGGGCATGGTCCTAGGGCTCAGGTCCTCTGAGAGAGAGAGAAAGAAAGAAGGAGAGAATTAGAGAACGCACACTTAGATTCACACAGGACACCGAATAGGACAGGAGTCTTTATATCGATAGTCTTTACAGTCTTGATCATTCCGTTCTATTACATTTTGGGGGTAGAATACACTATAATCCACTTTTAAATTGTATTTGTTGTCTCAGGGTGGGAACATCTTTGCCGCTCTCAGTCAGGGAGACAGTGATGATGACGGTGGTGATGATGAGAGACTGATGAATAAGGTGCGTGGGGTCTGTTATGTTTGTGTCATGTTCTAAATCTGACT
The DNA here is from genome assembly GCF_021184085.1 of Oncorhynchus gorbuscha. Taxonomy (NCBI): domain Eukaryota; kingdom Metazoa; phylum Chordata; class Actinopteri; order Salmoniformes; family Salmonidae; genus Oncorhynchus; species Oncorhynchus gorbuscha. Next base: position 41,530,738 of record NC_060196.1, on the reverse strand, counting down.
GGATTCTATTGATACTAACATTGTGTTTTAGAGGTCCAGGGAGCTCTAAGAAAGTGTTTGTTGCGTTTGACTAATTCATTCATTCCATCCCACCCCTCCTCGTACTGTTCCTTCCTGTTCCTTTTCTGCTGTCTTTTGGAGTTCATCACACACTCACAATAATAGCTACACATGTTCAAATCAAAGTTTATTTGTCACGTGCGCTGAATACAACATTACAGTGAAATGCTTACTTGGTGCAAAAAAGGTATTAGGTGAACAATAGGTAAGTAAAGAAATAAAACAACATTAAATAGACTGTTGAAAATAACAGTAGCAAGGCTATATACCGACACCGGTTAGTCAGGCTGATTGAGGTAGTATGTAGATATGGTTAAAGTGACTGCAAATATGATGAACAGAGAGTAGCAGTAGCGTAAAAGAGGTGGTGGTGGGTGGCGGGACACAATGCAGATAGCCTGGTTAGCCAATGTGCGGGAGCACTGGTTGGTCGGGCCAATTGAGATGGTATGTACAGTCGTGGCCAAAAGTTTTGATTGATACAAATATGAATTTTCAGAAAGTCTGCTGCCTCAGTTTGTATGATGGCAATTTGCATATACTCCAGAATGTTATGAAGAGTGATCAGATGAATTGCAATTAATTGCAAAGTCCCTCTTCGCCATGCATATGAACTGAATCCCCCCCAAAAACATTTCCACTGCATTTCAGCCCTGCCACAAAAGGACCAGCTGACATGTCAGTGATTCTCTCGTTAACACAGGTGAGAGTATTGATGAGGACAAGGCTGGAGATCACTCTGTCATGCTGATTGAGTTCAAATAACAGACTGGAAGCTTCAAAAGGATCATGGTTACCTGCTAGGAAACACGTGCCATCATCATTGCTTTGCACAAAAAGGTCTTCACAGGCAAGGATATTGCTGCAAGTAAGATTGCACCTAAATCAACCATTTATTGGATTATCAAGAACTTCATGGAGAGCGGTTCAAATGTTGTGAAAGAAGGCTTCAGGGTGCCAAAGAAAGTCCAGCAAGCGCCAGGACCGTCTCCTAAAGTTGATTCAGCTGTGGGATCGGGGCAAAACCAATACAGAGCTTGCTCAGGAATGGCAGCAGGCAGGTGTGAGTGCATCTGCACCCACAGTGAGGCGAAGACTCACAGTAAAGCATCATGAGACCATTCATGTGTGGGATTATTTCTCAAGCCAGGGAGTGGGCTCACTCACAATCTTGCCTAAGAACACAGCCATGAATAAAGAATGGTACCAACACATCCTCCGAGAGCAACTTCTCCCAACCATCCAGGAACAGTTTAGGGATGAACAATGCCTTTTCCAGCATGATGGAGCACCTTGCCACAAGGCACAAGTGATAACCAAGTGGCTTGGGGAGCAAGACATCAATTTTTTGGGGTCCATGGCGAGGAAACTCCCCAGACCTTAATCCCATTGAGAACTTGTGGTCAATCGTCATGAGGCAGGTGGACAAACAAAAACCCACAAATTCTGACAAACTCCAAGCATTGATTATGCAAGAATGGGCTGCCATCAGTCAGGATGTGGCCCAGAAGTTAATTGACAGCATGCCAGGGCAGATTGCAGAGGTCTTGAAAAAGAAGGGTCAACACTGCAAATATTGACTCTTTGCATCAACTTCATGTAATTGTTAATAAAAGCCTTTGACACGTATGAAATACTTGTAATTATACTTCAGTATTCCATAGTCACATCTGACAAAAATATCTAAAGACACTGAAGCAGCAAACTTTGTGGAAATTAATATTTGTGTCATTCTCAACTTTTGGCCACAACAGTTAAAGTAACTATGCATATATGATAAACAGAGAGTAGCAGCACCGTAAAAGAAAGGTTGGGGGGGGGACACAATGCAAATACTCCGGGTTGCCATTTGGAGTCTAATGGCTTGGGGGTAAAAACTATTGAGAATCCTTTTAGTCCTAGACTTGACACGCCTACTACCGCATGGCAAGCGTTACCAGAGAGAACAGTCTAAGACTGGGGTGGCTGGGGTCTTTGACAATTTTTAGGGCCTTCCTCTGACCGCCTGGTGTAGAGGTCCTGGATGGCAGGCAGCTTAGACCCATGCCGACCGTTGTAATGTTCCATTTTAAAAAGTCTAATAAATCTATGTAATATAACCTACACCATCACAATAAATCCATTTGTTTATTTTAGACCGGTCTAAAGAAACATGATATGAAGAAAATGTAGCCTATTTCAGAAGAACAGAATAGCATACTCAGCATACTGAGTTGTCCTTATGTTAGTCCCTGATCTAGCCATGCCATATTGCTGTCGGCTACACTTGTTCATTTATCAGGCAAGATTTGCTTAGAATTCTGTGGCATTATTTTATAGTATGAAGAATACAATTGTACGTAGGAGAAAATTTTATCCTTTCTATTTTATTCAGCTAACGATTTTCGAGGGAGTCAAATCAAATCAAATTTTATTTGTCACATACACATGGTTAGCAGATGTTAATGCGAGTGTAGCGAAATGCTTGTGCTTCTAGTTCCGACAATGCAGTGATAACCAACAAGTAATCTAACTAACAATTCCAAAACTACTGTCTTATACACAGTGTAAGGGGATAAGGAACATGTACATAAGGATATATGAATGAGTGATGGTACAGAGCAGCATACAGTAGATGGTATCGAGTACAGTATATACATATGAGATGAGTGTGTAGACAAAGTAAACAAAGTGGCATAGTTAAAGTGGCTAGTGATACATGTGTTACATAAGGATGCAGTCGATGTTGTAGAGTACAGTATATACATATGCATATTTACATTTACATTTAAGTCATTTAGCAGACGCTCTTATCCAGAGCGACTTACAAATTGGTGCATTCACCTTATGACATCCAGTGGAACAACCACTTTACAATAGTGCATCTAAGTATTTTAAGGGGGGGGGTGAGAAGGATTACTTTATCCTATCCTAGGTATTCCTTAAAGAGGTGGGGTTTCAGGTGTCTCCGGAAGGTGGTGATTGACTGATTGACATATGAGATGAATAATGTAGGGTAAGTAACATTATATAAGGTAGCATTGTTTAAAGTGGCTAGTGATATATTTACATCATTTCCCATCAATTCCCATTATTAAAATGGCTGGAGTTGGGTCAGTGTCAATGACAGTGTGTTGGCAGCAGCCACTCAATGTTAGTGGTGGCTATTTAACAGTCTGATGGCCTTGAGATAGAAGCTGTTTTTCAGTCTCTCGGTCCCAGCTTTGATGCACCTGTACTGACCTCGCCTTCTGGATGATAGCGGGGTGAACAGGCAGTGGTTCGGTGGTTGATGTCCTTGATGATCTTTATGGCCTTCCTGTAACAACGGGTGGTGTAGGTGTCCTGGAGGGCAGGTAGTTTGCCCCCGGTGATGCGTTGTGCAGTCCTCACTACCCTCTGGAGAGCCTTACGGTTGAGGGCGGAGCAGTTGCCGTACCAGGCGGTGATACAGCCCGCCAGGATGCTCTCGATTGTGCATCTGTAGAAGTTTGTGAGTGCTTTTGGTGACAAGCCGAATTTCTTCAGCCTCCTGAGGTTGAATAGGCGCTGCTGCGCCTTCTTCACGACGCTGTCAGTGTGAGTGGACCAATTCAGTTTGTCTGTGATGTGTATGCCGAGGAACTTAAAACTAGCTACCCTCTCCACTACTGTTCCATCGATGTGGATAGGGGGTGTTCCCTCTGCTGTTTCCTGAAGTCCACAATCATCTCCTTAGTTTTGTTGACGTTGAGTGTGAGGTTATTTTCCTGACACCACACTCCAAGGGCCCTCACCTCCTCCCTGTAGGCCGTCTCGTCGTTGTTGGTAATCAAGCCTACCACTGTTGTGTCGTCCGCAAACTTGATGATTGAGTTGGAGGCGTGCGTGGCCACGCAGTCGTGGGTGAACAGGGAGTACAGGAGAGGGCTCAGAACGCACCCTTGTGGGGCCCCCGTGTTGAGGATCAGCAGGGGAGGAGATGTTGTTGCCTACCCTCACCACCTGGGGGCGGCCCGTCAGGAAGTCCAGTACCCAGTTGCACAGGGCGGGGTCGAGACCCAGGGTCTCGAGCTTGATGACGAGCTTGGAGGGTACTATGGTGTTGAATGCCGAGCTGTAGTCGATGAACAGCATTCTCACATAGGTATTCCTCTTGTCCAGGTGGGTTAGGGCAGTGTGCAGTGTGGTTGAGATTGCATCGTCTGTGGACCTATTTGGGCGGTAAGCAAATTGGAGTGGGTCTAGGGTGTCAGGTAGGGTGGAGGTGATATGGTCCTTGACTAGTCTCTCAAAGCACTTCATGATGACGGAAGTGAGTGCTACGGGGCGGTAGTCGTTTAGCTCAGTTACCTTAGCTTTCTTGGGAACAGGAACAATGGTGGCCCTCTTGAAGCATGTGGGAAAAGCAGACTGGTATAGGGATTGATTGAATATGTCCGTAAACACACCGGCCAGCTGGTCTGCGCATGCTCGGACGGCGCGGCTGGGGATGCCGTCTGGGCCTGCAGCCTTGCGAGGGTTAACACGTTTAAATGTCTTACTCACCTCGGCTGCAGTGAAGGAGAGACTGCATGTTTCCGTTGCAGGCCGTGTCAGTGGCACTGTATTGTCCTCAAAGCGGGCAAAAAAGTTATTTAGTCTGCCTGGGAGCAAGACATCCTGGTCCGTGACTGGGCTGGATTTCATCTTGTAGTCCGTGATTGACTGTAGACCCTGCCACATGCCTCTTGTGTCTGAGCCATTGAATTGAGATTCCACTTTGTCTCTGTACTGACGCTTAGCTTGTTTGATAGCCTTACGGAGGGAATAGCTGCACTGTTTGTATTCAGTCATGTTGCCAGACACCTTGCCCTGATTAAAAGCAGTGGTTCGCGCTTTCAGTTTCACGCGAATGCTGCCATCAATCCACGGTTTCTGGTTAGGGAATGTTTTTATCGTTGCTATGGGAACGACATCTTCGACGCACGTTCTAATGAACTCGCACACCGAATCAGCGTATTCGTCAATATTCCCATCTGACGCAATACGAAACATGTCCCAGTCCACGTGATGGAAGCAGTCTTGGAGTGTAGAGTCAGCTTGGTCTGACCAGCGTTGGACAGACCTCAGCGTGGGAGCCTCTTGTTTTAATTTCTGTCTGTAGGCAGGGATCAGCAAAATGGAGTCGTGGTCAGCTTTTCCGAAAGGGGGCGGGGCAGGGCCTTATATGCGTCGCGGAAGTTAGAGTAACAATGATCCAAGGTTTTACCACCCCTGGTTGCGCAATCGATATGCCGATAAAATTTAGGGAGTCTTGTTTTCAGATTGGCTTTGTTAAAATCCCCAGCTACAATGAATGCAGCCTCCGGATAAATGTTTTCCAGTTTGCAAAGAGTTAAATAAAGTTCGTTCAGAGCCATCGATGTGTCTGCTTGGGGGGGGATATATACGGCTGTGATTATAATCGAAGAGAATTCTCTTGGAAGATAATGCGGTCTACATTTGATTGTGAGGAATTCTAAATCAGGTGAACAGAAGGATTTGAGTTCCTGTATGTTTCCTTCATCACACCATGTCCCGTTAGTCATGAGGCATACGCCCCCTCCACTCTTCTTACCAGATAGATGTTTGTTTCTGTCGGCGCGATGCGTGGAGAAACCCGTTGGCTGCACCGCCCTGGATAGCGTAAGTATGTGGTCACCTACAAACAAGCAAGATTTCCACAATAATTTGCAAATAAATTCATTAAAAATCCTACAGTGTGATTTTCTGGACTTTTTTTCTCATTTTCTCTGTCATAGTTGAAGTGTACCTATGATGATAAATTACAGGCCTCTCTCGTATTTTTAAGTGGGAGAACTTGCACAATTTGTGGCTGGCTAAATACTTTTTTGCCCCACTGTAGCTGATGTTTAAAGTTAGAGAGGGAAATCTCCAGCTTCAGTGATTTTTGCAATTCATTCCAGTCACTGGCAGCAGAGAACTGGAAGGAAAGGCGGCCAAAGTAGGTGTTGGCTTTGGGGATGACCAGTAAGATATACCTGCTGGAGCACATGCTGGGTGTTGTTATTGTGACCAGTGAGCTAAGGCGGAGCTTTACCTAGTATAGACTTATAGATGACCTGGAGCCAGTGGGTCTGGAGACGAATAGGTAGCGAGGGCCAGCCGACGAGAGCATACAGGTCGCAGTGGTATATGGGGCTTTGGTGACTAAACGGATGGCACTGTGATAGACTGAATCCAGTTTGCTGAGTAGTGTTGGAGGCTATTTTGTAAATGACATCGCCGAAGTCAAGGATCAGTAGGATAGTCCGTTTTACGAGGGTATGTTTGGAGGCATGAGTAAAGGAGGATTTGTTGCGAAATAGGAAGACAATTTTATTTTGGATTGGAGATGTTTAATATGTGTCTGGAAGGAGAGTTTACAGTCTAGTCAGACACCTAGGTATGTGTAGTTGTCCACATATTCTAAGTCCCATCTGTCCAGAGTAGTGATGCTAGTCGGGCGGGCGGGTGCGGGCAGCGAAATGTTGAAAAGCATGCATTTAGTTTTACTAGCATTTAACCTCTTGCTCCTACCCGACACGCAGGCGTCCCATCTAGACATCTGGAAATGCAAATGCGCTATGCTAAATGCTAATAGCACTCGTTAAAACTCAAACGTTCATTAAAATACACATGCAGGGTATTGAATTAAAGCTACACTCGTTGTGAATCCAGGCAACAAGTCAGATTTTTAAAATGCTTTTCGGCGAAAGCATGAGAAGCTATTATCTGATAGCATGTAACACCCCAAAAGACCCGCAGGGGACGTAAACAAAATAATTAGCATAGTCGGCGCTACACAAAACGCACAAATAAAATATAAAACATTCATTACCTTTGACCATCTTCTTTGTTGGCACTCCTAGATGTCCCATAAACACTATTGGGTCTTTTTTTCCGATTAAATCGGTCCATATATAGCCCAGATATCGATCTATGAAGACTGTGTGATCAACAAAAAAAATTGCGTTTTATAACGTAACGTCATTTTTTTAATTAAAAAAGTCGACGATAAACTTTCACAAAACACTTCGAAATAGTTTTGTAATGCAACTTTAGGTATTAGTAAACGTTAATAAGCGATCAAATTAATCACGAGGCGATGTATATTCTATAGCTGTACGTCTGGAAATAATGTCCGGGTAAATCTCAACCAAAATATCCGGTCGGAGACCGGAAGAACTGCGCTGCCTTGTTTCTGTTTGACCAAGAAACAAATAGTAGGCAAATGACAAGACTGTTGACATCGTGTGGAAGCTGTAGGTATTGCAACCTCGGCCCCATTTAATGTGGTTCACATTTAACAATTGGTTGAAGTGGAGCATGGATATATTTTCCCATTTTCAGTGATCAGATTTTCCTGCACTTTTCGATGAAACGCACATTCTGTTATAGTCACAGCCGTGATTTAACCAGTTTTATAAACATCTGAGTGTTTTCTATCCACACATTACTAATCATATGCATATACTATATTCCTGGCATGAGTAGCAGGGTGCTGAAATGTTGCACGATTTTTAACAGAATGTTTGAAAAAGTAGGGGGTAGGAGTAACAGGTTAAGAGCAGTTGGAGGCCACGGAAGGAGTGGTGTATGGCCAGATGTAATACAGAATGGTGTCGTCTGCGTAAAGGTGGATCTGGGAATCACCCGCAGCAAGAGCGACATCATTGATGTATACAGGGAAGAGTCGGCCCGAGAATTGAACCCTGTGGTACCCCCATAGACTGGCAGAGGTCCGGACAACAGGCCCTCCGATTTGACACACTGAACTCTATCAGAGAAGTAGTTGGTGAACCAGGCGAGGCAGTCATTAGAGAAACCAAGGCTGTTGAGTCTGCTGATAAGAATATGGTGATTGACAGAGTCAAAAGCCTTGGCCAGGTCTATGAAGACGGCTGCGCAGTACTGTCTTTTATCAATGGCGGTTATGATATCGTTTAGTACCTTGAGCGTGGCTGAGGTGCACCCATGATCAACTCGGAAACCTGATTGCACAGCGGAGAAGGTACGGTGGGATTTGAAATGATCAGTGATCTGTTTATTAACTTGGCTTTCGAAGATTTTAGAAAGGCAGGGCAGGATGGATATAGGTCTATAACAGTTTGGGTCTAGAGTGTCACCCCCTTTGAAGAGGGGGATGACCGGGGCAGCTTTCCAATCTTTAGGGATCTCGGACGATACAAATGAGATTTTGAACAGACTGGTAATAGTGGTTGCAACAATGGCAGTGGATAATTCTAGAAAGAGAGGGTCCAGGTTGTCTAGCCCAGTTCATTTGTAGGGATCCAGGTTTTGCAGCTCTTTAAGAACATCTGCTATCTGGATTTGGGTGAAGGAGAAGCTGGGGAGGCTTGGGAAAGTAGCTGCAGGGGGTGCAGAGCTGTTGGCCGGGGTTGGGGTAGCCAGGAGAAAAGCGTGGCCAGCGGTAGAGAAATGCTTGTTGAAATTCTCGATTATCGTGGATTTATCGGTGATGACAGTTTTACCTAGCCTCAATGCAGTGGGCAGTTGGGAGGAGGTGCTCTTATTCTCCATGGACTTTACAGTGTACCCATAACCTTTTGGAGTTAGAGCTGCAGGATGCAAATTTCTGTTTGAAAAAGCTAGCCTTTGCATTCTTTTCTGACTGTGTATATTGGTTCCTGACTTCCCTGAAAAGTTGCATATCGTGGGGACTATTCGATGCTAGTGCAGTCCGCCACAGGATATTTTTGTGCTGGTCAAGGGCAGTCAGGTCTGGAGTGAACCGAGGACTATATCTGTTCTTAGATCTACATTTTTTTTAAAGGGGCATGCTTATTTAAGATGTTGAGGAAATACAATTTAAAGAACGACCAGGCATCCTCGACTGACGGAATGAGGTCAATATCCTTCCAGGACACCCGGGCCAGGTCGATTAGAAAGGCCTGTTCGCAGAAGTATTTTAGGGAGTGTTTGACAGTGATGAGGGGTGGTCGTTTGACCTCAGACCCATAGTGAATGCAGGCAGTGATCGCTGAGATCCTGATTGAAAACAGCTGAGGTGTATTTGGAGGGCAAGTTGGTCAGGATAATATCTATGAGGGTGCCCATGTTTACGGATTTGGTGTTGTTCATTGATAATTTGTGTGAGATTGAGGGCATCTAGCTTAGATTGTAGGACTGCCGGGGTGTTAAGCATATCCCAGTTTAGGCCACCTAACAGAACGAACTCTGAAGATCGATGGGGGGGTGGCAATCAATTCATATATGGGGTCCAGGGTACAACTGGGAGCTGAGGGGGGCCTATAACAGGCGGCAACAGTGAGAGATTTATTTCTGGAGAGGTTCATTTTTAAAATTAGAAGCTCGAACTGTTTGGGCATAGACCTGGGAAGTTGGCCTGCAAAGTTATGTCAATCTCTGCAGTAGATTGCAACTCCCCCCCCCTTTGGCAGTTCTATCTTGATTGGAAATGTTGTAGTTTGGGATGGAAATCTCAGAAATCTCATTTGCGTTTATGTCAGTGTGATTAGAGGGGCAATACATCAGTGCAAGGCCATTAGCGACTGGCAGTTAGGAAGTTCAGTAGCCTACTAATGACCATTCGCAGCATCAGAGCGCAGTTTTGGAGAAGCCTAGTTACGGTGCCTAAACGGTCACGTGGAATTTGACTGTGGTCCTGACTGCCGGTGTTGCGGTAATACGGTCACCATAACAGCCCTATTCCTACATCATTTCCTTTCATTGCATTTCATCTACACTCGATCCCTCGATCCACTCCGATGTCAACAACTACAGACCAGTATCCCTTCTTTCTTTTCTCTCCAAAACTCTTGAACGTGCCGTCCTTGGTCAGCTCTCCCGCTATCTCTCTCAGAATGACCTTCTTGATCCAAATCAGTCAGGTTTCAAGACTAGTCATTCAACTGAGACTGCTCTTCTCTGTATCACGGAGGCGCTCCGCACCGCTAAAGCTAACTCTCTCTCCTCTGCTCTCATCCTTCTAGACCTATCGGCTGCCTTTATCTCCGAGTTGGGCATCTCCGGCGTGGCCCACGCTTGGATTGCGTCCTACCTGACAGGTCGCTCCTACCAGGTGGCGTGGCGAGAATCTGTCTCCTCACCATGCGCTACCACTGGTGTCCCCAGGGCTCTGTTCTAGGCCCTCTCCTATTCTCGCTATACACCAAGTCACTTGGCTCTGTCATAACCTCACATGGTCTCTCCTATCATTGCTATGCAGACGACACACAATTAATCTTCTCCTTTCCCCCTTCTGATGACCAGGTGGCGAATCGCATCTCTGCATGTCTGGCAGACATATCAGTGTGGATGACGGATCACCATCTCAAGCTGAACTTGGCAAGACGGAGCTGCTCTTCCTCCCGGGGAAGGACTGCCCGTTCCATGATCTCGCCATCACGGTTGACAACTCCATTGTGTCCTCCTCCCAGAGCGCTAAGAACCTTGGCGTGATCCTGGACAACACCCTGTCGTTCTCAACTAACATCAAGGCGGTGGCCCGTTCCTGTAGGTTCATGCTCTACAACATCCGCAGATTTCACACAGGAAGCGGCGCAGGTCCTAATCCAGGCACTTGTCATCTCCCGTCTGGATTACTGCAACTCATTTGGCTGGGCTCCCTGCCTGTGCCATTAAACCCCTTCAACTCATCCAGAACGCCGCAGCCTTGTTCAACCTTCCCAAGTTCTCTCACGTGCTTCTCCACTGGCTTCCAGTTGAAGGTCCGCTACAAGACCATGGTGCTTGCATAATGTTCAGTACTGATCAGGCCCTACACCCAAATAAGGGCACTGCGTTCATCCACCTCTGGCCTGCTGTACAGTTCCCGCTCAGCCCAGTCAAAACTGTTCGCTGCTCTGGCTCCCCAATGGTGGAACAAACTCCCTCACGACGCCAGGACAGCGGAGTCAATCACCACCTTCCGGAGACACCTGAAACCCCACCTCTTTAAGGAATACCTAACCTTCTCACCCCCCCTTAAAATATGTAGATGCACTATTGTAAAGTGGCTGTTCCACTGGATGTCATAAGGTGAATGCACCAATTTGTAAGTCGCTCTGGATAAGAGCGTCTGCTAAATGACTTAAATGTAAATGTAAATGTAAATCTACATGTGTTGGACAAATTAGCATTGGCCAGAAGTGTTGGGGCTTGCAAGGTGCTTGGAATCTAATGATTTTGAATCAAGCATGTCATTTTTCTTCATAACGACTTTGTGCTTTGGTGTAAGGGCATCTCTAATATTAAGGAACTGGTGTATCTGTGTGTTTGTCTTTGCGTCTTTAATACTTTAACACAGGAGGTTGAGAAGGTGCATAAGGGCAAGAAAAAAGATAAGCCAAAACCGAAAGCCAAGGTGGGTGATGGAATGGATTTATTCTCCTACTGCACACTCCCCCCCCCCCCCCCCCCAACATCCCCTCCCCCATCCAACAGGGTTGATAACAGAAAGCAGCACATTTTAAATTGTTCACTAACACATTCCCCTCTCAATCTATTCCCTTTTTATTTCAAAACACTTTATTTAACGACTTCTCTTTCTCATAGACCTCATATCTGCAGATCTAACCCACTGAAATACTCAACACAATAAAACTGTCTGATCTCACTTGTTCCCAGACATGGAGCCTCACTCTCTTTTTCCCTACATAAAACCAGGCTCCCTCCGATGATGAGGAAGAAAAGAAAGACGGGGATGAAAAGACAGCTGTGAAAAAGAACATGAAGCCAGAGGCTAAACCAGCACCCAAGGTCAGACAGACTTTTGATAGGCTTTGGGGAATTTTCACTATTGCTTAGCCTATCTAGTCATTTCAGATCTGCTGGAGTATCTAGGGAGTTCAGAGTATATCCTAGCACTTTATGTTGAACTAAATTAGAGACTCACTTTTTTATTATATATACAGTGCCTTGCGAAAGTATTCGGCCCCCTTGAACTTTGCGACCTTTTGCCACATTTCAGGCTTCAAACATAAAGATATAAAACTGTATTTTTTTTGTGAAGAATCAACAACAAGTGGGACACAATCATGAAGTGGAACGACATTTATTGGATATTTCAAACTTTTTTAACAAATCAAAAACTGAAAAATATATTAAAGCTACATCTCAAGACATCAGTCAGGAAGTTAAAGCTTGGTGACATGTAGCTTGGCCTACAAACCTGACTCAGTTACTCTAGCCCTGTCAAGAGGAATGGGCCAAAATTCACCCAACTTATTGTGGGAAGCTTGTGGAAGGCTACCCCCAACATTTGACCCAAGTTGCACAATTTTAAGGCAATGCACCCACATACTAATTGAGTGTATGTAAACATCTGACCCACTGGGAATGTGATGAAAGAAATGAAAGCTGAAATAAATAATTCTCTGTTATTCTGATATTTCACATTCTTAATAATGTGGTGATCCTAACTGACCTAAGACAGGGAATTTTTACGAGGATTAAATGTCAGGGATTGTGAATAACTGAGTTGAAATGTATTTGGCTACGGTGTATGTAAATTTCTGACTTCAACTGTATTATTATTTACATTTTTTTATTGTAGGCAACTGAGGAGGATGAAGCGGAGGACGAGAAGCCTCAGCCAAAGAAAGGCAAGAAGGAACAGCCCAAGGTGAGTGAAGCGCTTTAGTGCTAACGACACAGACTTTGTGTAAACAGTTTTCCTTCTGGAATGTAGGGATGGCATTCTATAGGAAATGTAATGGGTTAGCAACATACAGTGTCTACATAAATTATTCATACCCCTTGACTTATTCCATGTTTTCTTATTATGGTGTGAATTTATGTTTCATCTCACACATCTACACACACTACCCTTTAATGGCAAGGTGAAACATGTTTTTAGACATTTTAACTAATTTATTGAAAATGAAATATAGATATCTCACTTAAATAATTATTCACACCCCTGAGTCAATAGTTTGTTCAAGCACCTTTTGCAGTGATTACTGCTGTGAGTCTTTCTGGGTACGTCTCCAAGAGCGTTCCACACCTGGATTTTGCAACAATTTGACCATTATTCTTCAAGCTCTGTCAAGTTGGGTCTTGATCAATGATAGACAACCATTTTCAGGTCTTGCCATAGATTTTCAAGTAGATTTAAGTTGAAACTAACTTGGTAAGCAACTCCGAAATGTGAATTTGTCTCCCAGTGTCTGGTGGAAAGCAGACTGAACCAGGTTTTCCTCTAGGATTTTAGCTGTACTTGGCTCCATTCCATTTATTTTTCTATCCTGAAAAACTCCCCAGTTCTTGATGATTAAAAGCATACCCATAACATGATGCAGCCACCAGTATGCTTGAAAATATGGAGAGATACTCAGTAATGTATTGGATTTGCCCAAACATAACACTTTGTATTCAGGATAAAAAGTGAATGCTTTGCCACATTTTCTGCAGTATTACTTTAGTGCCTTGTTGCAGGATGCATGTTTTGGAATATTTTTTTATTCTGTACAGGCTTCCTTCTTTTCACTCTGTCAATTAGGTTAGTATTGTGGAGTAACTACAATGTTGTTGATCCACCCTCAGTTTTCTCCTATCACAGCCATTAAACTCTGTAACTGTTTTAAAGTCACCATTGGCCTCTTGGTGAAATCCCTGAGTGGTTTCCTTCCTCTCTGGCAATTTGGTTAGGAAGGAAGCCTGTATCTTTCTAATGACTGGGAGTTTTGATGCATCATCCAACGCGTAATTAATATCTTCACCATGCTCAATGGGATATTCAATGTCTGCTTTTTTATTTTTTATTTACCCATCTACCAATAGGTGCCTTTTGCGAGGAATTGGAAAACCTCCCTGGTCATTGTGGTTGAATCTGTGTTTGAAATTCACTGCTCGACTGAGGGACCTAAAAGATAATTGTATGTGTGGGGTACAGAGATGAAGTAGTCATTAAAAAATCATATTAAACACTATTGTTGCACACAGTCCATGCAACTTATCATGTGACTTGTTAAGCAAACTTTTACTCCTGAACTTATTTAGGCTTGCCGTAACAAAAGGGGTTAAATACTCATGACATTTCAACTTTACATTTCTTTTATTAATTTGACATTGGTATTATGTGTAGGCCAGTGACCAACCCAACTTAATCTATTTTAAATTCAGGATGTTACACAACATTTTGAAAAAGCCAAGGGATGTGAATATTTTCTGAATGCACTGCACTGTGTGACTGAGTCTGAATATCCACACCTGTAAACTATCTAGGCCAATATAATGCATGACCACGGTATATGGGTCACAGTAGCACTTTATCACTTGCAGCGTAGTTTCTGTATTACCATAATGCTGTGTTACTTGTCCATTCAGAGGATGAACAAACCTGCTCGCCCTCCGCGCAGCGAAGATGAAGAGGCTGAAGACGATGAAGATGACACAATGAAGGTGTGTGTTTATCGTCTGCTGTATGGAAAGGTCATACATGGCATGTAGAGCCACCTAGAACACCTAAATCACTGACTCTCCCTCTGTCTGCATCCCTCTCCTGTCAGTGTGCTGAAGACGTGATAGCAGAGCAGGAGCAGGAGAAAGGTGACGACCCCTTTGCCAACATGAGCAAGAAGGAGAAGAAGAAGAAAAAGAAAATGGTAACAGTACCAATCAAAGTTTTAGAACACCTACTCATTCCAGGGTTTTTCTTTTTTTTACTATTTTATACATTGTAGAATAATAGTGAAGACATCTAAACTATGAAATGACACACATGGAATCATGTAGTAACCAAAAAAGTGTTAAACCAATCAAAATCTATTTTAGATTCTTCAAAGTAGCCATCTTTTGCACACACGTGGCATTCTCTCAACCAGCTTCATGAGGTAGTCACCTGGAATAAATTGAAATGAACAGGTGTGCCATTAAGGAATTTCTTTCCTTAATGCGTTTGAGCCAATCAGTCGTGTTGTGACAAGATAGGGGTGGTATACAGAAATATATATATATATATCTTATATTCGTTTAATACTTTTTTGGTTACTACATGATTCCATATGTGTTATTTGATAGTTTTGATGTCTTCACTACTATTCTACAATGTAGAAAATAGTCTAAATAAAGACAAACCTTCAAATGAGTAGGTGTGTCCAAACTTTTGACTGGTACTGTATATACTCTACAAATACTGACCTTTTTGAGAGCCTTTGGGCCAAACCAGAGACAGAAGCATTTTATGAATTGGAAGTGTGTGTCTGTGCCTTTGTTTCTAGATTGAGTATGAGAAGCAGGTAGCCAGTGTGCGTGCTGCCAACGCCATTGAGGGAGACTTCTCCGTGTCCCAGGCTGAGTTGTCTTCCAGGCAGGCCATGCTGGAGAACGCATCAGATATCAAGGTGACCTGACCCTCTCAACTTTTCTAGTGTTTCTTTATTCTGGAGAATTGAGAGAACTACATAGAACCTACTTATTTTACTGAAGAAAAATTCAATAGGACTAAAAATCAACTCAATCGACACATCTCTCTATCTTTCTCTTATATTATATTACACAGGCACAAACAAAAGTATGTAGACACCCCTTTCAAATTAGTGGATTCGGCTATTTCAACCACACCCGTTGCTGACAGGTGTATAAAATCGAGCACATATCCATGCAATCTCCATAAACAAACATTGGCAGTAGAATGGCCCGTACTGAAGAGTTCAGTGAATTTCTACGTGGCACCCTCATAGGATGCCACCTTTCCAACAAGTTAGTTCGTCAAATGTCTGCCCTGCTTGAGCTGTCATGGTCAACTGTAAGTGCTGTTATTGTGAATTGGAAACGTTTAGCCCCAACAATGGCTCAGCCGCGAAGTGGTAGTCCACACAAGCTCACAGAAAGGGACCACCAGGTGCTGAAGGACGCAGTGCGTAAAAATCATCTGGCACCAACGTCAGCACAAGAACTGTGCCTTGCGAGCTTCATGAAATGGATTTCCATGGCCGAACAGCTGCACACAAGCCAAATATCGCCATGCGCAATGACAAGTGTTGGCTGGAGTGGTGTAAAGCTCGCCGCCATTGGACTCTGGAGCAGTGGAAATGCGTTGTCGGGAGAGATGAATCACGCTTCATCATCTGGCAGTCCAACAGTGTAAGCTGGATTTGGAGAAAGCTACCTGCCCCAATGCATAGTGCCAACTGTAAAGTTTGGTGGAGGTGGCATAATGGTCTGGGGCTATTTTTCATGGTTCAGGCTAGGCCCCTTAGTTCCAGTGATGGGAAATCTTAATGCTACAGCATACAATGACATTCTGAACGATTCTGTGCTTTTAACTTTGTGGCAACAATTTGGGGAACTTCCTGTTTCCGCATGACAATGCCCCTGTGCACAAGCGAGGTCCATACAGAAATAGTTTGTCGATCGATGTGGAAGGACTGGACTGCGCAGAGTCCTGAGCTCAACTCCATCGAACACCTTTGGGAGCCAGGCCTAATCACCCAACATCAGTGCCTGACCTCGGTAATGCTCTTGTGGCTGAATGGATGTAAGTCCCTGCAGCAATGGTCCAACATCTAGTGGAAAGCTTTCTTGGAAGAGTGGAGGCTGTTATAGCAGCAAGGAGGGGACCTGTTAAGGAAGTAGAGAATTCAGGCAGCTTTTCGCAGCTTTTTGTTAAAAATCGCGCAACATTTCAGTGCCCTGCTATTCATGCCAGGAATATAGTATATGCATATGATTAGTATGTGTGGATAGAAAACACTCAGACGTTTCTAAAACTGTTTAAATCACAGCTGTGGCTTTAACAGAACGTGCGTTTCATCGAAAAGTGCAGGGAAATCTGTTTACTGAAAATGGAAAAATATATCCTTCCGCGATTTCAAGGATTTGTTCAAAGTGAACCGAATTAAATAGGGCCGAGGTTACACTGCCTACAGCTTCCACACGTTGTCTAGAGTCTTGTCATTTGATTCGCAATTGATTCTTGGTCTAACCGGTTCAAGGGAACTCCTTCCCTCCGGTCTCTGACCGGATGTTTTGATCGAGCTCTCTCAGGACATGTTTTATACACGGACAGCAAAAGAAATTACATCTCCTCCTGATGAATTTTATCGCTTATTAACGTGTACTAATACCTAAAGTTGCATTAGAACAGTATTTCGAAGTGTTTTGTGAAAAAAGACCCTAAATGATGTTTATGGGACATCTAGGAGTGCCAAGAAAGAAGCTCGTCAAAGGTAATGAATGTTTTATATTTTATTTCAGCGTTTTGGTTTGCGACGGCTAACGCAAAATCTGTCGTGTTAGGTGACGTTGCAGTATTTTGAGGGTGCATGGTATCAGATAATAGCTTCTCATGCTTTCGCCGAAAAGCATTTTACAAATCTGACTTGGTGGATAGATTCACAACGAGTGTAGCTTTAATTCAGTATATTGTATGTCAATTTTAATGAAAGTTTGAGTTTTATCAAAAACTATACGTGGCGCACTTGAAATTTCCACTGATTTCCACTGATTGATGTTCCCACAGCGGGAGCACTTCCCTAACATGCCCATGATTTTGGAGTAAGATGTTTGACGAGCAGGTGTCCACATACTTTTGGTCATGTAGTTTAACATCTTATCACACACAAGAAGAATGGTTGAACGGACGAGGATGGTTGTTGGGATTCATCAAATGGCTGATGAATGTCTATGTTACTGAAACATTGCACTTTATGTATTAAATGTTTCTTTGTAAGCACACAGTGTGAGTATGAGGTGGTTAATCCCTTCAACCGTTCCTTACTGAATGTCAAGTGGGAAGCCCTAAAGTTTGGAGTATCAGAGTTCACCTATGGTGGTTTCAGTGTTTTAATGTGCTGCTCTTTGTTTCCTCTAGCTGGAAAGGTTCAGTATATCAGCTCACGGGAAGGAGCTGTTTGTCAATGCAGATCTCCTGGTGGTGGCAGGAAGACGCTACGGTCTGGTTGGTCCTAACGGGAAGGGGAAGACCACGCTTCTGAAACATATCGCCAACAGAGTTCTCAGTATCCCTCCGAACATTGATGTGCTGCTCTGTGAGCAAGGTATGTCACCTGTCCTCTGAAGATGATACCATGATACCTTTCTCTCTGTCTCCTTCCCTTATCCTGTCTCTCACCCCTCTTCTCCCTTCCTTTCGCTCTACCCCTCTCACTCCACCCGCACTATGTTTTCTCCCTTCCTTTCTCTCTACCCCTCTCACTTCACCCGCACTATGTTTTCTCCCTTCCTTTCTCTCTACCCCTCTCACTCCACCCGCACTATGTTTTCTCTCTACCCCTCTCACTTCACCCGCACTATGTTTTCTCCCTTCCTTTCTCTCTACCCCTCTCACTCCACCCGCACTATGTTTTCTCTCTACCCCTCTCACTTCACCCGCACTATGTTTTCTCTCTACCCCTCTCACTTCACCCGCACTATGTTTTCTCCCTTCCTTTCTCTCTACCCCTCTCACTCCACCCGCACTATGTTTTCTCTCTACCCCTCTCACTCCACCCGCACTATGTTTTCTCTCTACCCCTCTCACTTCACCCGCACTATGTTTTCTCCCTTCCTTTCTCTCTACCCCTCTCACTCCACCCGCACTATGTTTTCTCCCTTCCTTTCTCTCTACCCCTCTCACTTCACCCGCACTATGTTTTCTCCCTTCCTTTCTCTCTACCCCTCTCACTTCACCCACACTATGTTTTCTCCCTTCCTTTCTCTCTACCCCTCTCACTCCACCCGCACTATGTTTTCTCCCTTCCTTTCTCTCTACCCCTCTCACTTCACCCACACTATGTTTTCTCCCTTTAACACCCTGTCGTGCTGTCCATATCTTCATAGAGGTGATGGCGGATGACACCCCAGCGGTCCAGGCTGTGTTGAAGGCAGACACCAGGCGTCTGAAGCTCCTAGAGGAGGAGAGACAGTTGCAGGCTCTCCTGGAGAAAGGAGAAGACAGTGTGGCTGAGAGACTGGATAAGGTATGGGGAAACATCAAAATTAAACCCTAAAACACTATTAGATCTGCCAGGCAAAATATCCACTTCCTAATTGCTATGATAGTCTATTGAATACAGGGCTGGGGTCAGGTTTTCATTCAGACTGTGGTAACTGGAAAAAGAGAGTCATGGTCTCTTAGCCTGCATTCAGATAGTAATGTAATATCTGTCAATCGACTTAACCACTGCATGTGTACATATTGTGTGTCTGTCTCAACCAGGTCTATGAGGAGTTGAGGATCATCGGGGCAGCAGCAGCGGAGGCTAAAGCCCGTCGTATCTTGGCTGGTCTGTCCTTCACCCCAGAGATGCAGAACAGAGCTACTAAGAAGTTCTCTGGAGGCTGGAGGATGAGAGTCTCACTAGCCAGGTGCAGTTTTTTCTGAATTCCAAGTGCAGGTGTAGGATCTAAATTCGATCACTCTTTTGTTGCTGAGAATTTACAGGAAATGCAGATGAGTTTCATGATTCAAATAAATTCATTGAAAACCCACACTAACACACGGTTATCTTAATAGTATTGTGCTTTTCATGTAACCTACCGTTGACCAGCTAATAACCTAACCACCAAATATCCTTAACAACACACTTGCTGAGCCAGGTTTCAGAAAATACAATTACATCAGTTGATTTAGCCCAAATCCTAACCCCATCAATTTTTGACAACGGGCTGTGTACATTTAAATGAAAAATACTAAGACCAGATCTAGTTTTAAAATCAGAGGGGGTTTGGAGACATTGCATATCAGGGCCAGGGTTAGGTTGCACGTTACCTGATATCAACAAAAGAAAAATAACTAGGCACCTCTGTTTAATAACCTTGCACGGCTTCTACTTGCACGAGACCTACTGCAAGCTAATTCTACAAGTGAGTTTCCAGACAGTACAAAACAGTGTTCACATCATGCCCCAAATGCATCGGCACTTGGACGAATGGGCCGAGTGAAAGAGCGAGTTCCCGCAGACAAAATGTCTAATGGACGGGAGAGCACATTGTCAGATGTACTCACCCAGCGACTGTAAGCTGTAAGAAATAGAGACAAGGAAAGGTAAGGTGAGAGAGGGGCCTGTGTATATGCATGTGGGGGTGGATTGAGAGAAGGGCTTGGGGATTGTTGAGCTGCCTCTGACAGCCAGGCGGAGAGCGAAGAGGAGCAGCTTGGACGAGACACTCTGCAGAGGGAAAGCTGAAGATAGAACCCAGGCCAGCCAGAGAGAGGGTTACTTTGGTCAACTTCAAGTGAAGAAGTGCAAATAGCGGGAAAACGTTATCCGAGGTTGAGGGAGACCCGCGATCTTTACACCAGCAAAACAAAATAGTTTGCAATACACAACAAGGAAATTGTAGATTTGTTCCATCATTAATTAATAGATTATTAGTAGGTTAAAAACTACTAGTCACAGACAACGACTTGACATGCTGCCATCTTGGATGTTTCTGTTAAAATATAGGTCAAATTAAGCTCATATCTGTTGACCCCTTAGCCCTCCCAAGGCAATTCTATACATCTGAAATGATTTGATTATAGAGGTTTTAGCAATATGGGAATTTCTTCAATTGTTTTTTTTCTTCAGCTACTTCTGCAGGTCAATTCAAATGTAATTCAAAGTGCATTGTTACAACGTCACTTTTACAGAGAATAAAAATGAACGAAAGTATAACGCAGAAATAAAAACAGCAGTGAACATGAATTCTAAGCTTCCAGTGGCTCTCTCCTACCAGAGCTTTGTTCATGGAGCCCACCCTGCTGATGCTGGATGAGCCCACCAACCATCTTGACCTCAACGCTGTCATCTGGCTCAACAAGTAAGGGCACACCACACGCAGCCTTTTACTTATATAGAACTTATTTCACAGGGCCACACTTCATGCAGCTGCTTACTCAATGGGTCTCCTTTCTGCCCTGGATCTGTAATGATACCACTGCAATGCCTAATATGTTAATCTCTTCTCCTAGCTACCTTCAGGGCTGGAAGAAGACTCTCCTCATCGTGTCTCACGACCAGAGTTTCCTGGACGATGTGTGTACTGACATAGTTCACCTGGACAACCAGAAACTTTACTACTACAGAGGGAACTACTGTGAGTTTATTAGTGATGTACATTCTTTCTCCTACCCCACAAACAACACACAAACTAATGTATGACTAGTTCTATACACATTTACATTTAGCAGGAGCTCTTATCCAGAGCCACTTGCAGTTGGATCCATGTTCTATAGATTGAAGCTTCGCTCTCTCTGTTTCTCAGTGACGTTTAAGAAGATGTACGTTCAGAAGCAGAAGGAGCTTCAGAAACAGTACGACAAACAGGAGAAGAAGCTCAAAGATCTCAAGGCTGGAGGGAAGTCCACCAAACAGGCCGTGAGTACAGGACCGCTACCCCTGTTTAGACATGGTTCTGTCTCTCTCTCTGTACTTCTCCCATCATCCACTGTTTTCTGTCTCTCTCTAGGAGAAGCAGACTAAGGAAGCCTTGACCAGGAAGCAAGCAAAGGGAAAGAAAAAGGGAGGAGTGGAGGAGGAGAGTCAGGAAGCTACAGACTTGCTCAAACGACCCAAAGAGTACACTGTCAAATTCACCTTCCCCAACCCCCCTTCTCTCTCTCCTCCCATCCTCGGATTGCACAGTGAGTTCTCCCTCTTTTTTTCCCCTCTTCCTCTCTCACTTTTTGTATATCCCTGTTTAACCCTCTGCTCTGTCTCAGGTGTAGACTTTGCCTTTGAGGGACACAAACCCCTCTTCAAGAATGTGGACTTTGGTATCGACATGGAGACTAGAAGTAAGTAGAAAACCTTTCTGTTTGCATACCTGTGACACGTTGGACTTTCTGGTCATTAGCCTCCATACTATACCTTAACTCTGTTTTCCTTGTTCAGTTTGTATAGTTGGACCCAATGGAGTCGGGAAGAGTACCCTACTACTACTTCTCACGGGCAGGTTAAATCCAGTAAGTTTCCCTTCAAACAAAAACACATATGATCTATATATACACAAGCACACAAATACAGCAGAAGTGTTTGTGCACTGATGGGTGTAACTGTCAAGCTAAATGTGTGTTGATTTGCCTTTCAGTCCAAGGGGGAGATGAGAAAGAACCATCGGCTGAAGGTGGGCTTCTTCAACCAGCAGTATGCTGACCAGCTGAACATGGAGGAGGCAGCTACAGAGTACCTCCAGAGGAACTTCAACCTGCCCTACCAGGACAGCAGGAAGTGTCTGGGCCGCTTCGGACTGGAGAGCCACGCACACACCATCCAGATCTCCAAACTATCAGGTTAGGAATAGAAACATGCACGCTCACACACACACCATCATCCAGTGTGTTTCGATCTGTTTTCTAAATGTCTTCTCTCCATCTAGGTGGTCAGAAAGCCAGAGTGGTGTTCGCTGAGCTGGCCTGTCGGCAACCTGACGTTCTCATCCTGGATGAGCCTACTAACAACCTGGACATTGAGTCGATCGATGCCTTATCAGAAGCTATCAACGAGTACAAAGGAGGTATGAACACAGTATGAGGCTGTTAATGTTTATTTTTGTTAAAATGTAGGATCAGAAAGTAGCCTCTGAAATTGGTGTAGTGATGGCATGAATAAAGTGGCAGTCAACATCAAACAATTTGCATGCTACTGATGGTGCCCTTTGGTAGACTCTTATGGTTATATCCTCTTCCCTGCTGTTGTCCCATCGTAGCGGTGATCATTGTGAGTCACGATGCCCGGCTCATCACTGAGACAGCCTGTCAGCTGTGGGTGGTGGAGGACCGGTCTGTCAACCAGATAGACGGAGACTTTGAGGACTACAAACGGGAGGTCCTGGAATCACTGGGGGAGACCCTGGTCCACAAGGTCAAGGAGTGACCTACCTACAGCAGAACCAGGGCTCTATTCCCTAATATAGTGCATTACTTTTGACCAGAGCACTATGGACCCTGGTCAGATGGTACTGCACTATGTAGGGAATAGGGTGCCATTTTGAACAGACCCCAGGAGGAAATAGACATGTAATATAACCCACTGCTGATGCTGGCTATGTCATTAGCTCAGTGCTGGGGTGCATCTTCATAGTCTAAAGTGGCTTCCTTTCCTTGATCATTTGAAAACTTAGGATACGTTTAGGCAACATCATGGCTGAAGTCAAGGAAGCCACATTGCATTATGAAGACACACCCCTTGGTGTACTGCAGTGTCCTCTCGGCCTATGAGATACATTTTCAGAACTACAAATTGCCCCACACCTGTAGATCTGATAGGATCCAGAAGTGTCTTGGGCAAGGGGGTGATTTGGAATTCAGAATTTGACTGAACAAATAGGCATGTCTCACCAAGAAAGCAATATGCTGAAGTACTTACAATAGAGGAAATGGCAATACATTACCACTGGCTCCATACATGTAGAAACATAGCTCTTAACTGGGAATAAACATACCTGTATTAAGTATTTCCTACAGACAAAAAGGCAATGAAATAAATGATTTTGCATCTTACATGTTTTTATTGTACCACTTGCTCTTTAAATACAAAACCATGGATATGAGATTAGACAGATTACTCGTGGATGGTCAATATAGCATGTACTGATCTGATAAATTGTAGCCTGGGAGAAGGGTCTGGAATTAATCTGACGTGTTTTAGCATATTGTTTGCTTAAGACTAGAAATATGAAAGGCAATTTAGCTTAAGGTCCAAAAACAAAACACTAACAATCTGAATACTTTGACACTAATTTGTGTTTTATGAACAAAATGTGCTCTGTCCAGAAACACCAAATTAAATCCTCAAACTTTCACCATAATTCCTCTGATACACCCTCATCAATTTCATGTAGGTCTTGTCTATTTCAAATATGCCTTATAGGTCTTCTTGACTTTAGCCACTTCAGTCTCGTCTGGCTGTATGGTGTGGTACCACCGGTACCAAGGATCACCAGAGGTAATGGGGGGAGGAGGGGTTGAGCCCACTGCGTCATGGCAGTTGGAGTAGTCCTCTCCTGAGAAGTCCACATGAGGAACCTGGAAGGGTAGAAGCCCTGGAAAAAATATGGACAATTTACTGTAGAGAACTACATTTCTGTTTTGGTGGCCTTGTTGAAGCACTGGGCTGGTCACAAAACTGCGATTCTCCATTATTGCTGTAGAGCTCTAGCATTCTGCTCCTTAGTCACAGAGGCTGAACTTACCATGGTCTCTTGCAGTGCCAATCGCCTGATTGAGCTGCTTTTGCTGTTTCTGACACACTCCTGGATAAAAATGTAGATGGAGATCATATAAAATGTGGCACTTTAGTTACCTGAAACCTTGCAAAAGGTTGTTTACTTTATGAAGAAATGTTTATCACTGAAACACTTATTGGCAGCCTCAGTTTCACGTATCAACTGTGTTAGTCAATCAAATAACTTATTTAGATATCATCCATGCTGAATTCAGCAGGTGTTTCATTCATAGAATTGTATGCATATTAGGTAAATTGAACTATCTTACCTGTCCGTGTGGAGTCATAGACAATGCCTGTATTTGGACTGATGAACTGTTGCAGTAGCTTCACGTTCTACTGGAAGACAATGGGCCATTGATTAACAAACCAAATTGAATAGCCTGTTAAGTCAACTGAACAAAACCAATCAACTGTAATTAATATTCAATCGCTCACAATGCATGCGTGTTCCATGAGTAAGACCAGACCTGATAGTTAATGATGACATTGGAGTCTCGACAGATTGGACAGGGGTTCCCACATATCTTGTCTCCTCTCTGAAAATGAAACAAAGTGTTGAGTTTGCAGTCACATCTGTTTAGTAGAGAATATAATATGGAGTTATAGCACAGACAGCGTCATGGAAGACATCCTCTGATCATCTGTAAACACCCCAAAGCCTGGGCAATAGCTCGGCGAACTGTCACAAGTATCAGTCAAGGTTACAGAACCAGCTCTGTTACACATACAATGCAAGTCTTGCGCGTCTTCTGAGGAGGAATACCTCCTTTGTGGTTCCTCCTGTAGTCAGACCACACTGGACTGGTTCCATAGAGCGCTATGTACTCTAGAAATAGGAGAGGTGGATGGACACATATGGATAGATTAACAAATGAATTACACTAATCCTGGACTACTTGCATGGAGATTCTCCATTCAGCATACTTAGTCTGGGTATGCAGAAACATCACTTTAAAAAAGTGTGTAGAGTAGACATTCAAGTTCTAATCTCCATACCTTCGCTCTCCAGGTAGTCCCATGGTCTGTCCTTGTAGCGGGCAAGCGCCTCCCCGACATCACTGGGGATCTCGGGTGAGGCTGCAGTGCAGAGAGCGAGGCTGGACTGCACACCTGGAAACACAGCCCGGGTCCAAAGCCTGACAGGTAAACTCTTTGGAAGATAGAAACCAAACAAATACTGTCAGTCAAGTATGAAACTCGCAAATACAGTGTACTGTACACAAGACCATACTGCTAATAATTTTGCATAGACTGGTTGTGTGAAACATATGACGGGTTGTTTCCAACTAGCTGTAACGTTAGCTGGCTATTGAACTACCGACAGTAGTTCGGTCACTGTTTCGTTATCTAACGTAATTGAAGGTGTGCAGCAAAACCCCTAGCTTTCGCTTACCTGACACACTATAGAAAATAATAGAAGTACCTTATTCTGCCGAATATTCTGTAAAAGCAAAGGGGTCACACGGCATACAATTCTTCCAATGCCTCGTATGGATGCTGCCATTTTGACGTTCACAGCTGAGGGTTGAAAGTTTACAGGTGAAATGTGAGGTAGCACATTATTTATGTGCGCATGACCAAAGAAACTCATTTTGGACTTCAATGAATCTATTTTGTGATTTTTACATCATTATTAATTTCGTCATTTGAAATTTAAGGGCATGGTTTTGATCGTGTCCGCGGGTGTGGCAGGCAACGTGCTCGAGTGCGTCGCAGCCATTTTGTAGAAATATTACAATCGAAATTATACCCAAATGTGATATTATAACTAAATCCAAGTAACATATTTTGCGAGTTATCACTGATAGTGATTCAAATATGTTCTGATAAGCAACAATAGACTTGAGGCGTGAAAGAAATTGAAATGAGAATGTACAAAACGTGTGCAAGGCCCTGTTTCTGTCCTTGATGGACAATGAAGGTCGTTCTACAACAGCGCGTGACCAAAAACTCCATTTTGTTACCATGAAAACCCCAGAAAGCGCATGCTCGACACGCGTATGACGTCAAAAACGTCACAGGGTATAAATACCAAGTCCCTCCCTTTCTAGTTCATTCCTGGATTTGTTCTGAGGTGAGTAACGTCTAAAGAAACAGTGCTATTTTCAACAAAAAAACTGCGCAATTATTCATTTTGACCATAATCCATCATAAGAAACATCTTCCAAGATTCAGGTTTGTATGAACACAGAAAATAAGTGAATCTATCTTAAATGTGTTTTTCGTTTTGTGTGCTCTTTTTCAGGTCTTTTGTCTCTGAAGAGTGACCGTCGAGGACTTTGAACATCCTAATTCAATAATCTTATTTTTTTCTTCAAGTAATGGACATTTGATTACTATTTTTGCCTCCAGTTTGTTCCAGAAGGAAAAGCTAGTTTTTAGCTACCACAACCCTGCCCATAAAACCAGTTTTTCCAGCCATAAGATTGTTAACGTTAAAACATGACGGTTAACGATTTAAAACTGATGTAACAAGATATCTGTTGCTGTAAAGCACAATATAATATAGTTACCCGAGACGCTGAGGAGAGGTATTTATAGTAAGTGTTGATTTTCAAACCAATCTGAATCTAACGTTAAATTCATTAAATGAGAAATCGTTTAGTCGCAAAAAGGTGTAGTCTAGGTCCGCTGGCTGGTCTCCGTGCGGAGCAGCTGTTGCCATTAGCGAAGCTAAACGCGTTAGTTTATGAGCTCACACAGGAAAGTGCGGAGTGGAAACGCTCCGTTTCTTTGTGTGTGAGACGGATCAACAAACTGTATAACAAATGTTTAATTTAAGCATAAGCAATCTATTCATAAAGATTGCCGTAGGTTAATGGGATATTTTTCTCCCTCTGCTAAATTGATAAAACATCCTTGGAATTTACACCTACCGCAATCTATACATAAAGATTGCTTAGATTGAGGATTACGGATTTCACTGGAAAAATTGGTCATTTTTGGTTATTGTTTTTTACGCATGACATTGTATCGTCGAAGTCGTTAGAGCAGGAAATTTCCCCAGGTGTCCGATATTTATACGGCAATCTGAGGATAAAGATTGCAGGATGGAAATGCTCATTCGAAATACTGTACAGGGCAGACTGGTTTCGTTGGAATTACATCAAAATGGCGAGGTAGTTGTGTCTTTTCAGAACACTCGAGGCAGCAATGTATGTTTTTCTGGAGCGACAGGAGTTGACTTCCCTGAATAGCGGAAAGAGTTTCGTCTCGATGTAGCTGTGGTGGTTCGCCATCGTTAGTTATTTTGTATAGGTAGTAAATAATCATCCGGCGCTGCTAATGTGATAGTAGGCTAACTGTTGTGGCGATGTAGCTGGCATACATTGTTCTTTATGTTCTCGAGGCTGGCAGCCACGAAGCAGTTAACAAAAGAGGGCAGGGCCTAGATGTAGTTTCGATGGATCACGGGTTAGCTCCCCCTAACCAGAACTAGTCATTGCACAGGATCTTTATTCTAGTGCTAGGGTAGGGCGTGCAATACAACGACCGATGCAGAGCTTGTCCTAAAAAGGCTGCCTGCTGCATGATATTCTTATATAACCATCATGAACATTGTGTGGGTGAATGAAAGGCATATTCAAATTCATTAAGTTGATTATCTACATGCTGTTCTTTCCCAATTTATTTTATATTTTACTCCATAGGACAAAAATATGTATTTTATTTAATGGTGATTGTCAACCATGGATAAGAACATTGTTATGTAAACAAAACATCACTGGTATAGACAGGGCTTTGAACTATTGTGACAGAAGTATTTGTTATATTCTAGCTAAATGATAACAGGTGTTACTGTTTTCAACTGCATTATATATTTCAGTAAATACAACAAAGCCCTTTTATGTGTGTATGAACATTAGTTTACTTGACATCTATTCCCCCGGTGAATTGTTCTTTACTAAGCTCATGTCTTCCCAATAACTTCTTTCTATTGACTGTGAGTGTGTAACAGTTGTGACATTTTCAGGAGTTGTGTGTTATGTCCCGTGTTGTGGAGTTCTGAGACTATATAAAACTTCTACTACAACAGTTAAACGGGTAAGACAACTGATTTCCTCACATGACATTTCAAAATGAAATACTTGGATATTATCCATGTAATACTTGGATACAGTAATTCAAAGTATATGATAATGAACATAGTCCAACCATATTATAATGAGCTTTAAAATATTAACATAAAAGCATTCAGTTAAGCATTGAACAACGAGGGGGAAAGCATGTTGATAGCCTCAGTCCTGCCCCTACTCGAAATTGTTATTATGATTTACTCAGATTGATTATTTGAACAAGGCTAAGCAAAAATTCAAGTAATATTTTGCAGTGATGGTTTGATATTTTAGTGGAGATTATTTTGCGTTTTTTATGTAGAGGATCCACTGGATCCCCAACTGATCTCAGTTTACTAGTGTTCCTATATGGAACTGTAAGGTAATGGATGTCAGTAGCACAGGTTCATTCTTGTTATTTTAACCACCCACTTGTACTAGAGCCAGTCTCCTGCTCAGTTTAAGCATACATTTCAAATATATACATTTTTATTTAACTAGGCAAGTCAGTTAAGAACAAATTCTTATTTACAATAACGACCTAGGAACAGTGGGTTAACTGCCTTGTTCAGGGGCAGAACAACAGCTCTGGGATTTGATCTAGCAACCTTTCAGTTGGCCCAACGCTCTAACCACTAGGCTACCTGCCACCGCAGCAGGTATATTAATAGCTGACTTAAATGACTAGTGATTTTTTTTGTTGTAATGTTCGAATTTCTTTTGTCCACGTTATAGGCATGGGGGCAAATATTTCCTTTATTCTAATGTTAATCATAGGCAATTAACATACTGGTTCCACGCTAGTCCTGTAAACTTTAAGGGATGTATGTGTGAGATCAATCACTTAAAATACAAATACTTACAATACCAATACAAGTAACTTTAATATTACTTTAAAATAATTATTTATACTTACAAGCAAAAAGTTAAATATGTTCCTTTTAGCTAACTGAAAAGAATAGTACAGTGCCTTTGTCATAGAATAGGTGTTTTCTGTGTTCTATTCAACCAACTGTACTCCTTGGGTTCCTGTGCCGCCTGATACTACTGGTAAAGTGACTGCACCCTTCTCTGTCAGTGAAGGAGCTGGTCAGTCATTCCAACCGCCAGTTTAGTGCACCGCCTGCCTGAAACTGAATACTGGTAGGCTTTCAGTTTGAAGGCCTTCTCTGCCTGTGTGTGTGTGTGAGTGCGCCTCAAGTGTTTAGCTACCAGTATGTGTCTGTTATTAGTAGAGAGGGAAGCTACCCAAAGTATTATTCACCCACACTTAACAAACACGTAGGTTGTAACATCCTCTTCCGTTACCAGGACAGCATCCGTAAAGTCTTCTAGCTTCTATAGCTCTCATCACCTTTGATGTTTCTAGAAAATAATGTAGGGAATTCAATAGATTCCTCAATGAGAGTATTTTTTCAGAGAATGGAACAGTACAGTGCAATTGTGTTTTTTACAAGTTTGCTGCTCAGACCAACAACTACCTTCCCCTCCACTGTAGTTTGTAGGCCTACCGGTTGTCATATTCAAGCCTAATCACTCATCTGTTTTTATTTGCACTTACCATGAACGTTTTTAGATTGTACATATTGTTAAGGCAGTCGTGAATGTAAGGTGTTGTTGAAACTTGTTTGTAATGTTTTAACAATCTGTTGAATAAAGCAGTTACTTGAATATATTGCTGCCATTGGGGGAAGTCCTCATGAACCTGTTCTAAACTGCAGCCTAACCTGTCATTTTCTAATGTGTTGTGTTGAACTGACTCCTTGCCTATTTCCTCCCGCACGCTCTCTATGTTTTATTGAATTACTGACACAGAAAATGAACTAGCAGCATGACCTATAAGCAATCTTTGTATTAGGCTATACCCAGCTGTCTTAGAGGAAGCCCTGCAGCAGCTCCTGAGAACAGAGACAGTAGGCCCCGTCTGTCCTCCCTGCTCCTTCCGCTATGAGGATAATCCACACAACTGACAGATCCAGCCATCAAGAGAGAAATAAATGCAAATATTTGAAGTATGAGGCAGTAGATCAGTTAGCGAGTCATGGTGTTCACTGCAGTATGGAATTTGGAATGTGAAAGCAGCACTGAGGCTGAACAGTAAATTTGGAGGGGTTAGCTGGGAATGTCACTACCCCCCCTTGTTTTGACAGATTTCAGTGTGACTAAAGATCTAGCAATGTGGGTGATTTGACATGGACCCTTGTGTTGTTGCTCTTGGCTTTGTGGATAGCACACAACTGGCCTGTTTTCAGTCGCGTGGTAGAGAGGAGTTTGGAAAGGTCTTGTGCTTTAGTACCTATGTTGAATTGTCTAAGCCTTTGCTTTGTGCAGGATCTAGAGAACAGATGGTGTCTGTTCCAAGGAGCTCTCCCAAAACAAAGTAATCTGACATGCCTGGAAGAACCATGCAGTGCAAACATCACTTTCGCTGCATATTGAAAGAGATAACTATGACTGTTTAGTAAGCGCCAGAGTTGTAAGGCAATCTCCTGTATATTAAGTGTGTATATCTGTTCCTCGCTCAGAGCAGAGATGGCGGTGGGCCCAGTGGACCCCAGAGAGGTCCTGAAGGGGGTAGAGAACCTTCTGGGGAAAGATGGAGAGCTCCGCAGCCTGGAGGGAGTCACCAAAGTCTTCAGGTAATTAACACATTGCCATTTTTAAAATAATTGATGGTGTGCTTTTGGTCTCATTTATTTTTTACTGTTTAGTGTTTTTCATAATTTTTACATTTTGAGTTGCGAGTGTGGACTGTAATGGCAGCGTTGTCCATCTCCTATCTTTTGTTCTGATTGTCAGCTTCCGTCATGGTCTTTTTCTCCACAGTCTCATGAAGGCCTCTCACAAGATGGTGAGCAGGTGTATGTACCTGAATATCCTGCTACAAACCAAGTCCCACGACATTCTCAACCGGTAAGATCTACTCCCATCTTTTGTTCTTAATTGATCAACCTTATTGGCTTATGGTCTGGCTGGCTTGTTTAGTTACATCACGAGGGAGCTTTCTCTGCCACTGTGCTGCGTCTTGTTCTTTGGTGGGTTGGGTGTCTATGCCCGGTTACTGTAAAGCACTTTGACAAATCCATTGTAAAACCTGGCAATTTAAACAGAATTTGATTGACTGTCCCTTCTCTTTGTCCAGGTTTATCCGAGTGGGAGGCTACAAGCTGCTGAATACGTGGCTGACCTACTCCAAGACTAGCACAAACACCCCCCTGTTACAGCTCATCCTGCTAACGCTGCAGAAACTGCCCCTCACTGTAGACCACCTGAAACAGAACAACACTGCCAAGCTGGTCAAGCAGCTCAGCAAGACTGGAGAGACTGAGGGTATGTTTTTATACAACTTTCTTTGCCCTGGTGTTTCCACCATCTCTAATACACTGAGCTGACTAATTGACCTCTGTGGGGAAATGATTTAGCATTTTATTTGTAACTCGCTTTCTCACAAACCCAAGGCCAAGACAATAGAGTTCCATAGTGGTGGCATCTGTGCAGTAGATGTCAGTTGTTGAGTGATAGTGTCCGAGGTTGATGTGTATCTCATGGTGTCTGTCTCCCAGAGCTGAGGAAGCTGTCCGCTGGGCTGGTGGATGGCTGGATGGCTACCATTCGCTCCCAGAGTGTCTCCACCACCTCTCCTGCAGGTAACTCCTTCCCTTCATGCTCTCCATTGTTCCTTCTTTTCCCCTCTTTCTCTCACATTCACGTTCAACTTCGGACCCTAATCCTGTGTGGCTCAGTTGATAGTGCATGGCGCCTGCAATACCAGGATTGTGGGTTCGATTCCCTCGCGGGACCAGTATGAAAAAAATACAAAAATGTCTGCACTCACTACTCTATGTCCCTCTGGATAAGAGCGTCTGATAAATGATCGAAATGTCAACATGTCTCTAACTCTCCTCTTCACTGTCATCTCTTTATGTTTACGTAACTCCCCCGTCTCTCTCTCTTTCTCTCAGATAAGAAGCGTAAGAAGGAGGAGGGGAAAGTGCCAGTCCGAGAGGTGAAGGCAGCTGATGGAGGGAAGGCAGCGGAGGAGGAGAGGAAGAGGGAGAAGCCCAAAGCTCACGCTCCCAGCCATGCTAAGATCCGCTCCATAGGTACACGACACTCACACTCTGTCCTCGCAATTCATCACAAAGTTTTTCATTTACAAAAGATGATTTTGTGTATACGCTTATTGTCCTTCAGTAGAAAACAGGCCGCAGTAATATGCAAATCTGGAAAAGTCATTCTGTTTCTGACTGTGGAGATGAAGCTCCTGCTAGGGCTGAAGTGCTAGATGTAATGACCTGACCCTGTCCTGTGTGTTGTCTTCCAGGCCTGGAGATGGACGCTCCCACCCCAGTCCTGGTCAAGAAGCCCCCCGTGGCCCTCCAGCTGGGGGACAAGTACAATATCAAACCAGCCCAAGTCCTCAAGAGACCCAGGTATACTACACAATAACATCCATGTCCACATTTTGTATTGGTGTCACCGTCCTACGGCTTACCAGCCAATAACAGGATAGAAATTGCACAACCACAGAATAACACCACGGGCTCAGTGCTGCCTCATTGTGGGTAATCTCGAGTACTGATCAAACCTGTCTTTGGCAGATGTATTTGCCATTTGTAATTAATATATTGGAATTATTACTCATTCAAACTGTCATAATAAAAACACAACATTTTCTTATCTTCCTCTACCTGTCTGGGTCCTAAGGAGGGAAACCTAACCCGTGATTCTCTTGTCTCTCCACCAGTTTTGGTCCTCTGGACGCTCCCCCTGTGGAGAAGAAGTACAAACCACTCAACACCACTCCTAACCAGACCAAGGAGATCAAAGTGAAGATCATCCCAGCACAACGTAAGTCCTCAACAGAAACAAGTATGTACCCATCTTTTTGACCCGTTCACTGCATTTACTAGGTTAGATCTGACCCCTCAACAAGTAGATTAGGCTACACCTGACCCCTCAACAAGTAGATTAGGCTACACCTGACCCCTCAACAAGTAGATTAGGCTACACCTGACCCCTCAACAAGTAGATTAGGCTACACCTGACCCCTCTCCAAGTAGATTAGGCTATATCTGACCCACCTCAACAAGTAGATTAGGCTACACCTCCCCTCAACAAGACCCCCCCTCAACAAGTAGATTAGGCTACACCTGACCCCTCAACAAGTAGATTAGGCTACACCTGACCCCTCAACAAGTAGATTAGGCTACACCTGACCCCTCAACAAGTAGATTAGGCTACACCTGACCCCTCAACAAGTAGATTAGGCTACACCTGACCCCTCAACAAGTAGATTAGGCTACACCTGACCCCTCTCCAAGTAGATTAGGCTATATCTGACCCCTCAACAAGTAGATTAGGCTACACCTGACCCCTCAACAAGTAGATTAGGCTACACCTGACCCCTCAACAAGTAGATTAGGCTACACCTGACCCCTCAACAAGTAGATTAGGCTACACCTGACCCCTCAACAAGTAGATTAGGCTACACCTGACCCCTCAACAAGTAGATTAGGCTACACCTGACCCCTCTCCAAGTAGATTAGGCTATATCTGACCCCTCAACAAGTAGATTAGGCTACATCTGACCCCTCAACAAGTAGATATCAGGGTTGAGGTCAATTCCTCTTCACTTCAGTGAGTTGAAAGTGAATTTCCCATTCCAGGTGTCCTCAGTACTTCTCTTTGAGAAAATGTTTGAATTTAAATGTCAGTTTTCTTACTGACTTGAAAAGGAATTGACCTCAACCCTGGTAGATACCCACACACTGTTGTGTATGTTCCCCTACACTATATTTATTATATTGGAAGGCCTTCTTGAAACCTTGCAGTAAACTACAAGGGAGCTTACCGGTTCAGAGCATAAACAAACATTTCTGTTTCTTTCACATGCCATGTGTTTTGTGCCCTACTCCTCAGAAAAAAGTGTGCTGTGCATCGAACACACTTTTAAACCAATCTCCCCCTCAACTACCACAGCATTATGTTGACTGTTATTGATGTCACTAAGAGACCCTCCTTTCTCTCTACAGCCCTTGAGGGTACAGGCTTCCTGGATGCCCTAAACTCCGCCCCCGTGCCTGGCATCAAGATTAAGAAGAAGAAAGGGAAGGAAGGTAGAGACCCCAAAGCTGTCTCTCCCACATCAAACAAGGTAGACAGACAACTCCTCTCAACCACCTGAATCTATGGAAGGCTGTGCAAATGGAATTGAGTATTCACCCATCTCTCTACCTCTCTCCTCCTCTCAGCCATGTCAATTCGAGGGTAAACTCCCCTACCTGTCGCCTCAGGGCGGTGCCAAACCCTCGTCCCCAGAGACCCAGACGGCCTCCACCACCCCTCCCCACGAGGTCCCTGTAGACCTGGAGCAGCCTGGGACGCCGGTCCCTGCTGATGACCCCGAGGCCATGGACACGGGCAGCGAGAAGCCCAACGCCCTGGCGGAGCCCCGCGGTGAAGAGGACAGTCAGCTGACCAAGAAGGGCAAGAAGAAGAAGAGCGTGCGCTGGGCCGAGGAGGAGCAGCTCAAAGAGTACTTCTACTTCGACCTGGACGAGACCGAGAGAGGTGAGAGAACAAAAACTAACGGTAACTTCAATTCAATTTTTTTGGTCGGTGTTGTTTGTAATTGCACGTCAAACTGTGGTTGTATAGTCAAACTAGGTAGTTGTCAATACAGTAGCTAGCTAACTGTACAGTGAAGGCATCTACTCTTCACTAAGTTCGTTAAGATTCTTTGGACAGGGATGTGATTATTAAAAAAAGAATAATAATAATTGTAATTTATCCTCAAGATAAAATAAATAATTATATAAATAAAATGCATCCCCTTCTCCTGATCACATCCATGTTGGGTGTCATGGCTAACTCTCTCCTCCTTCTCCACCTGTCTCACCTTCCTCCTTTTTCCTCCTCTTCCCTCTATCCCCCTCTCCAGTCAACGTCAACAAGATCAAGGACTTTGGCGAGGCGGCGAAGCGCGAGATGATGATGGACCGCCACACGTTTGAGATGGCGAGACGCCTGTCCCACGACTCCATGGAGGAGCGGGTACCTTGGAGCCTCCCGAGGCCCCTGGCCCTCACCGGCCCCCTGGTCAATGCCGGGGCCAACAGCACAGAGAGACTCACACAGAGGGACCGTGAGACTGGCATCCTGCAGGAGATTTTCCTCACCAAGGAGAGGTACGTATTCACAGAGAGAGAGAGAGAGAGAGAGTGGGTGTGTGTGTGAGAGAGCAGTATGGCTTAAAATGATATGGATTTCTATAGCCTAGTGGGTTACTAGGTGCTCAAAGTGCGTCGCATTGTATTGGGGAAACTCACCTCCTCTCTCCTCCTCAGTGTTCCTGACAGCCCCCATGAACCAGAGCCTGAGGCCTACGAACCCATGCCTCCACGCCTCATACCCCTGGACGAGGTGAGATGGACCCTTTTCTGTCAATCACTTTGGTGCCGTTCTGAAAATGTGTTCAACTCCAATGAATGAACAACCAAAGGGGTTTGAACATAAAATAAGAAGCATTACAGGTGTTATCAGTTTTGGCTTTTGTTTCGAAGAGTTTTGCATCTGAAAAAAGCGCCAAAGTGATTGAAAAAGAACCTATAGTATATAGAACACACACAATGTTCCAAACATCCTCTGTGTCCAGTGCTCTAACTTTCTCCTGTCCAGGACTCCACCATGATGGAGCCCATGGACACGTCGTCCCAGCCTGGCTCTGGCGTGGGCCCCGGTGGGGTGGAGGTCTCCAAGCTGCCACCCGTCCTCGCCAACCTCATGGGGAACCTGGGGGCCAACAACCTGTTGGGCAACCTAGGCAACCTCGCCCAGGGCACGCCTGGTGCCCCCGCTGCCCCCTCCGTAAACGTACAGGAGCTACTCACCTCCATCATGGTAGGAGAGAGATTTTTTTTAAATGTCAAAACATTAAAACTAATCCTGTTTTGACATTATGATCCGATTAATGCATTGAGTACTGCAACTGTTTTAAACAACTTCTGGAAGCCCTGTAACCAGTGGATCTGTGATGTTTATTTTATTCTGTCTTCCTCCCTCTCTCTCCTGTAGGGAGCTAGTGGTGGCCAGTCTACTGAGGACCTGATCAAGCAGCCAGACTTCTCTGAGAAGATCAAACAGCTGCTGGGCTCTCTACAGCAGAACCAGGGCCCCCCCACTGGCCCCCCGCCTGGAGGTACACACACACACCTTTACAACACACAACACCTTCAGTTCTCTCACACTTATTCAAGCCAACAAACCAAGTATTCTTCCATTTCTTGCTGCACTTAACTGTATATGACGATATGTGTGGTAGAATGATTGTTAACTTCGTATCCGTCTTTCCTCCACAGTGAGCCATGGCCTGTTGGGCCACGGTCCAGGCATGAACAACCTGCCCAACATGAACAACCTCAACATGGGCATGCCCATGAACGGAGTGGGTTTCCCTCCTGCAGGCAAGCCCCCGGGCCCCGGAGGACCCCACTACAACCACCCCCCCACCCCCACACAACCACGGACCCCCTGGCTTCAACGCTAACCCCCGCATGATGGGGCCCCCGCCGCCCCAGGGCCACGGAGGAGACAACGGCAACTACTGGGGGGACGACTCGATGAGGGGGGGGCCACACCGGGGGGGGACACTTCCACCGCGGGGGCCGAGGGAGAGGAGGGGAACAGGTGGGCTTCAGAGGGAGAGGACGTGGAGGACCTAGAGGAGGACACAACAACATGGGAGGTGAGTTGAATTGAGAGGGAATGTCCCTTCAAGTAATTCTGTTTCTATGTTAGTTACCTATAGGGCCAGTCTGAACCGGTGCCCTGTATTGTCCATGTAGGGCCCCGCCACACAGTAGTGCAATTAAATTAAAGACCAAGTTGATTTCTGTTTTCCATCTTGTAGCCTTGATGCTGTCAGTACAGACGTTTGGTTGGCTGGCTAGTTGTGTGCCAACTCTGTTCTTTTTTTTATAGACATGTCCAAAAGGCCAGTGTGTCGCCATTTCATGATGAAAGGAAACTGCCGTTACGAGAGCAACTGCGCTTTCTACCACCCCGGCGTCAACGGTCCTCCCCTGCCCCCCAACCACCCCGCCCACAACCAGTACAACGACCACGGGCCACAGCACGGGCACTAGACCACCCAACACACCACTGACACCAATATGTGACAATACCATTTTATCATCACTAGGTGGCAGAACTCTGAATTAAACTCTGCTGGTTTGGTTTCACCACTGGGACAAAGGTGCAGAGAGACAGATTGCCCACCAGGCTAGAAAGACATGGTGAAAGACAAGCCAATAGATAGACAGACAAGGCAGTCCTGCTGCCTTAACAATTACTCTGCACGGGTCTGGTGATGTCAATGTGATGCTTCTGCAGGTCTGTTGAAGAAGCAGTTCTGCTACTGTTCTCCTTCTGTGTGACTGGGACTTTGATATGAGGACTCCCCAGTAGCAGAGGAAAATACTGAATGTACAGGGCAGAATCAGACATGTCTCTACTACTTCCTTTTCTTCTCCACACACCAACCTAAGATGTCCACCAAGAAATGCTCAACTTCCTACATCCATTTGTTTGCCCTGCTCGCTCAAACTCCCTCGGTCAGGGATAGAGGACATTGCTTGTACGCAAGAATACACACACACACTCATGTCTCAGCTTTGGAAAGTATAGGTACTGCTATAGCTGTGAGATGATCATTCATATGTTGATGTAGATGTTTTATTGTGATCATTTTTAACACTGTTGGTTCAGGTTGATGATGTACACTAACCACACACTATGACTACTCTGGTTGCTGTCTGTCACTGTCCCATATAGCCTATCAGCTATCCCTGACTTATGCACTAATCTCCTATATATTTATCTGATAGTGATTTATCAGCACTGAGCTAAGAGGTGAGCAATGATCAAGGTAGAAAATCAATAGAAACATCTCCAGCATCTCCCCAGTATTAAGTCAGACTTTAAGTATGGAGTCAGACTTCTTTAAGCTAAATGATCCTTCCATCATTCTGCTCTGTAGTTGTGTAGTGCCATCCCTGCCCTGGGTGTCCCTATTGGCCCATGTTCCTCAGACAGACAGGATCTGTAGCCAACCTTCAGCTCCTGAATGAGTCTAAGCCCCGCCCTCTCTCCTGAATGAATGTTGCACTGTGTTCAACTGTGGTCCCTGGAGTTTTCAAACTGTAGTCAGACGTGGCCAAATGACAATGCTCAGTACACCATTTTAAAAGCTATTTATGGCCAAGTGTGCTTAAAGAAAAACATGCCACTTTTTCTACCGTAGGATTTCAACAGAAAACAAGACAATGAATGTAAAGGTGACCAAATAATAAGAATATTGTTTGATGATCTTTGCAAAGTTCCCCATAGGCAAGAGTTATCAGTGAGGAAGTACTTTAAAAAGGACCTAACTGTAATGTATAATGTCCCCCCATCCCCACCACACTGCTTGTGCTGTGTTCTACTACTATCTAGCTCTAAAAAAGACCTGACTCCAACATTTCCCCTCCACAACAAATGGATGAAACAGTATTGAGAAGAGAACATTTAACAGAACCGCCCCTAGATGTTTGGCCTATGCACTGAACCAACGCTGCCTGCAGGCTACATGTTGTTTTCTACTGGTGGGCGTTTAGTGGTCTGCATATCACAGGAAAAGGAACAACAGGGTCAAGTGTTGCTTGATTTGACTGAGCCTTTTCACCAAGAAGGGTACATAACAGTGAATGAGGCTTTTCCTTTCTGAGGTTCAGTTCAGGAAGCCTCTGATTATATTTCATCAGCTTTATAACATGTACCACTGAGCCTATCTTGTCTTTCATGTGACATGATGGTCAAATGTCCCCCTGTATGCCACGTGACAAACACAGTCCCATATTAGTGTTTCTCCACACACACACACTGTGTTGGCTTCAGTTGGGTGACGCGTATTCAGCCTGTGTTCTATGTCCAACGGGGTAAAACTAAGGAATCATTCTCTGGGTCAACTAATTCAAAGTGTTTTCTGTGAAAACAGTGGCCTTCATGTCTCTTGTGGGACTAGAATTATGTCATGTTTTTGGTTGGATTTATTGTGTGTTTATTTTGATACGATTGAGTTGGATCTCTCCAAAATGAGGTCCGTTTTGTTTTGTTAGAAATGTATGTATCCATGTGTCTGTGAATGCATACACGCATTCATACACATATACACATACGAGTATTTTGTACATGTCTTAATAAATGTCCTAAAATGAATATCTGTGTTGCTCTGTGTTATTTTGAGGCGTGAATATGTCGTCCACTAACTGTTTTGTTTCGACTTCTTATCTAACAAGTGTTATAGTATTGAATGGAATTCTTATCTCCGTTTCTTTTGAAGATGACTGCCATTATTTAAATGTTTTAGTATTTGGATATCAATGAATGTTCCAGATAGTCAGAAGACCTATAAAGGAACATATACAAGTTTCGGGGGAACTTTAAACATGCTTAAGCGTCATTAAACACACTCCTACATCCTATGACGATGGTAGTGTACGGAAGATCCGTGTTCCCAGGGCGAGGCTAGTGACAGGTGGCTCAGGTGGCTGACAACTCAATGTGTGATCAGGAGTGGCTTTAACCGTGCCCTCCACTGCAAATATTGACTTGGGGAAAACACACGAAGGAACGGCGAGAAGGATAGACAGTGCCTCAGGAGCTAAGGACACCTCAGCATTCTGTAAGGGAGAGAGGGTTAAGGACAGCTCATCATTCTGAATGGGAAGTAAGGGAGAGAGGGTTAAGGACACCTCAGCATTCTGAGAGGGAAGTAAGGGAGAGAGGGTTAAGGACACCTCAGCATTCTGTAAGGGAGAGAGGGTTAAGGACACCTCAACATTCTGAGAGGGAAGTAAGGGAGAGAGGGTTAAGGACACCTCAGCATTCTGAAAGGGAAGTAAGGGAGAGAGGGTTAAGGACACCTCAGCATTCTGTAAGGGAGAGAGGGTTAAGGACAGCTCAGCATTCTGAAAGGGAAGTAAGGGAGAGAGGGTTAAGGACACCTCAGCATTCTGAAAGGGAAGTAAGGGAGAGAGGGTTAAGGACACCTCAACATTCTGAAAGGGAAGTAAGGGAGAGAGGGTTAAGGACACCTCAGCATTCTGAGAGGGAAGTAAGGGAGAGAGGGTTAAGGACAGCTCAGCATTCTGAGAGGGAAGTAAGGGAGAGAGGGTTAAGAACAGCTCAGCATTCAGAGAGGGAAGTAAGGGAGAGAGGGTTAAGGACAGCTCAGCATTCTGAGAGGGAAGTAAGGGAGAGAGGGTTAAGGACAGCTCAGCATTCTGAGAGGGAAGTAAGGGAGAGAGGGTTAAGGACACCTCAGCATTCTGAGAGGGAAGTAAGGGAGAGAGGGTTAAGGACACCTCAACATTCTGAGAGGGAAGTAAGGGAGAGAGGGTTAAGGACACCTCAGCATTCTGAAAGGGAAGTAAGGGAGAGAGGGTTAAGAACAGCTCAGCATTCTGAAAGGGAAGTAAGGGAGAGAGGGTTAAGAACACCTCAGCATCCTGAGAGGGAAGTAAGGGAGAGAGAGTTAAGGACACCTCAGCATTCTGAGAGGGAAGTAAGGGAGAGAGGGTTAAGGACACCTCAGCATTCTGAGAGGGAAGTAAGGGAGAGAGGGTTAAGGACACCTCAGCATTCTGAGAGGGAAGTAAGGGAGAGAGGGTTAAGGACACCTCAACATTCTGAGAGGGAAGTAAGGGAGAGCGGGTTAAGGACACCTTTGTCTGCTGCGATAAATGACATAGACCTATCCTTCTGCATTTCACATGCTCTTATCCAGATCTATAGCTGCAAGTAAAACCCTCAAAGTAGCAACTGTTTGAACAACAGGTACATTTGTGTCAAGAACTGCAACGCTGCTGGGTTTTTCATGCTCAACAGCTTCCCATGTGTATCAAGAATGGTCCACCACCCAAAGGACATCCAGTCAACATGACACAACTGTGGTAAGAATTGGAGTCAACATGAACCAGCATCCCTGTGGAAAGCTTTTGTCTCCTTGTAGAGTCCTTGCCCTGACGAATTGAGGCTGTTCTGAGGGCAAAAGGGGGGTGCAACTCAATATTCTGAAAGTATCTTTAATGTTTGTACATTCAGTGTGTAAGTAAACCAATCATATCCATGTTAAAAAGATTGAGTGGATAAATCCATCGGAGGTGTAGTAGGAGTTGAAGAGGCCAGTCTGTCTGGATGGAGACGCGAACAAAGCCACCATTGATCCTGGTGCTTCCTGTTGGTCTGATCACATTACCCCCTTGGTCTGTGCATGGGGTCGGATGGAGTGGGGGGTTGTGCCGTCAGAAGCCCTGTGAGAGAGAGGGCTCAGTAAGGGCACCAGTATAACCACTCTCAATTCATAGGCATCATTGTCTAGGCACTTCCTGGTTCCTTAAACAAACCCAACCATTACTTAAGTAACCCTTTCAGGTAGTCAAAATGACCTCGTGGCTTCATGAGTGTCATGTTATGTCAAACAGTTTCTATGTTAAGCAGTTTTGTTATGTTTCAGTCTTCTGTAACACATATATAGTGTAATATTGGGATGCAAACTCAACATTGAATAGATTTCAACTCTATACCTGACATGGTACAAGTGTCTTCTGTTTCTAAGCCCATAACCACGTGTGTGAGGTGTAGACTTTTGTTTCAAAATAGATTCTGTATGACCTTGATTTAGCCCACTGCAGTAAAAGGTTAATGAGACCAACAGAATCTATGTGGCATTTTGTTTCTTCACCCACTTTAATCCGTGTGTTCAGGGTGTTAGGCAATACAGCTGGAGAGTTATTTAGTAACTTAGCAGGAGAGAGTGAAAGCTGTAAGGGGTAATCAAGCTGTAGTTCCTATGGTGTAGAGGCATGAATCCCCCCCCCAAATAAAAGTAAACAGGCCTCTGGGTAGAGGCAGTACAATGCACATTTCACAGCACAATGCTGATTTCTACATGTGTATGGCACCGTAAAGACAGAATATAGGATATATTTAGTTTAAGAAAGCAAAACTGACTCCAGAATATTATGTTACGAAGTCTTGCTATAATGAATACTGAACAAAACTATAAATGCATCACACAACCATTTCAAATATTTTACTGAGTTACAGTTCAACGTGATCAAGACAGAGGAGATGATTGTGGACTGCAGAAAAAGGAGGACCGAGCACACCACCATTGTCATCGACGGGGCTGCAGTGGAGCAGGTTGAGAGCTTCAAGTTACTTGGTGTCCACATCACCAACAAACTAACATGGTCCAAGCAGACCAAGTCAGTCGTGAAGAGGGCACGACAAAACCTATTCCCTCTCAGGAGACTGAAAAGATTTGGCATGAGTCCTCAGATCCTCAAAAGGTTAATCTGCACATCTTATCACTCCAGTGTTAATTGCTATATTGTAACGACTTCGCCACCATGGCCTATTTATTGCCTTACCTCTCTTATCTTACCTTATTTGCACATGCTGTATATAGATTTTTCTACTGTATTATTGACTGTATGTTTATTTATTCCATGTGTAACTCTGTGTTGTTGTTTGTGTCGAACTGCTTTGCTTTATCTTGGCCAGGTCGCAGTTGTAAATGAGAACTTGTTCTCAACTGCCCTACCTGGTTAAATTATGGTGAAATAAAAAAATAAAACAACAACCTGGATTACTGACCTCTGCCTGCCCTGACCCTGAGACTGTTCTGTACCTTTTGACTCTGATCTGGATTACTGACCTCTGCCTGCCCTGACCCTGAGACTGTTCTGTACCTTTTGACTCTGAGCTGGATTACTGACCTCTGCCTGCCCTGACCCTGAGACTGTTCTGTACCTTTTGACTCTGATCTGGATTACTGACCTCTGCCTGCCCTGACCCTGAGACCCTTTTGACTCTGAGCTGGATTACTGACCTCTGCCTGCCCTGACCCTGAGACTGTTCTGTACCTTTTGACTCTGATCTGGATTACTGACCTCTGCCTGCCCTGACCCTGAGACCGTTCTGTACCTTTTGACTCTGATCTGGATTACTGACCTCTGCCTGCCCTGACCCTGAGACTGTTCTGTACCTTTTGACTCTGATCTGGATTACTGACCTCTGCCTGCCCTGACCCTGAGACCGTTCTGTACCTTTTGACTCTGATCTGGATTACTGACCTCTGCCTGCCCTGACCCTGAGACCGTTCTGTACCTTTTGACTCTGATCTGGATTACTGACCTCTGCCTGCCCTGACCCTGAGACCGTTCTATACCTTTTGACTCTGAGCTGGATTACTGACCTCTGCCTGCCCTGACCCTGAGACTGTTCTGTACCTTTTGACTCTGATCTGGATTACTGACCTTGCCTGCCCTGACCCTGAGACCGTTCTGTACCTTTTGACTCTGAGCTGGATTACTGACCTCTGCCTGCCCTGACCCTGAGACTGTTCTGTACCTTTTGACTCTGAGCTGGATTACTGACCTCTGCCTGCCCTGACCCTGAGGCCGTTCTGTACCTTTTGACTCTGATCTGGATTACTGACCTCTGCCTGCCCTGACCCTGAGACCGTTCTGTACCTTTTGACTCTGAGCTGGATTACTGACCTCTGCCTGCCCTGACCCTGAGACTGTTCTGTACCTTTTGACTCTGATCTGGATTACTGACCTCTGCCTGCCCTGACCCTGAGACCGTTCTATACCTTTTGACTCTGATCTGGATTACTGACCTCTGCCTGCCCTGACCCTGAGACCGTTCTGTACCTTTTGACTCTGATCTGGATTACTGACCTCTGCCTGCCCTGACCCTGAGACCGTTCTGTACCTTTTGACTCTGATCTGGATTACTGACCTCTGCCTGCCCTGACCCTGAGACTGTTCTGTACCTTTTGACTCTGAGCTGGATTACTGACCTCTGCCTGCCCTGACCCTGAGACTGTTCTGTACCTTTTGACTCTGATCTGGATTACTGACCTCTGCCTGCCCTGACCCTGAGACTGTTCTGTACCTTTTGACTCTGATCTGGATTACTGACCTCTGCCTGCCCTGACCCTGAGACTGTTCTGTACCTTTTGACTCTGAGCTGGATTACTGACCTCTGCCTGCCCTGACCCTGAGACTGTTCTGATCTGGATTACTGACCTCTGCCTGCCCTGACCCTGAGACTGTTCTGTACCTTTTGACTCTGAGCTGGATTACTGACCTCTGCCTGCCCTGACCCT
This sequence comes from Oncorhynchus gorbuscha, assembly GCF_021184085.1. NCBI lineage: Eukaryota > Metazoa > Chordata > Actinopteri > Salmoniformes > Salmonidae > Oncorhynchus > Oncorhynchus gorbuscha. The sequence continues at coordinate 41,486,285 of NC_060196.1, read as the reverse complement.
GAGACCGTTCTGTACCTTTTGACTCTGATCTGGATTACTGACCTCTGCCTGCCCTGACCCTGAGACTGTTCTGTACCTTTTGACTCTAATCAGGATTACTGACCTCTCCCTGCCCTGACCCTGAGACTGTTCTGTACCCTTTGACTCTGATCTGGATTACTGACCTCTCCCTGCCCTTGACCTGTCGTTTTGCCTGTCCCTGTTCTAGTAATAAACGTTTGTTACTTCAACACTGTCTGCATCTGGGTCTTCCCTAAAACGTGATAAGAACACCATGTTGGTGCACAATGACCCTTTACATCACTACAAACAGTTGATCCAATATTACACTAATAGTACAAACAACAACGGGGAGGTTCACACATTCAATCTTTCTGTGCTTCTGATGCCCTAAACTGTCATCACTTGACATTGACGACAATTAGTTTAGAGAATGTGTTTTAAACACTCCACACCAACTCATATTACATCATAATCCCATTCTGAATGATGTCTCTGCACAATAAGAGGTTCCACTGTGCCCTAAATCCATGTTTGCATGATTGTGTTTACAACGAGATGCAAATATGGATTTATGGGACAGTAGACATTTTTTTCACAGTTTGAGCAGAGACATCATTCAGAATGAGATTCTGATGTAATCAGATTCATATTACGTCCGATCTTTTCCCCCACTGTCCCATAAATCCATATTTGCATCATTCAAACATGAATTTATGGCACAGCAGAACATCTTTGAAAAATAGAATTGTGCAGAGACATCATTCAGAATGGGATTGTGATGTTTTAGAATGTTTTCTAACATGCTTTGGACACATTTTCATATTTTCCTACTGCATTATAGTTATAACAAAATGTGACAGCCAATTTTCTCTAACGAAACAAAATGGTTTGGGGGATCAACTACAAGCACAGAAAGAGTGAAAATAAGGCCACATAAAAATGGATGAACTTCCCCCTTCAAACCTATTAAAGGTTTTTGTTTACTTTAGGAAAGTTAATTTATTGAGAATGATGTCAATCTCACGGATCTGACCTGAACCAATCATGAACTGACTAGTAGCCCCGATATCAGATTCCTCGATTTAATGCTGACTTGTCCTTGGATCTGAGCCAACTATTATGATTCAACAGTTCCGTTACACATTCTTCGTGTAGAACTCCATGAAAACGTACATGACAACACTATCATATCCAACTCAGGGCAAACATTTTAACCAGGCTTAATATGTCTTTAAAAGCCTGTGTCCGATAGCGATGGAAGGGAGAGAAAGTGAAAGTTCTAGAATCCATTACGCGGCCTAACCTCCGCAGTCCACACACATTCAATCAGAGCTGCTTACCTACACAGTAGACACACATTCAATCAGAGCTGTGGGAGGAGAGAGGGAGAGGTGAGGGTTGGTGGGAGGGGTCAGCATGAGAGCTTAGGGCCGGTGTATAAGAGTAGGTCCAGGTGAGAGAGAAGAGACACAGCAGAACGAGGAGCTGCAGAACACAGGAGACACACAAAGGTGCCACAGAGAACAGGTAGGAAATGGATCTCTCCCTCCACCACAATGGAAGCCTTATTCTCTAACCACACATCTCTCTTCACCATCCCTAATCCATCCATCTGATCCTTTGTCTGGTAAATGTGCCTTGAAATGCTGGGAACTTTTTCTGTCTTTCAGTCTTCAACAACTTGAACAAATCTGAATAGATGTGCAATTATTTGTAATTCTGCATGGATCTTCATATTGTTTTCCCTCTGCTATACTGTTGAGTTATAATAGTATGCAAATAGAAGTAGACTCTCTGTGCAGTTTTGTGGCAGTTTTGTGTTATCTGGGCCCATATTCACAATGATTCAGAATAGGAGTGCTGATATAGGATCACTTTTGGGCGGCAGGTAGCCTAGTGGTTAGAGCGTTGGACTAGTAACCGGAAGGTTGCAAGTTCAAACCCCCGAGCTGACAAGGTACAAATCTGTCGTTCTGCCCCTGAACAGAATACTGTTCCTAGGCTGTCATTGAAAATAAGAATTTGTTCTTAACTGACTTGCCCAATTAAATAAATAAAACTTTTGACTTGTAGATTATAATGATTAAAATGATATGGGCAGTGGGGACCTGATCCTACCTCCTACCTACTCTGAGATGCTTATTGAACTCTGTTTCCTTCCAGAAAGGTAGTAATCATGATCCGAGGTCTGCTGTCGGTGCTGTTGGTCCTGGTGGCCATAGCCGTGTCTTCATCTCTGGCTAAGCCTGAGAAGAACATCGCCAAGAGGGGGAAGAGGATCCCTCAGACTCTCTCCAGAGGTAACACTCTCCCCTTACTATTTCCAAAGCTTATCACAGTGTATAGTGTTGTTAAGGAATGAATGAATGAGTACACGTTCTCCTTTTCCTCATTCTCAAAGCTCTGTAAGATCAGTGTGGTCGGAGATATCTAATGAAAAGAGCTGACATGCGCTTCCTTGTTCTACATGTCAGTAGAGGCATGTCTGTTCTAAACAATATATCTCTACCTGAATGTTCTTTAATGTTGTACTGAAACTGTTGCCCTGACACTGTTCTTCCTGACTGTCTCCTATAGGCTGGGGTGATCAACTAATCTGGGCTCAGACCTATGAGGAGGCTCTGTACTGGGCCAGGGCACAGTGAGTGAACAAACATTTATGGCTACATATGAAACGGCACCCTACTTTTTATGAAGTTGAAAATAGGGAACAAGGTGTTATTTCACATTGATGTAACAGGTCTAGATGGCTGATAAATACACTTAACAAAACAAATACATTTCAAGGATTTATATTCTATTTTATTCTGTAACCAGAACTAATTTGTCTCCATAGGAACAAGCCTCTGATGGTCATCTTCCACCTGGAGGACTGTCCTCACAGTGCATGTAAGACCCTGACCTTTAACCTCTAACCCCTGACCTATAGCAAATAAGCTGCCACTCTGTTGCACCTTCCTGAACAGACCACAGGTCAATGTCCCTCCCTTGGCTTTTATGAGTGTTATTTGCATCCTGGTATTCTCCCAAATCATGATGCATCATTCGGTTGTATTAGAAACCAGGACTTGTTTAAACAGCCATTGTCAAACTCGTAGTAGAACAAACATGGCTCTGTTTGCCAAGGTGGTATTACACCTCTTACATCCTGCTGCCATGTATGGAGATCTCTTAAGTCAATGTAACACTTTTTATAACGTCTTTCATGATGTCTTCCATGAATCCAGCCATGAAGAAGGTCTTCGCTGAAGACAAGGACATCCAGAAGGTGGCTGATGAAGACCTCATCGTCCTCAATCTGGTGGTGAGTTGTAAATGAAGTCTTTGGAAAACATTGTCAGAATCATTACCTAGATTACTTCCCTTTTGATCTATTAGATTTGATGATTCTATGGTTTGATTTATATTAGTATTTTAGGGCACTGTTATTTATTTTTTGTTGACCTGACTTTTAGTATTAAGAAGCAAATCATTGATATGTGTTTCTTTCCCTGTGTTATCAGTATGAAACCACAGACAAGCACCTTTCCCCTGATGGCCAGTATGTCCCTAGAATCATCTTTGTCGGTGAGTGAAAATGTCACATTATCCCAGCAGCATTACATGAGAAGGAATGTCATTATTTAGTTTATGATGGCATCAAACAAAAGCAACAGATTTGAAACCAATAGTTACCCCCCCCTCTCTCTTAATCGCTCTCTCCTCAGATCCCTCTATGACAGTGAGAGCTGACATCACAGGGCGCTACTCCAACCGTATGTACGCCTATGAGCCTTCTGACATCAAACTCTGTGAGTACAACTTGATCTTATCTCCCTTTTGACTGTTTCATTGCATACTAACGGTTTACATACTTTTAATAAATCTGTATTTCATAGATTGTAAATGTTTAAGCATTTATACACATGTCTACGTCTTTATTAATGTAAGGTATTACTAAGTGTATTCAGATTGTTTTATAATTCATTCAGAGATGAGAAAATGTTGCTGTTGTGAGAAACAACCTGCTCCTGAGTGACATACTCTTCATTTTCCCTTTTCCCTGTAGTACTGAGTAACATGCAGAAGGCCAAGAAGCTGCTGAAGACTGAGTTGTAGTAAGCACTGACTCATCATGTAACCCCATGACCTTTGGCCTGCGACTTCAGAGGTTCTCCGAACATTGTCTGAACGTTCTCTGGAGCCTAGGAGTCAGCCAGTGGCATACTGTCACCATGTAAACCTAAGCACTGGAAAGAACTAGTCTTCACTTTCACAAAACGTTTTTTAAATTCAGTTATTTTTCCTGAACTTCTCTGTCTTTGTAATGTATTGCTGTACATCTGAGATGTCTTTTTATTAAATATAGTGCAATTATGAAATTATTTGTGTCTCATTGGAAAATGTAATTCAGTCCTTTCACCCTTCATGACAATGAATCAGGTTAAAAGGGCCATTGGAAAAAAACACACAGTGGGTGTGAATGAATCCGTGTGTTTGTGTTTGTGTATTTAGGGAGTGAGTGCTGACATCCTGGTCACATCCTGAATGGGCGGGGCCAGTGAGGGAATGACACACCCACACATGATTCTTAGTAATGTCATGTAGTACTATAATATTGCAATGCAATAAGTTCATGGGAATCTAATATGTCATTTAGCAAATAAAAGCATTATTTTGTCATTCCACTTCTGTAGAGATTTGAGAGTTTCTTGGAAAGGGTTAGGCTACTGCTGTGAGCTGAGCTCTACATTTTGCAACGTCATTGAATGCCACTGGTTTCTGTGGAAACTGAGCCCAACAAACCCAGTGAACTTTCAGGAAAAAAATTCTAATTGGTCAACTTGACTGGGCATAGGTGGGAATGGAGTTACTTATTGTTGAAAGGAAAGGAAAACCAAAGAACAGAAACAGTGTATGAAATATATATTTTTTAACCTTTCTATTTAATTGAGATTTCTTGTACAAAGGCTCAGGTATGTTGTAGTTCACAGAACCACCAGGGAGGTGGAAGCAGAAGTATACACTAGTATAGGAGACATGCAAAAGGCACAAGCCAAGGTAGCTGATACAACAGCACACAACAGACATACACGCACACTTGCACAGACCCACACGCATGAGCACACGCACCTACGTACACGCACGCACACACACACAATTGACTGCCAGGCTTTGTAACACTATCTGCAGAACAAAGCTCATCTCTTCTTTCACATGTCAGTCTTCCCAAGCATTTCATACTGATGATATTCAGACAGCATGAGCAATTGACTCTTAAAGGGACACTTTAGGAGTTTGGCAATGAGGCCTTTTATCCACTTCTCCAGAATCAGATGAATTCATGGATACCCTTTTTATGTGTCTGCGTGCAGTTGGAAGGAAGTTGCTAACTAGCGCTAGCTCAATGACTGGAAGTCTATGGGTGTCTGCTAGCATGCTGGTAGATACCCAAAGACTTCTAGTCGTTGCGCTAATGCTAGTTAGCAATGGCTCACAAAACAACCTCTAACTTCCTTCATAACGAACACAGAGACAAAAAAATGGTATCCACATATTCATTTGAGTCTGGGGAAGTAGATAACAGGCATCGTTGCCAAAATCCCTTGAAGTATCCCTTGTTTTTCTGATTTCAAATCATTAGGAATTATCAGGTTATTTGTGTCAGAAATAAACATTCAGAACACAAAGAAAATGCAAATGCTGTGTAACAATGACTTAAAGTAAAGGCAACAACAAGCTGCTTAAATAGTTGTAGTTATGAAGTTACAGCATACAATTATCAACGGCATCCTACAGTCCTTCAGTTACTGATGGATTCAAATCAAATGTACAAATATTCAATGACATCTTCAGTCGACATGCGCACAAAATAATGCTAACTGTTCTTCATCATGTCAGCTATCATCTGTAATACAGGAGTCATTCAGTCGTCACAACATCACAGTTCACACGCTTTAATACAGGTCTGAGCATACTGAACCGTTGCCCATCAGGGGTGTGGCAAATATCAAATGTGGTATCTGAAAATGTTCATTTCTCGAGATTTGTCACCAGAAGCAAAAGCCTGAGCCTCTGTATATGAGAGGATAGACAAGGAGTGCACAAAACATTAAGAACACCTGCTCTTTCCATGACAAAGACTGACCAGGTGAATCCAGGTGAAAGCTATGATCTGTTATTGATGTCACTTGTTAAATCCACTTCAATCAGTGTAGATGAACGGTGGGGGGGTAAATAAGTGTTTTTATGCCTTGAAACAATTGAGACATTGAGGGTGAATTTGCAAGACAAAAGATTGACGTGCCTTCCTTTGAACAGGTAAGGTAGCAGGAGCCAGGCGCACTGATTTGTGTCAAGAACTGCAAGCAACACTGCTTGGTTTTTCATGTTCAACAGTTTCCAGTGTGTATCAACAATGGTCCACCACCCAAAGGACATCTAGCCAACTTGACACAACTGTGAGAAGCATTGAAGTCAACATAGGCCAGCATCCCTGTGGAACGCTTTCGACACCTTGTAGAGTCCATGCCCTGACGAATTGAGGCTGCAACTCAATATTAGGAAGGTGTTCTTAATGTTTTGTTCACTCAGTGTATACAGGATATGGTTCTGATTGGGAGTGGTTTAAGGTGGCCTATTAGGGTAATAGGCTCATGCAGCATCTTTAATATACACAGGGTCGTGTTCATTAGGGCACACCACGGAAAACATTTAGCAACGGAAAGTGTAAAGGAGCGTTTCCTATTCGACAAGTGAAGCTAGTTCCTCCGTCTTCCTTTTGGTGCCTAATGAACATGTCCCAGTTATTTTCCAGACACACACCACATTCTGGAAAAACAATCACATCATGTAACACCACACAAAGAGCTACCGCTTTGCTCAGCTGGTGAAAACACACACAAGTCACTCGCTTATTTACAAACACAGCCCCTAAAACAGGCGGCTAGCCCTCCTCCACCTGGAGAGCTACTTGGTGTGCAGGCTTTTACTCCGGCCCTGCTTTAACTAACACAACTGATTCAGCTGAACAAGGCTCCGATGAGCAGCTAATTTGTTAAGAATCAGTTGTTTTAGTGTCACAGTTAGAGTAGGGCTGAAGCAAAAGCCTGCACAACCAGTAGCTCTCCAGGAGGAAAGTTGGCCACTCCAAGAGCGGGCTACAAAGCCAGCAGTTGCCAACAGTTACAGGAAGGCACTGGGATTCGCTCGAGGGTCCTTCTGGTTCCTGTACCGGTACGTTAGCCACACCCCCAGGATCTGATAAAGGACAAATAAAACATTCAGAGGTCAAAATAACAAGCATTACTGGGCCCAGTTTTATGCTGCTGACCTACAAATAGATTACATACTGTAAATAGCTACATTTTCATTACCTATTAGATTTCATGAACTGCACCTCAAAATAGGCTAG
>NC_060196.1:41421389-41473889 GCF_021184085.1 Oncorhynchus gorbuscha | reverse complement strand
AAACACGTACTATGCAACATGGGGACTGACTGACATACAGGGCCACAGGATGCAGCAGACTTCAGAGTTACAGACAAACTCCTTGCTGAGTCGGTCTTCTAGTCCTCCTCTCCCTCAGACTCAGACTCTACAGGGGAAAATAAACAAGGAGAACTACTAAACAGCTACTCTTACTGATGAAAACAGGAATTACAGTTTAGAGCACATTACAGCCCAACAGGAAGTCTATTGAATGTTAATAGTCCAGTTTCATTGATTCAACAATAATTTTCTGAAAATGCAATGTTTTTCTATTCAGTTATTGATTAGGTTACCTGTAACTGTAACCTTTAACCTGTATTTAAATGTAAACGTTACCTTCTTCTGCATTTTGCAGCCACTCAACAAACTTCTTCATCTGCTCGACAAAGACACCTTTCCCTTTGGTGGTGTGAGTGTCTTTGTACCACCTCAGAATGGCCTCCTCACTCAAAACGTCAGCTGGGTGGAGAGAGGAGAGAGAACAGGCACAATTAGCATAGCACCACAAGGAGAAGTTACAGTGTATAAAAAAAATGGAAATATCAGATTTACATAAGTATTCAGACCCTTTACTCAGTACTTTGTTGAAGCACCGTTGACAGCTATTACAGCCTTGAGTCTTTGGTATGATGCTACAATCTTGGCACACCTATATTGGGAGTTTCTCCTATTCTTCTCTGCAGATCCTCTCAAGCTCTGTCAGGTTGGATGGGGAGCGTTGCTGCACAGCTATTTTCAGGTCTCTCCAGAGATGTTAGATTGGGTTCAAGACCGGACTCTGGCTGGGATACAAGGACATTCAGAGACTTGTCCCAAAGCTACTCCTGCGTTGTCTTGGCTGTGTGCTTAGGGTCGATGTCTGTTGGAAGGTGAACCTTCGCCCCAGCCTGAGGTCCTGAGCGCTCTGAAGCAGGTTTTCATCAAGGATCTCTGTACTTTGCCGATCCTGACTAGTCTCCCAATCCCTGCCGCTGAAAACATCCCCACAGCATGATGCCTCCACCACCATGCTTTACCGTAGGGATGGTTCCAGGTTTCCTCCAGACACTTGGCTTTCAGGCCAAAGAATTGAATGTTGGTTTCATCAGACCAGAGAATCTTGTTTCAAACTCCAAGCGGGCTGTCATGTGCCTTTTACGAAGGGTTGCTTCCGCCTGGCCACTTAATCATAAAGGCCTGATTGGTGGAGTACCGCAGAGATGGGAGAATCTTCCAGAAGGACAATTATCTCCACAGAGGAACTCTAGAGCTCTGCCAGAGTGACCATTGGGTTCTTAGTCACCTCCCTGACCAAGGCCCTTCTCCCCCAATTGCTCAGTTTGGCCAGGCGGCCAGCTCTAGGAAGAGTCTTGGTGGTTCCAAACTTCTTCCATTAAAGAATGGAGGCCACTGTGTTCTTGGGGACCTTCAAAGCCGCAGAAATGTTTTGGTACCCATCCCCAGAATTGTGCCGACACTCCTGTCGGAGCTCTACAAACAATTCCTTTGACTTCATGGCTTGGTTTCTGCTCTGACAGGTTAACTGTGGGACCTTTTATAGACAGGTGTGTGCCTTTCCAAATCATGTCCAATCAATTGAATCCAATCAATTGAATTTACCACAGGAGGACTCCAATCAAGTAGTAGAAACATCTCAAGGATGATTAATGGAAACAGGATGCACCTGAACTCAATTTCAAGTCTCATAGCAAAGGGTCTGAATACTTATGTAAATACATTTAAAAAAATGTTTTCTACATTTTCAAAAATGTCTAAAAACCTGTTTTCACTTTGTCATTATGGGGTATTGTGTGTAGATTGATGAACAAAATCCATTTCATCCATTTTAGAATAAGGGTGTAACGTAACAAAATCCGAATGCACTCTGATATTGAAATTTCAGTTTACTTCCTAAATTGAAATGCAATTGACTGCAACCTGACTACTAAGACAAATGAAAGAGAGACCCTTTCTTTTTCTACAGAGAAATTGTGTGAAACAGTGTTCTGTATAAGATAATACTGACCTTTGTAGAAGAGCACCACTATCTTGGAGAAGGACTTCATGAAGTGGATATTGTCATAGCAGTACTCCTGGATCCTCAGTAGCAGCACCAGCTCTGACTGGCCCTGGGTGCTGAACGCTGCTAGCAGGGGGGCATAATGCTGGAGGGGAGAGGATACACACCCCATAAACAAAGTCATTCATTCCTGGTTGATGTCAGTGTTCGAGGTGTTTGAGAGCCTCCAGTGACCAGCTCTCATATTGTTATAGAGTGGTTAGGTTAGGAGTGATTTATGTTATTAATGGTTGATGTTATGATAACATACTTTAAGGTGTTTGAGGGCCTCCAGTGACCAGCTCTCATATTGTTATAGAGTGGTTTTAGGTTAGGAGTGATTTATGTTATTAATGGTTGATGTTATGATAACATACTTTAAGGTGTTTGAGGGCCTCCAGTGACCAGCTCTCATATTGTTATAGAGTGGTTAGGTTAGGAGTGATTTATGTTATTAATGGTTGATGTTATGATAACATACTTTAAGGTGTTTGAGGGCCTCCAGTGACCAGCTCTCATATTGTTATAGAGTGGTTAGGTTAGGAGTGATTTATGTTATTAATGGTTGATGTTATGATAACATACTTTAAGGTGTTTGAGGGCTTGCTCGGTGACCAACTCCTCCTTCTTGTTCCACTCCACAGCATTCATGAGAATGTTCCACAGCAGACCAATCACAGCTTGCTCCTGGAGAGCACTCCTCTTCATCTCCTCCTTCACATACACCACCATCTAGAACCACAGAATAATAACTCTTGACTGTCCATTATCTTGTGGAGAATGGAATGTATTATTTTTGCTTATATAACCCAACCCAGAGATAAACACACTCCAATGAAGGGTTGGAAACACAGGGTGAGGCGCAAATGCAGCTATATTGGCGCTTGTTCAAGTGTACAACGGCAGGACATGGCATCTGGTACTGTACCTCTCGTATGGGGCAGTCCTGAGAGAGACGCTCCTGCAGTTCTTTCTGTAGCTCCTTGCGTGTTCCCTGAGACTGCTGCACACGCATGAAGTCTGACAGTTCCTTTAGCCCCGCCTCATTGAAGTACTTGGAGAAATGCTCCACGTTCTGCTTGCTGGCAGGAAACAGCTCCTAGAGAAACAACAAGTCGAGGCTCAAACAACTTCCATTGATCTTCAACCCTAAAAATTGACACAACAGCCCCCTCTTGTGGCTGAAATAGAATAGGAGCACAATAAAAGAGGCTCTCTAACCTCTAGGCAAGTGGTTCCCAACCTTTTCCATTTCGGGGACTACCAAATCACTGTCAAACGCTCTTGAGAACCACCAAGTCTTTTTTTAACATCAGGTTGGAAATTACTGCTCTAGGCTAACTGCCTAAAGGGTTTCTTACCAGGAGTTTCTTATCCAGGTTAGCCTTCCTCAGGGCTGAGGTGACTGCATTGGCATCTTTCTCAGATATCCATGCCTTGAACAGTTTCACCGCAAAGGACGCAGAGATACCTGCAATATACCAAGAATAAGAGAACAACTTGGAAGAAGCTATAAATATATGCCTCAAGAAATCAAACCCCCCCTACACACACTCACCTTCCTTGACAACATTGTCGCTGAAGAGGCTGGTGAGGATGGGCGGGGGCAGAGTGCCATTAGCCAATAGGATACCAGTCAACATAGCCAGTTTGGTTTGCTCTGATTCACTGAATGCCTTCAGGAACAGCAAAAGCTACACACGATAAAATCAATCAATCAATCAAGACAATTATGTAAACTAAAGAAAATAGATACAAAATGCCTAAACACCTTAAGATATGACATCACCAGAAGTACTTAGGAGAATGAAAAACTGAAGTAGATCAGTTAGGGACTTCACATGAGAGTATTTCCTGTGAATACTTTACCTTTTTGATTTCCTCCTCAAAGGCATTCTGCAGGTACTTGTACCTCCTGATAAGCTTGTTAAAAACCTAGAGAAACACAAAGTCGCACAGAGGGACATGAGATTCAGTCACAGACAGAGGGCTGGAAGGGAGACAGTGAGAGAGAGCGAGACAGCGTGAGAACAGCAACACAACTAGACCCAACCAAATCATGAGAAAACAAAAGGATAATTACTTGACACATTGGAATGAATTAACAAAAAGACAGAGCAAACTAGAATGATATTTGGCCCTAAACAGAGAGTACACAGTGGCAGAATACCTGACCACTGTGACTGACCCTAAACAGAGAGTACACAGTGGCAGAATACCTGACCACTGTGACTGACCCTAAACAGAGAGTACACAGTGGCAGAATACCTGACCACTGTGACTGACCCTAAACAGAGAGTACACAGTGGCAGAATACCTGACCACTGTGACTGACCCTAAACAGAGAGTACACAGTGGCAGAATACCTGACCACTGTGACTGACCCTAAACAGAGAATACACAGTGGCAGAATACCTGACCACTGTGACTGACCCTAAACAGAGAGTACACAGTGACAGAATACCTGACCACTGTGACTGACCCTACACAGAGAGTACATAGTGGCAGAATACCTGACCACTGTGACTGACCCTAAACAGAGAGTACACAGTGGCAGAATACCTGACCACTGTGACTGACCCTAAACAGAGAGTACACAGTGGCAGAATACCTGACCACTGTGACTGAACCTAAACATAGAGTACACAGTGGCAGAATACCTGACCACTGTGACTGACCCTAAACAGAGAGAACAGTGGCAGAATACCTGACCACTGTGACTGACCATACACAGAGAGAACAGTGGCAGAATACCTGACCACTGTGACTGACCCTAAACAGAGAGAACAGTGGCAGAATACCTGACCACTGTGACTGACCCTAAACAGAGAGAACAGTGGCAGAATACCTGACCACTGTGACTGACCCTAAACAGAGAGAACACAGTGGCAGAATACCTGACCACTGTGACTGACCCTAAACAGAGAGTACACAGTGGCAGAATACCTGACCACTGTGACTGACCCTAAACAGAGAGTACACAGTGGCAGAATACCTGACCACTGTGACTGACCCTACACAGAGAGTACATAGTGGCAGAATACCTGACCACTGTGACTGACCCTAAACAGAGAGTACACAGTGGCAGAATACCTAACCACTGTGACTGACCCTAAACAGAGAGTACACAGTGGCAGAATACCTGACCACTGTGACTGACCCTAAACAGAGAGAACAGTGGCAGAATACCTGACCACTGTGACTGACCCTACACAGAGAGAACAGTGGCAGAATACCTGACCACTGTGACTGACCCTAAACAGAGAGAACAGTGGCAGAATACCTGACCACTGTGACTGGCCCTAAACAGAGAGTACACAGTGGCAGAATACCTGACCACTGTGACTGACCCTAAACAGAGAGAACACAGTGGCAGAATACCTGACCACTGTGACTGACCCTAAACAGAGAGAACACAGTGGCAGAATACCTGACCACTGTGACTGACCCTAAACAGAGAATACACAGTGGCAGAATACCTGACCACTGTGACTGACCCTAAACAGAGAGTACACAGTGACAGAATACCTGACCACTGTGACTGACCCTACACAGAGAGTACATAGTGGCAGAATACCTGACCACTGTGACTGACCCTAAACAGAGAGTACACAGTGGCAGAATACCTGACCACTGTGACTGACCCTAAACAGAGAGTACACAGGGCAGAATACCTGACCACTGTGACTGACCCTAAACATAGAGTACACAGTGGCAGAATACCTGACCACTGTGACTGACCCTAAACAGAGAGACACAGTGGCAGAATACCTGACCACTGTGACTGACCCTAAACAGAGAGAACAGTGGCAGAATACCTGACCACTGTGACTGACCCTACACAGAGAGAACAGTGGCAGAATACCTGACCACTGTGACTGACCCTAAACAGAGAGAACAGTGGCAGAATACCTGACCACTGTGACTGGCCCTAAACAGAGAGTACACAGTGGCAGAATACCTGACCACTGTGACTGACCCTAAACAGAGAGTACACAGTGGCAGAATACCTGACCACTGTGACTGACCCTAAACAGAGAGAACACAGTGGCAGAATACCTGACCATTGTGACTGGCCCTAAACAGAGAGAACACAGTGGCAGAATACCTGACCATTGTGACTGACCCTAAACAGAGAGAACAGTGGCAGAATACCTGACCACTGTGACTGACCCTAAACAGAGAGAACACAGTGGCAGAATACCTGACCACTGTGACTGACCCTAAACAGAGAGAACAGTGGCAGAATACCTGACCACTGTGACTGACCCTAAACAGAGAGTACACAGTGGCAGAATACCTGACCACTGTGACTGACCCTAAACAGAGAGAACACAGTGGCAGAATACCTGACCACTGTGACTGACCCTAAACAGAGAGAACAGTGGCAGAATACCTGACCACTGTGACTGACCCTAAACAGAGAGTACACAGTGGCAGAATACCTGACCACTGTGACTGACCCTAAACAGAGAGTACATAGTGGCAGAATACCTGACCACTGTGACTGACCCTAAACAGAGAGTACACAGTGGCAGAATACCTGACCACTGTGACTGACCCTAAACAGAGAGAACACAATGGCAGAATACCTGACCACTGTGACTGACCCTAAACAGGGAGAGAACAGTGGCAGAATACCTGACCACTGTGACTGACCCTAAACAGAGAGACACAGTGGCAGAATACCTGACCACTGTGACTGACCCTAAACAGAGAGTACACAGTGGCAGAATACCTGACCACTGTGAAAGAACACAGTGGCAGAATACCTGATCACTGTGACCCCTGCAGGACCTGGCATCCTTTCAGACTCCCTCCTCTCTACAATTTCCTCCTCTGTCTCTGCTCTAAAGCCACTTTCTACCACGCTGTTCCAAGCACTGCCTACAAAATGAGGAAACTGAGCTGCCACTTCCTCCTCCTCCAAATCCTCCGACCCCTAGAGACATTCTCTGCAGATGACTGTACCAACCTTTTGAAAAGAAGGTCGGAGGTTACATCCGATCCTCGTTTGCTAAGTCAAACGACACCGCTGGTTCTGCTCACACTGCCCTACCCTGTGCTCTGACCTCTTTCTCCCCTCTCTCTCCAGATGAAATCTCGCGTCTTGTGACGGCCGGCCGCCCAACAACCTGCCCGCTTGACCCTATCCCCTCCTCTCTTCTCCAGACCATTTCCGGAGACCTTCTCCCTTACCTCACCTCGCTCATCAACTCATCCCTGACCGTTGGCTACGTCCCTTCCGTCTTCAAGAGAGCGAGAGTTGCACCCCTTCTGAAAAAACCTACACTCGATCCCTCCGATGTCAACAATTACAGACCAGTATCCATGGGCTTTCTTTTCTCTCCAAAACTCTTAACGTGCCGTTTTAGCTTGTCCCGATCTCTCTCTGAATGACTTTTACCAAATCAGTTTTCAAGACTGGAATTCAACTGAGACTGTAAGTCGCCTCTGAATAAGACCGCTCCGCAAATCTGACTAAAACATTTACATTTGCATTTAATCCTTTAGCAGATCTTATCCAGAGCGACTTCAACTGTGAACCATCAGATCCAGTGGAACAGCCACTTTACAATAGTGCATCTAAATATTTTAAGGGGGGATCTGAGAAGGATTACTTTATCCTACGCTTAAAGAGGTGGGGTTTCGTCCTACCTGAAGGTCGCTTACCAGGTGGCGTGGCGAGAATCTGGGCTGTGTCTCCTCACCACGCGCTCTCACCACTGGTGTCCCCCAGGGCTCTGTTCTTGGCCCTCTCCTATTCTCGCTAGACACCAAGTCACTTGGCTCTGTCATAACCTCACATGGTCTCTCTTATCATTGCTATGCAGACGACACACAATTAATCTTCCCTTTCCCCCTTTGGGTGACCAGGGCCTGATCAGAGCCTGGAGACATATCAGTGTGGTGACGGATCACCACCTCAAGCTGAACCGTCGGCAAGACACCATGGTCTTCCTCCCGGGGAAGGACTGCCCGTTCCATGATCTGGAAGCCAGTGGAGAACTCCATTGTGTCCTCCTCCCAGAGTGAAGAACTTGGGAAGGTCCTGAACACTACACCCTGCGGCGTTCTGGATGAGTTGTAGGGGTTTAATGGCCCAGGCAGGGGTTCATGCTCTACAACATCCGCAGAGTAATCCAGACCCAAGTGCCTCACACAGGAAGCGGCACAGGTCCTAATCCAGGAACACCGCCTCCAGGCACTTGGGAGATGACATCTCCCGTCTGGATTACTGCAACTCGCTGTTGGCTGGGCTCCCTGCCTGTGCCATTAAACCCCTTCAACTCATCCAGAACACAAGCCCGTTGTCAACCTTCCCAAGTTCTCTCAGATCATGGAACTCCTCAGTCTTCCACTGGCTTCCAGGAAGAGCAGCTCCGTCTTGCAAGACCATGGTGCTCAGGAGCTGTGAGATGGTGATCCGTCATCCACACTGATATGTCTGCTACACATGCAAACAAGGGCCACCTGGTCATCCACCTCTGGGGCCTCCCTACCACTGAGGAGAAGATTAGCCCAGTCAAAACTGTTCGCTCCCTGGCCCCCAATGATGGAACCATGTGAACTCCCTCACGACAGAGCCAGGACAGCGGAGTCAATCACCACCTTCCGGAGACACCTGAAACCCCACCTCTTTAAGGAATACCTAGGATAGGTTAAGTAATCCCTCTCACCCCACCCCTAAGTTTTAGATGCACTATTGTTAGGGTGGAGAGTGACTGTCCCACTGGATGTCATAAGGATGAATGCAGAGGAATTTGTAAGTCGCTCTGATAAGAGCGAGCAGTCTCAGTTGAATGACTTAAATCTAATGAAATGACTGACCCTGGACAGAGGTCACAGTGGCAGAATATCTGACCACTGTGACTGACCAAACAGACGAGAACACAGTGGCAGAATTTTGTGAGAAAAGAGAAACACAGGGCAGAATACCTGACCATTGTGACTTGACCCTAAACAGAGGGAACAGTGGCAGAATACCTGACCACTGTGACTGGCCTTGAAGACGGAGAGTACACAGTGGCAGAATACCTGACCACTTGACTGACCGAAACAGAGGTACACAGTGGCAGAATACCTGACCACTGGACTGACCCTACACAGAGAGTACATAGTGGCAGAATACCTGACCACTGTGACTGACCCTAAACAGAGAGTACACAGTGGCAGAATACCTGACCACTGTGACTGACCCTAAACAGAGCAGAACAGTGGCAGAATACCTGACCAGTGTGACTGACCCTAGCAAACGAGGAACAGTGGCAGAATACCTTTCCAAATGTGACTGACCCTCATCTGCAGAGAGAACAGTGGCAGAATACCTGGGACCACTGGATTCAAACAGAGAGGAGAAGTGGCAGAATACCTGACCACTGTTAGACTGGCAGATGCTTGAAACACAGTGGCAGAATACCTGGTTTGACTGACCCTAGAGACAGAGGAGGAAAATGTAGAATAGGACCACTGGATGCCCTAAACAGAGTCCACAGTGGCAGAATTCCTCCATTGTGACTGGCCCGGCTGCCAGTGGCAGAATACCTGACCTGTGAGCCCTAAAATGAGTCGAACACAGTGGCAGAATACCTGACCACTGGACTGACCCTAAACAGAGAGTACACAATGGCAGAATACCTGACCACTGTGACGACCCTAAACAGAGAGAACACAGTGGCAGAATACCTGACCACTGTGACTGACCCTAAACAGAGAGTACACAGTGGCAGAAGGTTTGACCAGACCAAGAGATGATGGATGGAAGAGGAGAGAGTACACAGTGGAGAATACCTGAAGGTTGGGACTGACCCTAAACATCCGAGTACACAGGGCAGAATACCTGACCACTGTGACTGACCCTAAACAGAGAGAAAAGGATAGAAGGTAGTGGTCACTGGAGACTTGGAGGGAGAGAACAATGAGGTTACCCAGACTGGAAGAAAAGCATTGACTAGTAAAGATGAGGTGAGCATAGCCTGCCTATTGAGAAAGGGGAAGGTGAGGGTGACATGGTCAAAAGAGGAGACAGGCTGTGGAAACTGCCTAAAAATGAGGTGGAAACTGAGTCAAAGGTAACCTCCTGCCAAATGTACGACCAGAGACATTGTGTGCGTTTGTACCAACCTGAGCATAGCGGCGGAGGTTAGCATGGTTCTCCTCGGTGGTAAACACACAATGTTCCGTCACCTTGGCCTTGTCTCCCTCATCAAGCTCATTGTGAACCACCGGGAGCTGAGAGACAAAAATGAAAGCCACCAGGGTTAAAGGTTAAATCCTGGTTGCATGGGCCTTTCATGAAATTCAAAGGCTAGGTTTTACTTGTAAGATTGGTAAGAAAGTGTCTTTTACCAGTTTAGTGGAATACACTGATTGTAAGTCGCTCTGAATAAGACCGTCTGCTATATCTGACAAAAACATCATGTATGTATAACATGTCTGTCATCTAGTTGTAAATGGATGACTCTTGATGCAGCCTGATTCAATGTTTTAATCCGTTCTTGTTTGAGGATACAGTATATGAGGGCTTAGAGTCCAAACTAGAGGTTGGCCGATTAATCGGAATGGCCGATTAATTAGGGCCGATTTCAAGTTTGTAATAACAATCCAAATCAGTATTTTTGGACACCGATTTAAATTGTTTTGAACACATTCTTATTTTCAATGACGTCCTAGGAACAGTGTCTTGCCCTGTTCAGGGGCAGAACGACAGATTTTTACCTTGTAAGCTCCGGGATTCAATCTTGCAACCTTCCAGTTAACTAACGCTAGTTCAACGCTCTAACCACCTGCTTCACATTGCACTCCACGAGGAGCCTACCTGTTACGCGAATGCAGAAAGAAGCCAAGGTAAGTTGCTGGCTAGCATTAAACTTATCTTATAAAAACAATCAATCAATCATAATCACTAGTTAACTACACATGGTTGATGATATTACTAGTTTATCTAGCGTGTCCTGCGTTGTATATAATTGATGCGGTGGCATTTGCGGAAAAAGGACTTGTCACGCCTTGGTCTTAGTATTTTGTGTTTTCTTTAATTATTTGGTCAGGCCAGGGTGTGACATGGGATTATGTTGTTGTATTTTGTATTGGGGTTTTTGTATTTGGGATCGCGGCTGATTTGGGGTGTTGTATAGGCTTGGCTGCCTGAGGCGGTTCTCAATCAGAGTCAGGTGATTCTCGTTGTCTCTGATTGGGAACCGTATTTAGGTAGCCTGGTTTCGCTTTGTATTTCGTGGGTGATTGTTCCTGTCTCTGTGTAGTGTTCACCAGATAGGCTGTATTAGGTTTCACGTTCCGTTTGTTGTTTTGTATATGTATAAGTTATTTCATGTTTCGCTCTTCATTCATTAAAGTCATGAGTAACTACCACGCTGCATTTCGGTCCGACTCTCTTTCCACAAACGAAGAACGCCGTTACAGGACTGTCGTTGCTCCAACGTGTACCTAACCATAAACATCAATGCCTTTCTTAAAATCAATACACAGAAGTATATATTTTTAATTTTTTAATCCAGGTTAGCAGACAATATTAACCAGGTGAAAATGTGTCACTTCTCTTGTGTTGAGTCAGGGTATATGCGATAATAATAAACGTTTTGTTTTCAAAATGATAGTTTCCGGATTCGACCATATTAATGACCAAAGGCTCGTATTTCTGTGTGTTATTATATTATAATTAAGTCTATGATTTGATAGAGCAGTCTGACTGAGCGGTGGTAGGCAGCAGCAGGCTCGTAAGCATTCATTCAAACAGCACTTTCGTGCATTTTGCCAGCAGCTCTTCCCTCTGCTTCAAGCATTGCGCTGTTTATGACTTCCAGCCTATCAACTCCCGAGATTAGGCTGGTGTAACTGATGGGGTGTGCGCTAATAGCGTTTCAAATGTCACTCGTTCTGAGACTTGATCTGCAATGGTAACGCAGCTTCGAGGGTGGCTGTTGTCGATGTGTTCCTGGTTCGAGCCCAGGTAGGAGCGAGGAGAGGGACGGAAGCTATATTGTTACACTGGCAATACTAAAGTGACTATAAGAACATCCAATAGTCAAAGGTATATGGAATATGGTAGAGAGAGAAATAGTCCTATAAATACTATATTAACGACAACATAAAACCTCTTACCTTGAAATATTGAAGTCTCATGTTAAAAGGAACCACCAACTTTCATATGTTCTCATGTTCTGAGCAAGGAACTTAAACGTTAGCTTTTTTACATGGCACATATTGCACTTTTACTTTCTTCTCCAAAACTTTGTTTTTGCATTATTAAACCAAATTGAACATGTTTCATGATTTATTTGAGGCTGAATTGATTTTTATTGATGTATTATATTAACAGTTAAAATAAGTGTTAATTCAGTATTGTTGTAATTGTCATTATTACAAATAAATAAAATAAAAATTGGCCGAATAATCGGGAGAGGGGTTTTTTTTGGGGGGGGGGGTCCTCCAAAAATCGGTATCGGCGTTGAAAAATCATAATCGGTCGACCTCTAGTCCAAACTGCAACCTGTATCTAATGCTTTGTCAATCGTGGTTGACTTTGAATCCATTTTTAAGGACTGTTGTGGATTAACAATACAATCAAACTAAACTGTTTTGTGTGTGTCTGAATTTGCTGCATTTGTTGCCTTCACGAGTGCATGTGTGTGAAGTGTGAACCAGGAGCTAATCCTCCATGCTAAATTTAAGGCTAATCTGGTTCCCTGAGAGGATGGTTTATTTTGGTGGATTACCAGGTTCAGCTGTAGGATCTTAATCTGATCACTCCTTTTGCTGAGAATTTTTCTTCATCCCAGGAAATGCAGATGAGCTTTGTGATAAATTTATTGAAAACCCACACTAACACAGTTATATTAAGTGTTCCACTTTTCTTGTAGCCTCTTTTGCCAGCTAATAGCCTTAGAACCGATCAAGCAACATTACCGATCAAGCAAAAAACGGTCAAATCCTGTTGCTGCAGGATTATTTAGCTGTTACGAAATAAATCAAATTAAGAGCCTACATCTGTATCCCTGGTCTCTCCCTGCCAGGGTCTTATTATAGGACTATAGGACCAGGGTAAACCTGTTATCTCTAATGGGGATTGACATGCAGAGACTGACACAGGCCTGGCAGAGAGTCCTGCGTGTGTTTGCATGCGTGTGTGCACGTGTGTATGAGCTGGATAGAGACAGACAGCAACTAAATCTACACAGATTAAACATGTCAGGATGTGAATGAGCGTGTGTGAATGTGTGTGTGCAAGAAAGATAGTGTGTATTTGGGCATGAATTACATTTCTAAAGCCTAGTACAGAGAGTGTACAATTTTCCATTCCTGCCTTATGTTCTAACAAAGTTCTCCTTTCTGATCCAGCGATATGGTACCCACTAGGGTTCATGCGGGTGCCTGCAGTCTACTGAAGAACAGTCTCTCCCGGATGTCTTTGATTATGGGAAATGACCCTGATAATCTGACAAAGCCAGCTGTGATCTGTTTGTAAATTTGTCCTTGCCTGAATGGACAGCCCGGTTACTGCGATCAGCTGGTTCATGGATGGACACTGGGGGACAGTAACACTGTGCACAGTGCTGATACAAAGGACCATGATGTTCCACCACTGAGCTGACACCGTGCAGATACCCATAACACTGTAGCTACCTTAATATAACACCTAGCGACATCATCAAGTGGTGCAGACCTCTTAATGGCTAAGAAGGTGGACGGACAGTCCTGGGACCTGGGTTTGAGTCCCGGTTGCGCTGCCTGCTAAATTCACTACACTCTTCCACTCACCCAGCATGCTCCCAGCGATGAGGATGTCGAAGAGGGTGTCGGCATAGCGACGGTAGTCGAGTCGGGAACCGGTAACGTCCAAGAACTTAGCTACAGCATCGAGGTCTCCTCCTGCTTCGTTGAGGCCCAGAACAATTGTGTCTCTGAAAACTGTGGGCTCAAACTTCTCCTTTTCATCTGGGTGGGGAGGGACAAGACAGAGGAGGACAGTGTTGTACTGTAGGTACACTAATGTCTATCAAACCCTAACACAGATAACATCAGAAAAGAAGGTATGGTGAACCATGCATAATATATACCGTATGTCAGGGATCCTCAACTAGAGCTGATGGTCAGGGGACCGGAACAAAAATCATTTGTAGATTTCAAATTGACTGTAAGAAGCCCAAACATATATAATATTTGACTAAATCATGTCAAATCTAGTTTACATTTGTATAAAATCTTTCTATTATGCGTGGGAATACTTTGGAACAAATTTCCAAACTTTAAATAACTTGGAGCAGATTTGCTGGTGTTTTTACACTCTTTTATGTCCAACAACAAAAAATACTTGCTTCATTTATTTTTGCTCCAAAATAAAATGTCAGTTACAAAAATGATCTCTAGGGCTAAAAGTCAATACATATTGTATAGCTACAGCGGTACATTTGGAAGCGTCACAGTCAGCTATTCAGTTCCCCAGTCAATGTGTGATGAAGACAAGGGACACTGCAGTGATGGGACACTAGCTGCTATTTGGCCTGGTGGAGGGTTAGCCTCCCTGATTAATCCTCTGTGTTTTTCACAAAGAACACATTGTCCAAATGATGTCCTCTTCATTAATAGCTCTCTGGGTATCAACACACTGATCAAGAGAATGAACAAGGGGCCTCACGGAGTATGAACGAAATGTTCCTACAACACTACATGTCCTTCTGCTCGGTGAGTAATGTTCATAACAACACCCACTGTACTGGGAGGAAGTTCAGCTATAGCCTGGTCCTAGATTTGTTTGTGATGTCATGCCTGGAAGTTGCCAAAACACCACAAACAGATCTGGGACAAGGCTAGTTCAGCTCTGCCTTGTGTCCTGCCAATGCTGTCAGCAACAGTGACATGCTCCACTCACGCTGAGACTAGGTGTGACTTGGTCACACACCGATGCTGTGACATTCTAGAAACTTCAACACCTTAATGACTGGGAGCCAGTCATTGCAGTAGGTATTGTGTAAGAGGGAATGTCAAGCCACAACAGAGAGATGAAACAGAACCCTAGAAGCGAAGAGTGTTTATAGTCGGTGTTTATGTGTGGAGAGGAGAGAGAAGAGGACAGAAGAAGAGAGAAGACAGGAGAAGAGGAGGAACGTAAAGGAGAACCCTGCTATCCCTTTGCTGGTCCCTTACCAAGAAGCAGATCTTAATAGAAGAGATATGAGCTACAAGTGTGCATTGACAACTTAAAAAATAATCAAGACATTTTAGAGTCTCAAAGACTGGTTCAATTATCTGGTATTGCAACTTAACACGGTCTGTTGTCTTGACAAGATATTGGTATTGCAATTTAACACCATGCATGTTGTCTTGCCAACATATTGTACGTGGTAAACATTAGGCATTGACATCGCACGTAGACAGCCGTCTGTGGTCGTAACGCAACTCACCCCTTTTCCTGGTCTTGAACCGCTGGCCTGTTAGCACTGGCTTCTGCTGCTTACCGGTATTCATAAAAGTCCTGAGGAAAACAAATCCAGAAATGGGAAATGAGCAGACCATATACAACATGGTGAACACACAACACTACCATTCCATTTAATGACAGAATGTCTTCGTTTCTGTCAACGTGCCATATTTAACGGTCCGCAACATCATTTCTAGGCTATATCTTAATAAATATGTCGTACATTTACTATGGTAAAGTTATTTATACATGTGTTAATATGCCCAAAAATGTACTGTGACATTTTACTAATAGTTGACAAACAAATTCAATAATAGTTCATTAAACCTCAAACCTTCAGCAAATCTTCAGATGTCAGTTGAAAGCTCTATGCTTACCAGCTGTGATTCCCTCTTAGCAGTGACAGTGAGTTAGAGAAAGAATTCACTTAATGCTCTGTGAGTGTCTGAGACTTGTCCAGTCTGTCAACCTTGTGCCCTGTACTATACACCTGTCAAAGGTTTGGACACACCTCATTCAAAGGTTTTTATTTCTACTCTTTTCTACATTTTAGAATAATAGTGAAGACATAAAAACTATGAAATATCACTTATTTTTCAACAGGAAAATGACCAAAAACACACCTCCAGGCTGTGTAAGAGCTATTTGACCAAGAAGGAGAGTGATGGTGTGCTGCATCATGACCTGGCCTCCACAATCACCCAACGTCCACCCAATTGAGATGGTTTGGGATTAGTTGGACCACAGTGTGAAGGAAAAACAGCCAACAAGTGCTCAGCATATGTGGGAACTCCGTCAAGACCGTTGGAAAAGCATTCCTCATGAATCTGGTTGAGAGAATGCCAAGAGCTGTCATCAAGGCAAATGGCGGCTAATTTTAGTTTTTTGGTTACGACATGATTCCATATAATTTATTTCATAGTTTTGATGTATTCACTATTATTCTACAATGTAGAAAATAGTAAAAATAAATGAAAATCCTTGAATGAGTAGGTGTTCTAAAACTTGACAGATTGTATGCCAACTCACACTTGTCCTCGTCCACACAGCACAAGTCTCCGTCTCTCTTATTACAAAAAGGACATGAATGACCACAGGGATACACATGCACGGTTGGTACAAGCTAACTGCATCTGATCCAATGAGAGATACTAACAATTGGACACTGAGTGCACAGTCCTCCTTGGGACAGACGGTGAGACAGGCCAGTACAAGAGGGTCAAAGGGATTAAAGAATCTTATAATCTACTGTACCACACCAAAACATGTTGTCTGGAGGAGATTCCAAAGAGCAAACTGTAGTAACCTGGTCCTAGATCCAGATGTTCTTTAGACAACTTCTGAATATGGTTGACATGCCATTAGGGATGTCCCCTACTTTAAAAAAAATAATCTTGGTTTCGACCAATCGATTAGTCAAAATGTTTAAACTTGTATTTTAACACACCATATGTTTGAATAAAATCAGCTATATGTAGGCTACTGAGCTTGTCTGATGCTTTAAGCACTGCAATTAAAAATGAAGACAAATTACTAAAGAGGGAGCCAGATATAAATACAGCCTAACCAGAAGAAAAAACCTGTTCCGACCCTCCTCCTCCCGCTGCTGCTGGCCTTCACAGATTCTGCCATTAAGCTCCTGAAGTTGCTGGTATAGGCTACACCAGCGGTCGGCAACCTTTTTCAATTGTAGTGCCAAGTTATCGTACCATTTCTACTGATCTGCGTGCAAGTTATGATACTCATATGCACATTTTCGTGGAACAGTTTCATTACTTTTGAGATATGAAGACTATTATAAATGAAATGTCACATGGTCAATCAAAATGCCATCTAAATTAAAATGATACAAATCTAGTAACTTCTATTGCCATTACCAATATGTAAAAGTAGCCTACATAAAGCCAACAAATATAAACACTGCAGGCCACAGGTAGAAAATATCCTGATTCCAAATTCTAAAGGCATTCACATCTGAGCTCTCTTTGTTGCAGGTGCATAGTAATAGTTGAATAACATGACTCGCTAGCTAACGTTACGTGTATGATCTTATTATTCGTATCTCAAAGCCATTTACTTTGCTAGTTATAGCCTAATGTTACATAGCTAACCTGGATCGTTTGCTACCTGCAGATTCATCTGAGAGAGAAGCGCTACCCCTGGCAGACGGATTCTGTACGGCACACATGTGTTACGTCGTGATTAGAGGTCGACCGATTATGATTTTTCACCGCCGATACCGATACATGGAGGACCAAAAAAGCCAATACCGATTAATCGGCCTTTTAATTATTATTATTATTTTTTACATTGATTTGTAATAATGACAATTACAACAATACTGAATGAACACTTATTTTAATTTAATATAATACATCAAAATAAATCATGAAACGTTCAATTTGGTTTAAATAATGCAAAAACAAAGTGTTGGAGAAATAAAAGTGCAATATGTGCCATGTAAAAAAGCTAACGTTTGAGTTCCTTGCTCAGAACGTGAGAACATATGAAAGTTGGTGGTTCTTTTTAACATGAGATGTCAGTATTCCAAGGTAAGAGGTTTTAGGTTGTAGTTAATATAGAATTTATAGGACTATTTCTCTCTATACCATTTGTATTTCATATACCTTTGACTATTGGATGTTCTTATAGGCACTATAGTATTGCCAGTGTAACAGTATAGCTTCCGTCCCTCTCCTCGCCCCTACATGGGCTCGAACCAGGAACACATCGACAACAGCCACACTTGAAGCAGCGTTTACCCATCGCTCCACAAAAGCCGCGGCCCTTGCAGGGCAAGGGGAATAACTACTCCAAGCCTCAGAGCGAGTGACGTTTGAAACGCTATTAGCGCACACCCCGCTAACTAGCCATTTCACATCGGTTACACCAGCCATTAGGCTGATAGGCTTGAAGTCATAAACAGCGCTGTGCTTGCGAAGAGTTGCTGGCAAAACGCACGAAAGTGCTGTTTGAATGAATGCTTACGAGCCTGCTGCTGCCTACCATCGCTCAGCCAAACTGCTCTATCAAATCATAGACTTAATTATAACATAATAACACACAGAAATACGAGCCTTTGGTCATTAATATGGTCGAATCCAGAAACTATTATTTCGAAAACAAAACATTTATTATTTCAGTGAAATACGGAACCGTTCGGGTGAAATCCCTAAGTCAAAATATTCCTGTTACATTGCACAACCTTCAATGTTATGTCATAATTACGTGAAATTCTGGAAAATTAGTTCGCAATGAGCCCGGCTGCCCAAACTGCTGCATATACCCTGAGTCTACGTGCAATGAACGCAAGAGAAATGACACAATTTCACCTGGTTAATATTGCCTGCTAACCTGGATTTCTTTTAGCTAAATATGCAGGGATAAAAATATATACTTCTGTGTATTGATTTTAAGAAAGGCATTGGTGTTTATGGTTTTGTACACGTTGGAGCAACGACAGTCCTTTTTCGTGAATGTGCACTGCATCGATTATTTGCAACGCAGGACACGCTAGATAAACTAGTAATATCATCAACCATGTGTAGTTATAACTAGTCATTATGATTGATTAAGTTTAATGCTAGCTAGCAACTTACCTTGGCTTCTTACTGCATTCGCGTAACTGGCGGGCTCCTCGTGACGCAGGTGGTCAGAGCGTTGGACTAGTTAAACGTAAGGTTGCAAGATTGAATCCCTGAGCTGACAAGGCAAAAATCTGTCGTTCTGCCCCTGAACAAGGCAGTTAACACACTGTTCCTAGGCCATCATTGAAAATAACTGACTTGCCTAGTTAAATAAAGATTAAATAAAGGTGTAAAAAATATATATATTATTTTTTTAAATCGACGTCCAAAATGACAGATTGTTATGAAAACTTGAAATCGTCCCTAATTAATCGGCCATTCCGATTAATTGGTCAACCTCTAGAATCAAGGCGGTCGGTCACATTTGACAAATCAAATCAAATCAAATTTATTTATATAGCCCTTCGTACATCAGCTGATATCTCAAAGTGCTGTACAGAAACCCAGCCTAAAACCCCAAACAGCAAACAATGCAGGTGTAAAAGCACGGTGGCTAGGAAAAACTCCCTAGAAAGGCCAAAACCTAGGAAGAAACCTAGAGAGGAACCGGGCTATGTGGGGTGGCCAGTCCTCTTCTGGCTGTGCCGGGTGGAGATTATAACAGAACGTGGCCAAGATGTTCAAATGTTCATAAATGACCAGCATGGTTGAATAATAGCAAGGCAGAACAGTTGAAACTGGAGCAGGAGCATGGCCAGGTGGACTGGGGACAGCAAGGAGTCCTCATGTCAGGTAGTCCTGGGACATGGTCCTAGGGCCCAGGCCAGTTGAAACTGGAGCAGCAGCATGGCCAGGTGGACTGGGGACAGCAAGGAGTCATCATGTCAGGTAGTCCTGGGGCATGGTTCTAGGGCTCAGGTCCTCCGAGAGAGAGAAAGAAGGAGAGAAGGAGAGAATTAGAGAACGCACACTTAGATTTACACAGGACACCGAATAGGACAGGAGAAGTACTCCAGATAAACAAACTGACCCTAGCCCCCCGACACATAAACTACTGCAGCATAAATACTGGAGGCTGAGACAGGAGGGGTCAGGAGACACTGTGGCCCCATCCGAGGACACCCCCGGACAGGGCCAAACAGGAAGGATATAACCCCACCCACTTTGACAAGTCATGCCACCCTCCGTCCTTGACTTTTTCTACATCAATTTAACACAAGTATGTTGTTAGAATTTTGATATGAACATAATGTGTGTATTAAGCAGTTTAAGAGGACTTTTTTCCCTGGAGTGCAAAAAAAGTGACTTTCAAATCCTTTTACAAAGTCATTTACAATGACGGCCTACCGGGGAACTGTGGGTTAACTGCCTTGTTCAGGGGCAGAACGACAGGTTTTTACCTTGTCAGCTCGGGGATTCAATTTAGCAACCTTTCGTTACTGGCCCAAAGCTCTAACCACTAGGATTTCTATATTGTATCATAAAGAGACAATTATGAGGTTTCCAAAACACTTACTATTTTTCTGACAGCATATGAAATGTATTTATTAGACTTAGAATGTTGCAGTCAAAATGGCTTCTCATTGTCGTAATAAGGGCGGAAGCAAGGCCCGGCAGTTTAAGTGTTAAGACATTATAAAGGCTCATACATGCTTATGATAATCTATAAAGCATTATTTTAGCTGCAGGTGCAAGTGTTACCAACAAATCATATTTGGTGGTTAGGGTTAGTTAGGTTAGAGTGAGCCTCTTGTCTCCCTATAGCTCTGTGCACACTGTGTACTCTGTACCTCTAAGACCTCTAACAAGCACCTGACAATACCCACAGATTTAGTATTTTTGCCCCCAGGGAGAGCACAGTGAGCTGGGCTAAGCACCGGTAGTCTGCCCTGGGGGATGATGGTAGTGATCCCACAGCAATTATCAGTGTAGAAGATGTTGTAAACAGGACTCACCTGATGTTAACCTCCACACAGACCTCTGCTAAGGAGGAGATAGAGTTATGCGTCACCTCTGAGGTAAAATTGTGAAAAGGAGAAGAAAATCTGCCATTTCTGTGATGCGACAATCAATCTGAATAATGTTCCTTTTCACAACCGGATTGTCTGTGAAAAGGCCTATTACACTGTCTGATCACAAGAAAAGGGGGAAAATCAACCCCCTTTTCACAATATTACTCCTCTGTTCATTTAGGCACCTAGAGCCAAATCTCAACATAATGGTCGGTCACGAGAGACTCTTCCTCTGTTAGTGGACTTCTCCTGAACTCCATAGACTCCATGACAGAGAACCAGTTCGATGTGGAAGGCTGCACTTGTGTAACATCTCTGACCAGGTTCATAACCACAGCTTTATATGGTCAATCACAACCAGTATTCTCAACAACAACTCCCCTCATGATTTCACATGTCAAGCCATGTGCATTGTCACATACCAGTGCCATGTTACACAGACCCCTTCCCCAGCCACCAACACACACAAACACACATACAGCAGGCTGCCTGTCACCAACACGCACAGATGCACAAACACAGGCTTTGTAGGTCTGTCCAACTGACATTCAATGCCCAAAATAAACCCAATTCCTGGAAGCAGGCAACAGTGGCCAGAGAATGGTTAAGGGGAGACAGCCTCGGTGGAGTTCAGTCTGGCTGATAAGAATTACAGAAAGTGTGTGCTCATACGAGAGGGTGACAACAAAACGCGACTAGTTTCACGTTTCAAGACGACAGTATAAAAGAACGCACCTCTTTTTGTGTGAGCGAAAGAGACTTCACTTCCATGAATGAATGAATGCCTGTGCCCTATCTGGTCATCAGCTCTAATTATAGTGGACAACAATACAGGTGTAGGATCTTAATTTGATCACCTTGTTGCAGGAGAACTTTCCTGCAACACAGGAAATGTCAAACTTGCAGTGTAAAACGTATAATTTCCACATTGAATTTTAAAGGCCATGAACAGGCCACATTTCATGGAAAACATGATTTTATGATATTTGGATGAAACCAGATCAAAGTATGATGACCAAAGTATGAGAAATTACTATTGCTTTCACATTGATAAAGTTTGATCATAAAGTTACTGGTCCCCTACCCCATGTCAAACACTTGTATTCAGGAGGGCAGAATTATTAAGGGATAGGGTGACATCACCCCAACTCTCATTTTAATACACCAGTGGAAACATGATATTCTCTTACCTAATTTAAATATGTACAGCCTTGTAACCAATAATGGAGAATGCGTGTTTGCAGAGGGGTGTGATTTATTTAACTAGATCGCAACTCTACCTGTGCCAAATTTGACTGTAGGGTGTCAGCAATTATAAAGAAAGTTTACACTATTCAAAGATACTGTACTTATGTCTCCACTTTTATCTGCATCTGGTATTAACAAGTTACTGGCCAGCTCGGTCTTCAGGCAGCATGGAACAAAAGGCGGGGAAGGGTCACTCAAAACTCTGATGCAGTTGTCATGTCAACACATCCATCAGTGCTGATCAGAACCGCATCACAAGAGTCACTCAAAACTCTGATGCAGTTGTCATGTCAACACATCCATCAGTGCTGCTCAGAACCGCATCACAAGAGACACTCAAAACTCTGATGCAGTTGTCATGTCAACACATCCATCAGTGCTGCTCAGAACCGCATCACAAGAGACACTCAAAACTCTGATGCAGTTGTCATGTCAACACATCCATCAGTGCTGATCAGAACCGCATCACAAGAGTCACTCAAAACTCTGATGCAGTTGTCATGTCAACACATCCATCAGTGCTGCTCAGAACCGCATCACAAGAGTCACTCAAAACTCTGATGCAGTTGTCATGTCAACACATCCATCAGTGCTGCTCAGAACCGCATCACAAGAGACACTCAATACTCTGATGCAGTTGTCATGTCAACACATCCATCAGTGCTGCTCAGAACCGCATCACAAGAGTCACTCAAAACTCTGATGCAGTTGTCATGTCAACACATCCATCAGTGCTGCTCAGAACCGCATCACAAGAGACACTCAAAACTCTGACGCAGTTGTCATGTCAACACATCCATCAGTGCTGCTGAGAACCGCATCACAAGAGTCACTCAAAACTCTGATGCAGTTGTCATGTCAACACATCCATCAGTGCTGATCAGAACCGCATCACAAGAGTCACTCAAAACTCTGATGCAGTTGTCATGTCAACACATCCATCAGTGCTGCTGAGAACCGCATCACAAGAGATGTATAAATATAAAACAATGTTGACATCATCATGCCTCACTTTCTTTGTCTATCACCAAATTTGCTTTAGATTATTTTACTGCAACACTGCATTTAAGTTTCTTGACATAAAGCTTTTTGAAAAGCCTTAGTCAATGCGAGCTCATAAACTGTCTTTTCAAATGTCGGAAGTTAGCCATAAGAACAAAAAGTCATTTTACATTTACATTTCTATCCCCCAAAATATTATGGGTATCAACTACACAAATGTTCATTAATCATTATCAACATAATAATTCACATTTCCCGTTGCTGCAGGATTATTTTCCTGCTGTAGCAAACTGGCTGAAATGAAGATCCTCTCCTACAGCCGATTTAATGCCCTCCAAAGAGTTCAGCGGCAGCGGGTGCTGAGCGGTCACCTCGATCGTTATTCTTGGATCACTGATCATCTGTGCACGTGCTGACAGAACTGCGTGTTATTACAGACTAACGAATTCCAAATATACCCAAATATGCCAGTCTCGTTCTCCAGTTGGCTATTATGTCTTTGGAGGCCTGTGGACACTATCATGTCACAAATAATGTTTATAAAGCTTGTTTAAATTATACATAGCTAGTGGCGGTTGGCATCTCCAAAACCGGCATTGCGAGCACCGCGCACCTGTAACCCACCGCACCGTGGGCAGAACCAGCTTGGCAATGGCAATTACAGCTGTCCACGTTGTTACTTTAGCCAAGGTTAATATATATTTGTCAAAAATGTATTTATGTAAATCATTTCTTACGCAAAACAACAAACATTTTAAGAGAACTAGGTCTAAACTTGTCACCAAAGCTCATACAGTTGAACATTTAGGCTTAAATATTAGATTTCATAATGTGAAATATTTGAGGGACTTACCTTGCAGTGGATGACTCTACAACAAGTTGAGATGAACGACGATAAGCAAGAACAGTCACTTATCAAAACCGCTTAGAGTGGTCAGACACTTGAAATACAGCCGGATTAAACCAAAGACCTCCGTATAGGGGGAATCCAGACAGAATTAAATATACCAAACTATAACATTAACATATAGGATATTTCTCCTCCAAATACATTTATGACAAGCTATTAAAATTTTAAACAGGAATAAGAACACATTTATGCATTTTAAGTTAGTGATCTGTCACCTCTTTTCTTCACTTAGTGGTGTGGTCCAATGATGGTTTAACTTCCCTTCAATTACATATTTATTATACATTTGGTCAAGGCCATCACCTTTTACTCTCGTCACGCCTGTGCCTGCCAAGTGGTGTAACGATTTTGGGATAAACACACATCCACAGCAATATATTGTTCGTCAACACTTGTGAATTGAGAAATTATAAATACAATTTTAACAACCGAGAGAATGGCTGCTCCCAAGAAAGGAGATCTTTCAGCAGCTGAGCGAGAAATATTACAGGTTATTGCTGCAGGTAACTTTCTTATTTCTTTTTTTGGCTGACTTTGTAAACACTTTTCTGTTATTTTCCTTTGTTCAATGCATTTTGTTACAGTAATGTCTTCATTTGTCACACAAATATTACTTGTTGTATTACTTTTTTATATTACTTTTAGAAAATACAATTGTTATAGTTTTTATTTCACTCAATGGCCGTGCTCCCGTTATGGTCATTCCACTTCACTCCCTCAACATTCTGCCTCCACCCCAATTGACATTTGTTTAGTCACTGCCACAGTTGTTTTGATGTATATAGTGCTATTTCTATTTACAGTGTTGTTTTTCATGACCGTTTTCATGATTTTGTTTCACTTAGTCCTGCATGTTGGAGCTCGAAGCCTAAGACTTTCACTGTTCCCTGTAATCACACCTGCAACCCTGTACATGTGACTATTAAACACTCTGAATCTGAAAATATGATCAAACAAATTCTACAGGCATCAATGCATTATCAGTAGGCTACATTTTTGATGTAATAATGTTATAGTAATAATTCCAATACTTCCCATACATCACCAACACACATTGTTACAAATTAAATATTTTATACCAAACTGCTGGAGGGCACCTGTTTTTCACATTCACAGTGTCTTGCAAAAACCTCATTGTACCTATGGGGAGATAAAGTGAAATTGCGCAGATCATTTATACCAATTGCATGATATATTGTTAAGAAGAGGTATTGCATGTTTCATTTTATATCTAAAATCTCTATTCTGTGTGAACCAGGTGATGTGCAGGAGGTTGCACGGCTGCTGGGGTCCAAGGACGTCAGAGTAAACTGTCTGGATGAGGTACTGTATGGATGAGGTACTGTATGGATGAGGTACTGTATGGATGAGGTAGTGTCTGGATGAGGTACTGTATGGATGAGGTAGTGTCTGGATGAGGTACTGTATGGATGAGGTAGTGTCTGGATGAGGTACTGTATGGATGAGGTACTGTATGGATGAGGTACTGTATGGATGAGGTAGTGTCTGGATGAGGTACTGTATGGATGAGGTACTGTATGGATGAGGTAGTGTCTGGATGAGGTACTGTATGGATGAGGTAGTGCCTGGATGAGGTACTGTATGGATAGGGGCCATTGAGTATTGTTGTTGAAATCGCTGACAAAGTTACCTGTGTTGTTTGTGTCATTAGTTAATGCTAAGATGAGATTTGTCATTCTCTTCCCCAACATATCAGTGTACAAGTTAGCTTACAGCAATTCATACACTAGCCACGATATCCCTGAGATGTTTAGAACAGTAAAACGCATAAATGTCACTTAAAAGTCTAAATTTCACAAAAATCTTCTACACATGACCACTAATAGTTTTGACATAGTCTGACAAACCTATGGGACACAAAGTAAATAGTGATGTTATTGGGATGGTGTAGCCATGGAGACATATATAACATCCTGTGGGTGAAGGACTGCAGCATATGTTTTCCATTGTTATGTAGACATATGGCTGAGACTCTTGAGTGCAGGATGTAATACTCCAGCCACTAGATGTAACCCACAGACTACTTCAGACCACGTCTGTGTGTATATGTGTGTATGTGTATGTATATATATTATGTGTGTGGGTGTGTATGTGTGTATGTGTATGTATATATATTATGTGTGTGTGTGTGTGTGTGTGTGTGTGTGTGTGTGTGTGTGTGTGTGTGTGTGTGTGTGTGTGTGTGTGTGTGTGTGTGTGTGTGTGTGTGTGTGTGTGTGTGTGTGTGTGTGTGTGTGTGTGTGTGTGTGTGTGTGTGTGTGTGTGTGTGTGGGAGCAGGATGTAAAAATAAACAAAAAAGTGGCACAAGTGTGTTCAGTCTGTCAAAATCAGATGGAGCAGCAGATCTTGACAGTATATGAGCACTCAGTCTCAGCCTGGCCTTATAACTCTATACAGTATAGCGCTGACATAATTGTCACGTTTGAGTATTGTGTGGATAAACATGTAACAGTAACTGTTTCTTCCTGCCTTACTTCCATAGCACTTTATTTTACAGTGCAAAAAGTACCAGGTATTTACTATGGTAATTAAACAGTCATAACCAATGATTTACGTGTTTGTTTTTTAGTATTCATTAAAAGAAGCTGTTACAAGTAGGCTACCAGGTGAATGCCAGTAGAATCAGTACCCTAAATGATAGTATGATCCTCTCTGTCTCCCCTCAGTATGGAATGACTCCCCTAATGCACGCAGCATACAAGGGCCAGGCAGACATGTGCAGTCTGCTGCTCCAGCACGGGGCAGACGTCAATTGTAATGAACATGATTATGGATACACAGCCCTCATGTTTGCTGGACTCTCAGGTTAGTCCAGGGCAGGCATCCTTATTCATACAGCATATACTGTAATTTAGACAATATTTTGATACTGGCCATATTTTATTTGAAGGGTACCTACAAAAGGACTTCCATAAATAACTAATTTATAAGCACCATATAATAATTTAATAAACTTAAAATGGAATAAAATAAATTGGACTTTGCCATAACTTGCCCTATCCCAGGAAAGACAGACATAACCTCCATGATGCTGGATGCGGGTGCAGAGACAGACCTGGTCAATTCAGTAGGTCGCACGGCTGCTCAGATGGCTGCTTTCGTGGGTAAAGAAGTGATCGCCTTAAACTTCTTTCACACAGTCTTTTCCTGCAAATACCCAGCTTTTTTGTGACTTTTTCTGAATAGGCTGAATTGAAAACCAAATTAACCACAGCCCTGATATCAGTCCCATTGTCTCAAACTTTTGGGTTTATTATGATGATTATGGAAATTAAGATGATGATGGTGATGATAATTTTGATGATGACGATTGTCCCACCTCTCAGGCCAGCATGACTGTGTGACAGTGATCAACAATTTCTTCTCTCGAGCGCGGCTCGAGTACTACACCAGACCCCAGGGGCTGGAGCGAGAAGCCAAACTGCCTCCCAAACTGGCTGGACCTCTTCACAAGATCATCATGACCTCCAACCTCAACCCTGTCAAGGTGGAGATGTTATATTCTAAATTGAATTCTAAATGGTTCCTATCTAACTATTTAAAAACAATCTTTTCCTAAACCTCTGTGCACTGCACACTCTATGAGATTGCTTTTTGTGCAAGTGTTTATGTAAAATAGAGAATTAAAATGCATTAAAGAGACCAGAGTCATATGAACTCGTGGATAATATTTGTATGTCTCTGCGTGCAGTTGGAAAGAAGTTGAAGATAGTTTCTGAAGCCATTTCTGACTAGCGTTAGTGCAATGACTTGAGATCTACAGGAGCAGCAGGTAGAAATGACCATCAACTTCCTTCAAACTGCCCCAGAGACAAACAAATGGTATGTATATATTAGATCATCTGACTCTGGGGAAGTGGAGTGGCTTGATCGTGTTGTTAAGACACTTTAGATGGCCAGGATAGTTTCCTGGAACCCAATAGGCTTTGGTTTACTAAGTTTCTCCAGTAGTCTGAGGCTGCTTCCCTGAAATGGCACCATATCCCAGATTTAGTGCACATTGATATCTTTGGCAATAATGAAAGTGGGGATGGGTGCACACTTGATATTAGCATTTTGTTGGGGGGTAGGATGGAAGGCTGATTTGTTATTGAATACCCAGCTGCCACCACCTTCCCCCCAAGTCCCCCTATTCTTTTGTAATTCAACTATGGCTTGGATAGCCTAGTGTCCTTTTGAATTCCATTCTCTGCATGATCAACCCTCACCCGCTGCAGGCTGCAGTCACACGCCCGTGGTGCCGCTGCCCGCTTTAGATCTGTCTAAATTTATCTATCTATCTGTCTGGATGTGAACGCAGGGCACAGAGAGGGGTGCCCCTGTAACACTCTCAACCTCTGCTATATCAGCCTGCTGACTAAAGTCATGGTTAAAGTTTAAAGCTTTATTTGTCATATGTACAGGATATACATGGAATACACCGTCCAACGAAATGCTTACTTAAAGTCATGTTACGGTCGGGGCAGTGCACCAATGTACAAGAAAAGGCCGAACTGTTTTGGCTAGTCTAACCAACTGCACACACCTTGTGGCTCTCATACGTCGGTTAGATGAGATTGCAACTTTGTGTTTTTCCGAGACAGTTATGAAGTCATAGGAGCAAGTGTTTATTCAGTAGCATTGCAAAGTGACCAGTCAGTACTTAATCTATAGTTTCTGCCACTGTGTCTCTGTGATGGATACTTATTCTTTAAATCATAGGACTTCAGTTTGTTGAAACATGGCATTGGAAAGTGTCTTTTTGTTTGATGTGTGGAATCTCTTCTCTAGAACATGAGCTGTATCCCCTATCCCTCATGGCCCCGGTCTCACAGAGTAGCCTTCGCTATGGGAGTTCAGCAGGATACATAGTGTTTTAGTTTTACAGTATTTTACAGTATATAATAAACAGCAAACTAGGAATACTGGGATATGATGGAATGGCGCGTGTGGTGAGGAGCAACCAGGCCCCTCTCTTTCTTTCTTTCTTTCTTTCTTTCTTTCTTTCTTTCTTTCTTTCTTTCTTTCTTTCTTTCTTTCTTTCTTTCTTTCTTTTTCTTCCTTCTTTTCAAATTGTGGGGTCATTAGATATTAGCGTTGTACTCTTCTTCTCCCTCTCTCTCTTTCAAATCTCTCTTTCTAACTCTTTCTTCGTCTCTCTTTCTAATATTCTCTATAACACTTTCCTCCACACCTCCCCCCTTTCTTAGCTGGTGATGCTGGTCAGGGAGAACCCTCTGCTGGTGGACGTGGGAGCATTAGAGAAGTGTTACCATGTCATGGATCTGCTGTGTGAGCAGTGTGTGAAGCAGCAGGATATGAATGAAGTCCTGGCCATGAAGATGCACTACATTAGCTATGTGCTGCAGAAATGCATGGCTTTCCTTCTGGACCGTGATGACAAGCTAGATGTGCTCATCAAGAGGTGTGTGTGTGTGTGTTGTGTGTGTGTCACTCCCAGTACATCATCTTGTTTTTCTTGACAGTGGTGGATGTGATTGATTGATTGATTGCATTGCTGGCATTCTAACCGGTAACTGTCCAATACATTTTTCTGTTATTGCACGAAATTCCGAGACTAACCATTGGGTACTAATTTGTTTCATAGTTTATTTGTAGTGATGTATATTGCATGAATATTGTATGTAAACTGTATAGACAGTTCTTTACATTGTTTTAATTTGTGTCTCTTCTCTCAGCCTGTTGAAGGGGAGGGATGGAGATGGTTTTCCTCAGTACCAGGAGAAGTTCATTAGAGACTGCATCAGGAAGTTTCCCTACTGTGAAGCCGCACTACTACAGCAGCTGGTCAGGAGCATCGCACCAGTGGAGATTGTGAGTGAGCTTCCTGTCATTCATTGATTCAAACTTTCCTTTGACTTAGGTCTTATCCAATGTAAGGCTCCTCCTATGGACTCAGTTATGGACTCACTTAATTAGTCCTCTTGGGAAATTAACCAATTGAAGATTGATTGGGTTAGGCAACATTTTTTAAATGTTAAATTGACATATTAAAGGGGCAGTGCAGTCCAAAACGTGATTTCCTGTGTTTTATATACTGTACATTTCCACACTATGAGGTTGGAATAATACTGGGAATTTTTTTAAAATTACGATAATACCCTTTTAGTGTAAGAGCTGTTTGAAAAGACCGCCTGAAAGTTCAGCACGTTTTGCATGGGTGGAGTTTTGGCCTGCCTGGTGACATCACCAGGTGGCATAAGTTAAAGCCACCTGATCCCGCAAGCTTACATTAAAAGCTTACTTTAAAGCTTACATTAAAAGCTTACATTAAAGCTTACATTAAAGCTTACATTAAAAGCTTACATTAAAGCTTACATTAAAAGCTTACATTAAAGCTTACATTAAAAGCTTACTTTAAAGCTTACATTAAAAGCTTACATTAAAGCTTACATTAAAAGCTTACATTAAAGCTTACATTAAAGCTTACATTAAAATGCCAAGGTAAAGTAACTGTCCAGTGAAAATCTTAAAGTTCAGATTCTGTGAATTTATACACAAATGATGTTGTTGACTAATCCTGTACTCGTATTTGTGGCCAAAACATGAATATGATTTTTTATTAAATACTTTTAAAAAATCCACCTCAAACGTGTGTCTCAAACAGACTGTTTCAAAATTGATTGAGAATATACCAATGAGCTGACCAATCACTGGTCTACTCACATTAATATTTTTAAATACCGGTATACGGCCACACCATTCTGTAGTTCAAGTACGCCCACACCATTCCAACACAGAAAAGTTTATTTTTAACATACTTAAATTATCATTTTTTTGTAAGGAAAACTTTTTCACTCTATATTGAAATTAATTATAGGTCATATTTCATAGAAATCTGGAAACACTGGACAGTTACTTCAATAGACCAACAACAAATAAAGTTTCAAACTACTCCGCCAATAACAGTTAGTTTGAAGGTTACATACAGTACCTTCGGAAAGTATTCAGACCCCTAGACTTTTTCCACATTTTGTTAGGTTACAGCCTTATTCTAAAATTGATTAAATAGTTTTTTCCACTCATCAATCCACACACAAATTTTGCTAATTTATTAAAAATAATAAACTGCAATATTACATTTACATAAGTATTCAGACCCTTTACTCAGTACTTTGTTGAAGCACCTTTGACAGCAATTACAGCTTCGAGTCTTCTTGGGTATGACGCTACAAGCTTGGCACACCTGTATTTGGGGAGTTTCTCCCATTCTTCTCTGCAGATCCTCTCAAGCTCTGTCAGGTTGGATGGGGAGTGTTGCTGCACACCTATTTTCAGGTCTCTCCAGAGATGTTTGATTAGGTTTAAGTCCGGGCTCTGGTTGTGCCACTCAAGGACCTTAAAGAGATGTGTCCCGAAGCCACTCCTGCGTTGTCTTGGCTGTGTGCTTAGGATTGTTGTCATGTTGGAAGGTCAACCTTTGTCACAGTCTGAGGTGCTGGGACCTCTAGAGCAGGTTTTCATCAAGGATCTCTCTGTACTTTGCTCCATTCATCTTTGCCTTGATCCTGACTAGTCTCCCAGTCCCTGAAATCAAATCAAATGTATTTATATACCCCTTTGTACATCAGCTGATATCTCAAAGTTCTGTACAGAAACCCAGCCTAAAACCCCAAACAGCAAGCAATGAAGGTGTAGAAGCACGGTGGCTAGGAAAAACTCCCTAGAAAGGCCAAAACCTAGGAAGAAACCTAGAGAGGAACCAGGCTATGTGGGGTGGCCAGTCCTCTTCTGGCTGTGCCGGGTGGAGATTATAACAGAACATGGCCAAGATGTTCAAATGTTCATAAATGACCAGCATGGTCGAATAATAATAAGGCAGAACAGTTGAAACTGGAGCAGCAGCACAGTCAGGTGGACTGGGGACAGCAAGGAGTCATCATGTCAGGTAGTCCTGGGACATGGTCCTAGGGCTCAGGTCAGTTGAAACTGGAGCAGCAGCATGGCCAGGTGGACTGGGGACAGCAGGAGTCATCATGGGTATGAGCAAGGAGTCATCATGTCAGGTAGTCCTGGGGCATGGTCCTAGGGCTCAGGTCCTCCGAGAGAGAGAAAGAAAGAGAGAAGGAGAGAATTAGAGAACGCACACTTAGATTCACACAGGACACCTAATAGGACAGGAGAGGTACTCCAGATATAACAAACTGACCCTAGCCCCCCGCCACATAAACTACTGCAGCATAAATACTGGAGGCTGAGACAGGAGGGGTCAGGAGACACTGTGGCCCCATCCGAGGACACAGGATGGGGCCACAGGATATAACCCCACCCACTTTTCCAAAGCACAGCCCCCACACCACTAGAGGGATATCTTCAACCACCAACTTACCATCCTGAGACAAGGCTGAGTATAGCCCACAAAGATCTCCGCCACGGCACAACCCAAGGGGGGGGGGAACAGCTGGGAGCAGGAACGCCAAACCCAGACAGGATGACCACAACAGTGAATCAACCCGCTCAGGTGACGCACCCCCTCCAGGGACGGCATGAG
The DNA here is from genome assembly GCF_021184085.1 of Oncorhynchus gorbuscha. NCBI lineage: Eukaryota > Metazoa > Chordata > Actinopteri > Salmoniformes > Salmonidae > Oncorhynchus > Oncorhynchus gorbuscha. The sequence continues at coordinate 41,441,180 of NC_060196.1, read as the reverse complement.
AAAGCCAGTAAGCGCTCACCAGCCCATCTGAGGAAAAACAGACACAAACACAGCACGGTGAATTCTAGGGGAACCCCAGATCTTATGGGAAGACTTCACCTTGTATTAGGATGGGGTGGCAGCTCCTCAAGACAAGGTGAGACGGGAGGGGAGGGGATAGAAAGGTAGGCAGGCCAAGGGAGTTCGAATCTTGGTTTCAAGCTGGCAACACAGAGAATCATGGACCAGACAGGATCAGCCCCTGTAATAGGGTTAGAGGCAGAGAATCCCAGTGGAAAGAGGGGAACCGGCCAGGCAGAGACAGCAAGGGCGGTTCGTTGCTCCAGAGCCTTTCCGTTCACCTTCCCACTCCTGGGCCAGACTACACTCAGTCATATGACCCACTGAAGAGATGAGTCTTCAGTAAAGACTTAAAGGTTGAGACCGAGTTTGCATCTCTGACATGGGTAGGCAGACCGTTCCATAAAAATGGAGCTCTATAGGAGAAAGCCCTGCCTCCAGCTGTTTGCTTAGAAAAACATCCCCACCACCATGCTGCCACCACCATGCTTCACCGTATGGATGGTGCCAGGTTTCCTCCAGACGTGACACTTGGAATTCAGGCCAAGGAGTTCAATCTTGGTTTCATCAGACCAGAGAATCTTGTTTCTCGTGGTCTGAGAGTCTTTAGGTGCCTTTAGGCAAACTCCAAGCAGGATGTCATGTGACTTTTACTGAGGAGTGGCTGCCGTTTGGCCACTCTACCATAAATGCCTGATTGGTGGAATGCTGCAAAGTTGCTTGTCCTTCTGGAAAGTTCTCCCATCTCCACAGAGGAACTCTATCAGAGTGACCATCAGGTTCTTGGTCACCTCCATGACCATGACCCTTCTCTCCCGATTGCTCAGTTTGGCCTGGCGGTTCCAAACATTGGTGGTTCCAAACTTCTTCCATTTAAGAATGATGGAAGCCAATGTGTTCTTGGGGACCTTCAATGCTGCAGAAATGTTTTGGTACCCTTCCCCAGATCTGTGCCTCGACACAATCCTGCCTCGGAGCTCTACGAACAGTTCCTTCGACCTCATGGCTTGGCTTTTGCTCTGACATCCACTGTCAACTGTGGGACCTCATATAGACAGGTGTTTGCCTTTCCAAATCATGTCCAATCAATTGAATTTACCACAGGGGACTCCAATCAAGTTGTAGAAACATCTCAAGGATGATCAATGGAAACAGGATGCACCTGAGCTCAATTTGAGTCTCATAGCAAAGGGTCTGAATACTTATGTACAGTGGAGCAAAAAAGTATTTAGTCAGCCACCAATTGTGAAAGTTCTCCCACTTAAAAATATGAGAGAGGCCTGTAATTTTCATAGGTACACTACAACTATGACAGACAAAATGAGAGAAAAAGAAATCCAGAAAATCACATTGTAGGATTTTTAATGAATTTATTTGCAAATTATGGTGGAGAATAAGTATTTGTTCAATAACAAAAGTTATTGCAAAAAACTCCTAAACAATCCTAGAAAAATTATCGCTTGAGAAATAGATTTTTGCTAAGAAACTTTTTAATAAAAAAAAAACAATCACAGTAAGGTACTTAATTGTTACCCAGAAATGATTTGGTATTGAGATAAAAATGGCTGCATTGTACCTTTTTAAGGAGTCCATGATCATGTTCAATGAATTCTGATTTTATTGACAATTGATGTTAGTAAAAATAACTTTCTGTATGGGAATGTTTACTGTTCAAGGTTCCACTGCTTCTCTTGTCTCCAGGGTAACGACCCAACAGCATTCTCGGTGCTCACCCAGGCTCTCACGGGTAAGATGGCCTTCATAGACGCTGAGTTCTGTGCTACGTGTGGAGAGAGGGGGGCCGAGAAGCGATGCTCCCTCTGCAAATTGGTACGAAAACCACCTCCGACCACAAGCACAGGGTTTCTCTCAATCATTTCCCTCTTTATTACTTTGGTTACACTTAATGATAACGTCCATGAATACACCATTATGATTGCCTATAAAATGATGAATAAATGCTTCCTATTTCTACTAATACTACAGGTGACGTACTGTGGCCTGATGTGTCAGAGACTCCACTGGTTCACCCATAAGAAAATCTGTAAAGGACTGCAGGAAAAGGATGCCCCGAGGCTGAGGGAGCTCAATGGTAAACTACACACTCCTATCTGTTGAAAACACATACAATATAGTACCTACTGCAGCTATACTACAGTGTACTATAGTGCTTCAGACATGCTTTTTAACCAAGGAATTGGCTTAATCTGGATTCGGTATACCGGCCTCTATAACCTACTTTACTACTGTAGCTTGTTACATACTTGTGGCTTTGTTTCGCCCTCTAAGGTCAACTTGAGACTGTTTTACCCCTCTCCTCTTTATCCTGGGCCCAGATGAGGAGAGTGACATGGTGAAGGAGACAGCCAGCTTCCTGGCAGAGCTGTGTTTGAAGGCAGAGGAGCGCATGGTGGCATCAGGGTGTCCCGGTCCCTCAGCGCCAGACCAGCTGAACTGTCCCTCCACATCCTCAGAGGGACCACCATCCTGCAACCAGGAATGAGATGAACTGCTGGTGTTCTTTTCTACTGGGTAGTATTGATTCATTGATGAATGTTACTGATTGGCCAGAATTCAGTGATATTAATAATGATGTTTTATTGAATATTAAACTGAATTGATTCCATTCACCTGATATCTGAGGTCTGAATCAGTCCCTGGTTAAAGGAGAATGATTTTTTAAAAATCAGCAGTACTACTGATTGGCCATGATGTCCAGATTAGAGAGAAAGGGGTTAGTGGGGATGGATGCTTTACCCAACAGGCAGCTGGACTGGAGTCTAAGGAAGGATTGTTACTATGGACCCAATGAGATCTATTTGGCTAGGGGAGGCTGAAGTATGTATACAGGGTGTGCATATGATGTACAGTCTATTGGCTGTGTTTATACAGGCAGACCAATTCTGATATTTTGCCAATAACGGGTCTTTTAACACGTCAGATCAGATCTTTGGCCAATAATTGGGCAAATGATCACTATTGGGCTGCCTGTGTAAATGCAGCCATTGAGTTGTAATTGGATTAGCTGTGGTGTTCTTTTCTTTTTTTTGTTTGCCCAATTCCTTCTCGTATTTAAAATGTAAAAGCCTTGAATATTCTTTAATTAATGTCTTGAAATAACCATTTCATCCCTCACTGTAGTCATTTTAAAAATGCACTCTCATGTTGAAATGGGACCACCTTATTGAACAATACATGTCATATTATTATTATGTAGGTATGGCCATGGGTAGAACACACAATATTAAGGGCTTCTTTATGCGTTATTGTTAAGTTGTGTATTCCTGCTATAATTTGAACATTATATTATCTTTATTTTTATGTTCCCTTTGTTTCCACAGATGTCTTACCAGTGATGTATCAATACCATTCCATGTCACAGAGTAGAATGATGATCCAATAATCATCTGACTTTAACGCTGGCAAACTCTTTACACCGAAGTGGCTTTTGTGTTTGTTGACAGTTTTACATTTTCAATTACGTCAATAAAGAGTGCCTTAATAATTCTCCTTCATTGTCCATTGTTGTTATGGGGATATGCCCATATTTGTTTGGACACTAGATGGCAGATTTCCCCTTTAATACCATCCATGCATTGATGATGACTGGTAATATAGCTAATGCACTCTGTTGGCAATGTTCAAAGGGTACTGAAGCGTGATGGTCTTTTTGCTACAGCGATAGTTCTATACAATATGCAGTCAGATCTTTTCTCTACAGAGAGTGAGCATGAAACAGAGCTCATTCTAATGACAAATGCTCACAGTGTATACAGTGACCTTCAATTCTTATTCATGTATCAGCCAGTCATAAAGACAAAAGTCCTTGATAAACAAATACGGCTACATCTCCCAATTACTCCATTGTTTACCTTTTTGTTGGCGGCCTCCTCTTGGTTGCTATGCACATCTTCCAGATTGTCTTTAGCACCACCTATGTAATAACACTGTTTCCACATCCCCCCATCCCTCTGTTTCCCCATCCACCCCATCCCTGTTTCCCCATCCACCCCATCCCCATCTCCCCTGTTTCTGCATCCACCCCATCCCTCTGTTTCCCCATCCACCCCATCCCTCTGTTTCCCAATCCACCCCATCCCTCTGTTTCCTCATCCACCCCATCCCTCTGTTTCCCCATCCACCCCATCCCTCTGTTTCCTCACCTACCCCATGTCTCTGTTTCCACATCCACCCCATCCCTCTGTTTCCCCATCCACCCCATCCCTCTGTTTCCCCATCCACCCCATCTCCCAAGTTTCTGCATCCACCTGATCCCTCTGTTTCCTCATCCACCCCATGTCTCTGTTTCCCCATCCACCCCATCCCTCTGTTTCCCCATCAACCCCATCCCTCTGTTTCCCTATACATCCGATCCCCCCTGTTTCTGCATCCACCCCATCCCTCTGTTTCCCCATCCACCCCATCCCTCTGTTTCCCCATCCACCCCATCCCTCTGTTTCCCCATCCACCACATCCCTCTGTTTTCCCATCCACCACATCCCTCTGTTTCCCCATCCACCCTATCCCTCTGTTTCCCCATCCACCCCATCCCTCTGTTTCCCCATCCACCCCATCTCCTCTGTTTCCCCATCCACCCCATTCCTCTGTTTCCCCCTCTACCCCACCCCTGTGTTTCCTCATCCACCCCATGTCTCTGTTTCCCCATCCACCCCGTCCCTCTGTTTCCCCATCCACCCCATCCCTCTGTTTCCCCATCCACCCCATCCCTCTGTTTCCTCATCTACCCCATGTCTCTGTTTCCCCATCCACCCCATCCCTCTGTTTCCCCATCCACCCCATCTCCCCTGTTTCTGCATCCACCCCATCCCTCTGTTTCCCCATCCACCCCATCCCTCTGTTTCCCCATCCACCCCATCTCCCCTGTTTCTGCATCCACCCCATCCCTCTGTTTCCCCATCCACCCCATCTCCCCTGTGTCTGCATCCACCCCATCCCTCTGTTTCTCCATCCACCTCATCCCCCCTGTTTCTGCATCCACCCCATCTCCCCTGTTTCTGCATCCACCCCATCCCTACTGTTTCCCCATCCAACACATCCTCCCAGATACCCTAGACCTACTCCAATTCGTATACCGCCCCAACAGATCCACAGATGATGCAATCTCAATTGCACATCACACTGCCCTTTCCCACCTGGACAAAAGGAACACCTATGTGAGAATGCTGTTCATTGACTACAGCTCAGTGTTCAACTCCCACAAAACTCGTCACTAAGCTAAGGACCATGGGACTAAACACCTCTCTCTGCAACTGGATCCTGGACTTCCTGACGGGCCGCCCCCAGGTGGTAAGGGTAAGCAACAACACATCTGCCACGCTGATCCTCAACACCTTGGGGCCCCTCAGGGGTGTGTACTTAGTCCCCTCATGTACGCCCTGTTCACCCACGACTGCATGGCCAAACACAACTCCAACATCATCATTAAGTTTGCTGACGATACAACAATGGTAGGCCTGATCACCAACAACAAAGAGACAGCCTATAGGGAGGAGGTCAGAGACCTGGCAGTGTGGTGCCAGGACAACAACCTCTCCCTCAATGTGAGCAAGACAAAGAAGCTGATTGTGGACTACAGGAAATGGCGGGCCGAATAGGCCTCCATTAACATTGACACGGCTGTAGTGGAGCAGGTTGAGAGTTTCAAGTTACTTGGTGTCCACATCAACAGCAAACTATCATGGTCCAAACACACCAAGACAGTTGTTAAGAGGGCACGACAACACCATTTCTCCCTCAGTAGACTGAAAATATTTGGCATCGGTCCCCAGATCCTCAAAAGGTTCTACATCTGCACCATCGAGAGCATCCTGACTGGTTGCATCCCCGCCTGGTATGGCACCTGCTCGGCATCTGACCGTAAGGCGATACAGGGTAGTGCGTATGGCCCAGTACATCACTGGGGCCAAGCTCACTGACATCCAGGACCTCTATACCAGGCAGTGTCAGAGGAAGGCCCAAAAAATTGTCACAGGCTCCAATCACCCATGTCATAGATTGATCCCTCTGCTACCACACGGCAAGCGGTACCGAAGGGCCAAGTCTAGGACCAAAAGGCTCCTTAACAGCTTCTACCCCCCAAGCCTTACGACTGCTGAACAATTAATCAAATGGGCACCGGACTATTTACATTGACCCACCCCCATTTGTTTTGTACACTGCTGCTACTCGCTGTTAATTATCTATGCATATTCAGTTCACCCCTATCTATATGTACAAATGACCTCGACTAACCTGTACCCCCGCACATTGACTTGGTACCGGTACCCCCTGTATATAGTCTCGTTATTGTTATTTTATTGTGTTATTTATTTTTTTTTTTACTTTAGTTTATTTGGTAAATATTTTCTTAACTCTTTCTCGAACTGCACTGTTGGTTAAGGGCTTGTAAGTAAACAATTCACGGTAAGGTCTACACTTGATGTATTCGGTGCATGTGATAAATAAAGTTTGATTTGATCCCCGCTGTTTCCCCATCCACCCCATCCTCCATGTTTCTCCATCCACCCCATCCACCCTGTTTCTCCATCCACCCCAATCATCATGTTTCACCGTCCACCCCAATCTTCCTGTTTCCCCATCCACCCCATCCACCCTGTTTCTCCATCCACCCCAATCATCATGTTTCACCGTCCACCCCAATCTTCCTGTTTCCCCATGCACCCCAATCTTCCTGTTTCCCCATCCACCCCAATCTTCCTGTTTCCCCATCCACCCCAATCTTCCTGTTTCTCCATCCACCCCAATACACCATTTCCCCATTCACCCCATCCCAGCAAAGAAAATCTACCTGCTTAACAATATGGAATGAGCCTGGATAGTTTTACAGTGGATTTATTTTCACTGCTATCAAAGGAGGGAACATAGCTGAGGAGACATTGGGGGAATTCATTGTCAAGGATCCCTGTGAAAGGAGTGAAAGATAACCCTGGTTCTTAGGGGCACAGAGTTGGCAGAATGAAGGGATAGATGGAGGGATGAAGGGATAGATGGAGGGATGAAGGGATAGATGGAGGGATGAAGGGATAGATGAAGGGATAGATGGAGGGATGAAGGGTTAGATGGAGGGATGAAGGGTTAGATGGAGGGATGAAGGGATAGATGGAGGGATGAAGGGATAGATGAAGGGATAGATGGAGGGATGAAGGGTTAGATGGAGGGATGAAGGGATAGATGGAAGGATGAAGGGATAGATGGAGGAAGAAGGAGGTGTCCTCAGAGCTGCGTGGGATGAAGGTTCTGCCTTCTTATCGAGGCAACCTGCTGTTCACCTGCTGTTCAAGATCGAGTCTCCAGTTTGTCCTCGTCAGATGGAGGGATGAAGGGTTAGATGGAGGAATGAAGGGATAGATGGAGGGATGAAGGTATGAAGGGACAGAAGGAGGGATGAAGGGATAGATGGAGGGATGAAGGGTTAGATGGAGGGATGAAGGGATAGATGGAGGGATGAAGGGTTAGATGGAGGAATGAAGGGATAGATGGAGGGATGAAGGGATGAAGGGATAGAAGGAGGGATGAAGGGATAGATGGAGGGATGAAGGGTTAGATGGAGGGATGAAGGGATAGATGGAGGGATGAAGGGTTAGATGGAGGGATGAAGGGATAGATGGAGGGATGAAGGGATAGATGAAGGGATGAAGGGATAGAAGGAGGGATGAAGGGATAGATGGAGGGATGAAGGGATAGACGAAGGGATAGATGGAGGGATGAAGGGTTAGATGGAGGGATGAAGGGATAGTTGGAGGGATGAAGGGATAGATGGAGGGATGAAGGGATGAAGGGATAGAAGGAGGGATGAAGGGATAGATGGAGGGATGAAGGGATAGATGGAGGGATGAAGGGATAGATGGAGGGATGAAGGGATAGAAGGAGGGATGAAGGGATAGATGGAGGGATGGAGGGATGAAGGGATAGATGGAGGGATGAAGGGATAGAAGGAGGGATGAAGGGATAGATGGAGGGATGAAGGGATGAAGGGATAGAAGGAGGGATGAAGGGATAGATGGAGGGATGAAGGGATAGATGGAGGGATGAAGGAGGAGATTGGAACCTTTCTATTGTTCTCTAATTTGGGTAATGCATCATACATCGTGTTGGTGAGATCACCTGAAGCACCTGTCCTGCAGAGATGGAGAGATCACTGGATCCGAGAACACAACATGAGATCTACAGTGTTCAATAGCTCTGGTCCAGGGCATTAGTGAGTTCACTCTGGGATCACTCACTATCGCCCTGGACCAGAGCTAAGCACTCAGCTGGCGTGACTGCAGTCTCCAGCTGCCCTCCCTTGCTAAACCAAATCAATCCGTTCAGACATGGAATAAAATATGAACTTGAACTTACAAATCATCATGAAATAGACTATCAGAGGATATGCCTCTGGCATGTGGCACATACAACCTTTTTGGCAAACTCTTTTATTGTCTACTTATAATTTACAACAATGTAATCATGAATCAATTATTTACACAGTTAACTGGTCAACAAACCAAAATGAACTGTCTATAACAAGCCGTTATAAAGGTCTCGATCGTGTTTTATCCAGTGCCAGTGTCCTATCCATAAGGGAAAGCAACATTCATCAAACTATATTGGCAGAAATATATATTACTTGTCTGTGTTGACTGACTGGTAGGAAAGCTCTACATTGGAGGAGTACTCACAAAAAAAACGCATTACCCTTTGCTTCAGTGGGCGTAGGCTGTGCGTGAAAACGCCTAGTTGATTCATAAAATGTACGCACTACATGCGCGCGGTGTCGTGCCAAGACAAGGGGCGGGTATATAAGCGACTGAACGACAAGTAACATCATAACGACACAACTACCTACCTACCTACCTACCTACCTACCTACCTACCTACCTACCTACCTACCTACCTACCTACCTACCTACCTACCTACCTACCTACCTACCTACCTACCTACCTACCTACCTACCTGTGTCTATCTGCCTGCGGAGTGCCAACGGAGAGTTGCAGGGATGCTTCTTACCACGAGTGTGTTCCAGCTCGCGCTCTTCTGCCTTCTTATAAGTAACTGTCAAGCTGCCAAGAACAGCGGTACAGAAAAGTTAAACGCTCAGTTGATCAGTACGGTCCAGGATACACCGAGTAGTAATGTATCAATGAATCAAGCACGCAACGGAGGAAGGCGTTTGACCAGCGCTGCGCGGAAAGGTGAATTGCATTTTTATGCGCATATCAAATGTATTGATTCGACGATTCATATAGATTCATTGTACTCACCGATCCTGACATTTGGAATTATTTCATTCCTTATATAGGCACATTTTCCATATAGACATGAATGGGACTAAATTAAAATTAAATATAAATCATAGACTTCTGTTTGAATGGGAGAAAGTTCAAGAATTTGGAATTGTGGTGGACCTCTTGTCAACTCATGCTGTCTTTCAGATGCCCCTGATCATGGCAGTTCCTGTCAAAACGAATCTTTATGAGCAGCAAATGGAATAATCCAAAAGCCAAACTCCAAACTAAATCAAATTCAATGATTTGCAATGTCATATAGATAATGCCATGCAATATGTATCTGACAGAATGTAACACTCTCTCCTCCCCTCTCAATCACAGAGCAGGGTCAGGCACAGAGCCAGGTGGGCTGCAGAGAGCTGCGTTCCACCAAGTACATCTCAGATGGTCAGTGCACCAGCCTGAACCCGGTCAAGGAGCTGGTTTGTGCTGGGGAGTGTCTTCCCTCCCACCTACTGCCCAACTGGATCGGCTCCAGTCCCGGGTACACCAGAAAGTTCTGGAGCCGCAGGGAGGGCCAGGAGTGGCGCTGCGTCATCGACCGGACCCGGACCCAGCGCATCAGCCTGCAGTGTCAGGACGGAAGGTCCAGGACCTATAAGATCACTGTGGTTACCTCCTGCAAGTGTAAACGCTACTCCAGGCAGAACAATGACTCTGGGAATGGGAAGTCAGAGCTGGAGGTCAGGCAGGGCCAGGGCCAGGGCCAGGGCTCCACACTCCAGGGGCCCAAGAGGAGGAAGGGAAAGGAAGGGAAGAATGGACGTTCTGGGCAGGAGGACTGGGCAGAAGAACAGTCTAAAAAATACTGAACTGAGCCCGCTGGTCAGGGGGGCTCTGTACACCTCTGAGGGGTTGGAAGGTCTCTCTGTGCCCCCACTTCAGAAACAACACCAACAGACACTAGTTTTGTTTAGAAGGCAACAATGTGTTTGCTGTATTTAATGCAGCTATATTGAGAAGGCTATGGAATGATTCCTCAGACAGTGCAACTGGTTTGCCAAATATTGACCACTGTGGATGTGTTTGTGTATGTATGCGTTTTTGTATGATAGAATGAGACTAGTTCAAATTGCACAAGAACCGCATTTGACAGCTAAGATGATGAGTTCTCTCAACAGATGAATATGTTGTCCACATCATAATGTTTAGATTAACAGAAAAAGCCAGAGTATGTATATAAATAGTGATTCTATACTCTGGGTTACTTCTTAATGTATGTAAAGGATGATTATGACAATGTAATATATTTTTGTATGGGGATAGCTGAACTAAATATAAATAAGTTCATGTTTTTATATATTTGCTAGATTCTATGTAATCACTTTCAGGACAAATTGTGTCTCAAATTATTTGCCTTGGATAATGAAATAAATCGTGTCTACTATGATTAGATCACTGATTGAATATAAAGAATGACTTTTCTTTAATAATTAGTGTAATATGTTTTTGACTTGTCAATAAATTGTGTTTTAATCATCAGTAATTAAATGCTTTGAGCACAAGGCCACAGCAATAACTTCACAGGAAACAGGACGTCGGTAACAAAATATGTATTAGCCAGTAATAAAATGTTATATTGAGTCTAATACAAGCTCTACTCTCTGCCGGAATCCCCTCTCCTCCAGGCTATTGGGTCTGTTCCAGTCAGCGGCTACATGGGAACATAATACCAAAATGAGCTGTCATTAAAATTGTGGTGCAAGTACCATGGGGAAGTTATGCTTTCCTCAAAGAGCATTGGGAACGCTTGATATTTGTAGTTTGGGGATGACAGCTCATTTTGGTATTAGGACAGAGTGGTTCTAAACCTGACAGTACCAGAGTAGTACAGAGTGGTTCTAAACCTGACAGTACCAGAGTAGTACAGAGTGGTCCTAAACCTGACAGTACCAGAGTAGTACAGAGTGGTACTAAACCTGACAGTACCAGAGTAGTACAGAGTGGTTCTAAACCTGACAGTACCAGAGTAGTACAGAGTGGTTCTAAACCTGACAGTACCAGAGTAGTACAGAGTGGTTCTAAACCTGACAGTACCAGAGTAGTACAGAGTGGTTCTAAACCTGACAGTACCAGAGTAGTACAGAGTGGTTCTAAACCTGACAGTACCAGAGTAGTACAGAGTGGTTCTAAACCTGACAGTACCAGAGTAGTACAGAGTGGTTCTAAACCTGACAGTACCAGAGTAGTACAGAGTGGTGCGTTCCATGAGGGAGAAGCATAGGGAAATCATGTCTGTGAATCTCAGAACGGAGCTTGCGTCATTGACACAATAATACAAGGCTTGTAAAACTTCCTCTCTGTAATTATCACTGATTACATATTCTCCTCCTGAGTAGCAGTGATGCTGTAAGACCACCTAGCTTTATTTATTACCGTAACTACCACAAACACGCTGTAAGAAACGCCCTTACAAGAAACAGAAAGTGATCCACAGGTCATGGGCCACGTTTCAACTCGTGTTTGCAAAGTCAATCTGCAATCACCTCTCTCTCTCTCTCTCTCTCTCTCTCTCTCTCTCTCTCTTCCCATCTGTCTCTCTCTCTCTCTCTCTCTCTCTCTCTCTCTCTCTCTCTCTCTCTCTCTCTCTCTCTCTCTCTCTCTCTCTCTCTCTCTCTCTCTCTCTCTCTCTCTCTCTCTCTCTCTCTCTCTCTCTCTCTCTCTCTCTCTCTCTTCCTCATCTGTCTCTCTCTCTCTCTCTCTACCATCTCTCTCTCTCTCTCTCTCTCTCTCTCTCTCTCTCTCTCTCTCTCTCTCTCTCTCTCTCTCTCTCTCTCTCTCTCTCTCTCTCTCTCTCTCTCTCTCTCTCTCTTCCCATCTGTCTCTCTCTCTCTCTCTCTCTCTCTCTCTCTCTCTCTCTCTCTCTCTCTCTCTCTCTCTCTCTCTCTCTCTCTCTCTCTCTCTCTCTCTCCTCTCTCTCTCTTCTTCCCATCTGTCTCTCTCTCTCTCTCTTACCATCTCTCTTCCCATCTGTCTCTCTCTCTCTCTTACCATCTCTCTCTTACCATCTCTCTCTCTCTCTCTCTCTCTCTCTCTCTCTCTCTCTCTCTCTCTCTCTCTCTCTCTCTCTCTCTCTCTCTCTCTCTCTCTCTCTTCCCATCTGTCTCTCTCTCTCTCTCTCTCCATCTCTCTTCCCATCTGTCTCTCTCTCTCTCTCTCTCTCTCCATCTCTCTCTCTCTCTCTCTCTCTCTCTCTCTCTCTCTCTCTCTCTCTCTCTCTCTCTCTCTCTCTCTCTCTCTCTCTCTCTCTCTCTCTCTCTCTCTCTCTCTCTCTTCCCATCTGTCTCTCTCTCTCTCTCTCTCTCTCTCTCTCTCTCTCTCTCTCTCTCTCTCTCTCTCTCTCTCTCTCTCTCTCTGTCTCTCTCTCTCTCTCTCTCTCTCTCTCTCTCTCTCTCTCTCTCTCTCTCTCTCTCTCTCTCTCTCTCTCTCTCTCTCTCTCTCTCTCTCTCTCTCTCTCTCTCTCCATTTGTCTCTCTCTCATATACTTTCTTGACATGGAAAGTAAAACATGTACATTGTCAAAGTAAACATATAACAACCATGGTCAAAGACAGGAATATACTAGACTGTTAGTAATAATAGGCACATATGAATAATCACACTGTATTTGTCTCTAGCTGTCCCTCAGGTTTTGTCAGGAGGCCGCAAATGTGGCTGCCGAAACACAGCATTTTGTTTTTTTCACCAAGTATGTATTTAAGATTATCTTTATAATTTAGGCTTTCAAATTCTTTCTTCTTTTAGGGTTGCCCAATACTGAATTTTTTGATTGCCAATTGCTTTCTGGTACTTCTCCATACTATTCTTAGTCTATCTATAGGACTGATTGGTCTTGTGTAATTTACTGTGCTCTTCTCCCTGTTTAGATATGCTGTAATTTTTATATGATCTGATAGTCGTGTTAGTGGGCTGACTGTGAGTACTGGATCTAAGTCTGTGATGACATCATCTACAGTACTACTGCCAAGAGGTGAGTTGTATGTATGCATACCTCCCAAAAGAGTCTCCTTGTAGCCTTCCATTGACTACATACAGACCCAGCGTTCGATAGAGCTGCAGTAGTTGGTTCCCGTTTCTGTTGTTGTTTTGATCAAAGTTCTTCCTGGGGGGAGATGAGGGCAGAGGAATGCTGAGGTTTGTAGTTATGTGTTTGTCTCCCTGTGTGCTAAAGGTATTTGGTTCTTCTCCAGTCCTAGCATTAAGATCAACACAGATCAGAACATTTCCCTGGGCCCGGAAATCATTGATCTCCTCTTCTAGAATGGATAAGCTCTCTTCCTTGTAGTTAGTGAATTCTGATGTGAGGATATACACTGAGTATACAAAACATTAAGAACATTAATGCTCTTTCCATGACAGACTGACCAGGTAAATCCAGGTGAAAGCTATGATCCCTTATTTGTTAGAGCCACTTCAATCATTGTAGTTGAAGGAGAGGAGACATGTTAAGGAAGGATTGTCCAGCCTTGAGACAGTTTAGACATGGATTACGTATGTGTGCCATTCAGAGAGGGAATGGGAAAGACAAAATATTGAATGCCTTTGAACGAGTTATGGCAGCAGGTGCAAGGCACACTGGTTTGTGTCAAGAACTGCAACGCTGCTGTATTTTTCACACTCAACAGTTTCCTGTGCTTATCAGGAATGGTTCATCACCCTAAGGGCTCCTGTTTTGATTAGTTCTATGTAATGTGTTAGCTGTGTTCTGAACCAAATCAGCATTCCCCCTGAATCCCTCCCCTGGGTAACTCCTCTCAATTTGGTGGATGGGACCACCATCTCCCTGTACCCTAGTGGACAGACAGTAAACCTATCTCTCTCTCTCTCTTTCTCTTTCTCTCTCCCTGTCTTTCTCTCATCTTGAAGCATGCAATTTGTTACTTATACCCTGTCATCACATCCTAGCCTACCAGTGTTTCAATCTCCGCACTGCTGGCCCCACCTCCTCTCTCTCTCTGTTTAACCATTGCTCTCTGTAGGACCATGAATTATCCCACAATCACATAATTACATGCTTATGGAAGAACTTTTCAGGCTCAGCCTTGTAATCTTGTAATAGTTGACTTGGACAGAATTCCACATCCTGTCGTAGCCTGATGTCTCACACTGAACTGCATTAAATGCTTTCCCAGGAAATGTGACTCACCTTTCTACAGTCCACCTGCAGAACCTATACCTGACGAACCAGGGTCATTTTCATTAGGTACCGGAAATAACAGGGACTAAATCAGGGAGGGACTACTTGGGCTTTTTCCATTTCAAAACATATATATTATTTTTCTACGGTGTGCCCTACTGAACTCAACCAGGGGGTTGATATGATGTGAGGGGGTAGGTGATGACCTTCTCACCCCAGCCGGGCGTCTGAACTGAACTGAGCTAGGTCCATCTTGGTCCATCTGGTAACGATCCAATATAATAAAGCACAATTCTGTCCAGGATGCCAAACCAGAGTCTCTCTCAGAGCCAGTGCAACTACAGGGCTAATCCTCCCCATTACCAATAGAACACATGGGAATACATGGCCTAGCAGCACTCATGATCTGACACGGATCTGACACTAATCTGACACCGATGGGGAAAATGATCAGCCACAGCAAGCAGCCAAACTCCATCGATCCATCTCATCATCATCGATCCATCTCATCTCCATCGATCCATCTCATCTCCATCGATCCATCTCATCATCATCGATCCATCTCATCTCCATCGATCCATCTCATCTCCATCGATCCATCTCATCATCAGCGATCCATCTCATCATCATCGATCCATCTCATCTCCATCGATCCATCTCATCTCCATCGATCCATCTCATCATCATCGATCCATCTCATCATCATCGATCCATCTCATCTCCATCGATCCATTTCATCTCCATCGATCCATCTCATCACCATCGATTCACCTCATCACAACCAAACATTCCATCCCCTTTGCACAGCATAGCACATATTGTCATGTTTTGTCATATATTGTCTTGTCCTTGTGCTTTCCCTTCTGTTCGTTTCCCCCTGCTGGTCTTATTAGGTTTGTTCCCTTTTTCTATCCCTCTCTCTCCCCCTCCCTCTCTCTCTTCTCTCTATCGTTCCGTTCCTGCTCCCAGCTGTTCCTCATTTTCCTAACTCACTCATTTACTCTTTTTACACCTGTCCCCTATTTTGCCCTCTGATTAGAGCCCCTATTTCTCCCCTTGTTTTCCGCTTCTGTCCTTGTCGGATCCTTGTATGATGTTCGCTGTTCTGTGTCTCGCCCTGTCGTGTTTTGTCTTCTTCAGATGCTGCGTGTGAGCAGGTGTCTTAGTCTGCTACGGTCGGTGCCTTCCCTAAGCAACCTGCAGTCTATGGTCGAGTCTCCAGTCAGTCCTCGCTACTACGAGTGGATTTAAGTTTTACCTGTTTTGTTTTCTCCTTGTTATATCCAGGATTATTACTTTTGTCTTATACTGGAATAAAGACTCTGTTTTCGTTAAGTCGCTTTTGGGTCCTCATTCACCAGCATAACAGAAGGATCCGACCAAGAATGGACCTAGCGACTACGGATTCTTGTAACACTGCTGTCGAGACCCAGGGAGCAATGCTCGGCAGACACGAGCAGGAATTTCTGCTGCTCGTCATGCCGTTGAGACCCTGGCCGCTCAGGTTTCCGACCTCTCAGGACAGTTTCAGAGTCTTCGTCTCGTGCCACCAGCTACTTCCTGGTCTTCCGAGTCTCCGGAACCTAAGGTTAATAACCCACCATGTTACGCTGGGCAGCCCACTGAGTGCCGCTCCTTTCTCACCCAGTGTGATATTGTGTTCTCTCTCCAACCCAACACATACTCAAGAGAGAGAGCTCGGATTGCCTACGTCATTTCACTCCTTACTGGTCGGGCTCGAGAGTGGGGCACAGCTATCTGGGAGGCAAGGGCTGAGTGTTCTAACAATTACCTGAACTTTAAAGAGGAGATGATACGGGTTTTTGATCGTTCAGTTTTTGGTAGGGAGGCTTCTAGGGCCCTGGCTTCCCTATGTCAAGGTGATCGATCCATAACGGATTACTCTATAGAGTTTCGCACTCTTGCTGCCTCTAGTGACTGGAACGAGCCGGCGCTGCTCGCTCGTTTTCTCGAGGGACTCCACGCTGAGGTTAAGGATGAGATTCTCTCCCGGGAGGTTCCTTCCAGTGTGGACTCTTTGATTGCACTCGCCATCCGCATAGAACGACGGGTAGATCTTCGTCACCGAGCTCGTGGAAGAGAGCTCGCGTTAACGGTGTTCCCCCTCTCCGCATCGCAACCATCTCCTCCCTCCGGCTCAGAGACTGAGCTCATGCAGCTGGGAGGGATTCGCATCTCGACTAAGGAGAGGGAACGGAGGATCACCAACCGCCTTTGCCTCTATTGCGGTTCTGCTGGACATTTTGTCAATTCATGTCCAGTAAAAGCCAGAGCTCATCAGTAAGCGGAGGGCTACTGGTGAGCGCTACTACTCAGGTCTCTCCATCAAGATCCTGTACTACCATGTCAGTCCATCTACGCTGGACCGGTTCGGCTGCTTCATGCAGTGCCTTGATAGACTCTGGGGCTGAGGGTTGTTTTATGGACGAAGCATGGGCTCGGAAACATGACATTCCTCTCAGACAGTTAGGGAAGCCCACGCCCATGTTCGCCTTAGATGGTAGTCTTCTCCCCAGTATCAGATATGAGACACTACCTTTAACCCTCACAGTATCTGGTAACCACAGTGAGACCATTTCCTTTTAGATTTTTCGTTCACCTTTTACACCTGTTGTTTTGGGTCATCCCTGGCTAGTATGTCATAATCCTTCTATTAATTGGTCTAGTAATTCTATCCTATCCTGGAACGTTTCTTATCATGTGAAGTGTTTAATGTCTGCTATCCCTCCTGTTTCTTCTGTCCCCTCTTCTCAGGAGGAACCTGGTGATTTGACACGAGTGCCGGAGGAATATCATGATCTGCGCACGGTCTTCAGTCGGTCCAGAGCCAACTCCCTTCCTCCTCACCGGTCGTATGATTGTAGTATTGATCTCCTTCCGGGGACCAAGCCCCCTCGGGGTAGACTATACTCTCTGTCGGCTCCCGAACGTAAGGCTCTCGAGGATTATTTGTCTGTTTCTCTCGACGCCGGCACCGTAGTGCCTTCTTCCTCTCCCGCCGGAGCGGGGGGTTTTTTTTGTTAAGAAGAAGGACGGTACTCTGCGCCCTCTGCGTGGATTATCGAGGGCTGAATGACATAACGGTTAAGAATCGTTATCCATTTACATTTACATTTAAGTCATTTAGCAGACGCTCTTATGTCGTCAGCCTTCGAGATTCTACAGGGAGCCAGGTTCTTTACTAAGTTGGACCTTCGTAACGCTTACCATCTCGTGCGCATCAGAGAGGGGGACGAGTGGAAAACGGCGTTTAACACTCCGTTAGGGCATTTTGAGTACCGGGTTCTGCCGTTCGGTCTCGCTAATGCTCCAGCTGTTTTTCAGGCATTAGTTAATGATGTACTGAGAGACATGCTGAACATCTTTGTTTTTGTCTACCTTGACGATATCCTGATTTTTTCACCGTCACTCGAGATTCATGTTCAGCACGTTCGACGTGTACTCCAACGCCTTTTAGAGAATTGTCTCTACGTGAAGGCTGAGAAGTGCGCCTTTCATGTCTCCTCTGTCACATTTCTCGGTTCTGTTATTTCCGCTGAAGGCATTCAGATGGATCCCGCTAAAGTCCAGGCTGTCAGTGATTGGCCCATTCCAAGGTCACGTGTCGAGTTGCAGCGCTTTCTAGGTTTCGCTAATTTCTATCGGCGTTTCATTCGTAATTTCGGTCAAGTTGCTGCCCCTCTCACAGCTCTTACTTCTGTCAAGACATGCTTTAAGTGGTCCGGTTCCGCCCAGGGAGCTTTTGATCTCCTCAAGAAGCGTTTTACGTCCGCTCCTGTCCTTGTTACTCCTGACGTCACTAAACAATTCATTGTCGAGGTTGACGCTTCAGAGGTGGGCGTGGGAGCCATTCTATCCCAGCGCTTCCAGTCTGACGATAAGGTCCATCCTTGCGCTTATTTTTCTCATCGCCTGTCGCCATCAGAACGCAACTATGATGTGGGTAACCGCGAACTGCTCGCCATCCGCTTAGCCCTAGGCGAATGGCGACAGTGGTTGGAGGGGGCGACCGTTCCTTTTGTCGTTTGGACTGACCATAAGAACCTTGAGTACATCCGTTCTGCCAAACGACTTAATGCACGTCAAGCTCGTTGGGCGTTGTTTTTCGCTCGTTTCGAGTTCATGATTTCTTATCGCCCGGGTAATAAGAACACCAAGCCTGATGCCTTATCTCGTCTCTTTAGTTCTTCTGTGGCTTCTACCGATCCCGAGGGGATACTTCCTGATGGGCGTGTTGTCGGGTTGACTGTCTGGGGAATTGAGAGACAGGTTAAGCAAGCACTCACTCACACTGCGTCGCCGCGCGCTTGTCCTAGTAACCTTCTTTTCGTTCCTGTTTCTACTCGTCTGGCTGTTCTTCAGTGGGCTCACTCTGCCAAGTTAGCTGGCCACCCCGGCGTTCGGGGTACACTTGCATCTATTCGCCAGCGGTTTTGGTGGCCTACTCAGGAGCGTGACACGCGCTGTTTCGTGGCTGCTTGTTCGGACTGCACGCAGACTAAGTCAGGTAACTCTCCTCCTGCCGGTCGTCTCAGACCGCTTCCCATTCCTTCTCGACCATGGTCTCACATCGCCTTAGACTTCATTACCGGTCTGCCTTCGTCTGCGGGGAAGACTGTGATTCTTACGGTTGTCGATAGGTTCTCTAAGGCGGCACATTTCATTCCCCTCGCTAAGCTTCCTTCCGCTAAGGAGACGGCACAAATCATCATTGAGAATGTGTTCAGAATTCATGGCCTCCCGTTAGACGCCGTTTCAGACAGAGGTCCGCAATTCACGTCACAGTTTTGGAGGGAATTCTGTCGTTTGATTGGTGCTTCCGTCAGTCTCTCTTCCGGTTTTCATCCCCAGTCTAACGGTCAAGCAGAAAGGGCCAATCAGACGATTGGTCGCATATTACGCAGCCTTTCTTTTAGAAACCCTGCGTCTTGGGCAGAACAGCTCCCCTGGGCAGAATACGCTCACAACTCGCTTCCTTCGTCTGCTACCGGGCTATCTCCGTTTCAGAGTAGTCTGGGGTACCAGCCTCCTCTGTTCTCGTCCCAGCTCGCCGAGTCCAGCGTTCCCTCCGCTCAGGCGTTTGTCCAACGTTGTGAGCGCACTTGGAGGAGGGTGAGGTCTGCACTTTGCCGTTACAGGGCGCAGACTGTGAGAGCCGCCAATAAACGTAGGATTAAGAGTCCTAGGTATTGTCGCAGCCAGAGAGTGTGGCTTTCCACTCGTAACCTTCCCCTTATGACAGCTTCTCGCAAGTTGACTCCGCGGTTCATTGGTCCGTTCCG
>NC_060196.1:41413889-41416389 GCF_021184085.1 Oncorhynchus gorbuscha | reverse complement strand
TTCCAGAATTTAGAATTTAGCAGAACAGGCCATAGAGATAGATTGAGGACTCATCTATGTGTCTGTGCCATTATACTGTCTGCGACAGCCTCAATGGCCTCACTAGTAAGTAGTATATTTTCTTATTCATTGGCTGATTGCTCCCAACTCATAGGAATTCCCACCCAGTTGACTGGTTTAAAATGGCAGAAGCCCTCAATGGCAATGTCCATTCTAAAATAGGTTTTATCCATGATGAGTCCTCTATCTATATCTATGAAAACAGGCACAACTCCGACACAAAGAAGGTTGCCCAAATGCCATGTGCATCCACTTATATCAGTACATTCGTAACAACCTAACCATTACGAAACTTTAATTTGATGAAATAACCCCCACGTAGAAAATTAGCATTTAAATGTTTTGTTGACCAAATTCGACCCTCTCGTTGTTCTCCTTACAAAAATTCCTCACTTGGTGGGCTCATTTTCGTGGACTGATTTAGGGGGAGTAAAACCTCTCACGTCGCCTCTTTCTCACTGCTCAAAATCAGTCCACAAAGAATCTGTGGTATTTTTATTTAATTTAACTAGGCAAGTCAGTTAATTAAGAACAGTTTTATCAAAGACTCAATCATGGACACTTACTGGCAATGGCTGCTTTGTGTGATGTATTGTTGTCTCTACCTTCTAGCCCTTATACTGTTGTCTGTGCCTAATAATGTTTGTACCATATTTTGTGCTGCTACCATGTTGTTGTTATGTTGTGTTGCTACCATGCTGTGTTGTTGTCTTAGGTCTCTCTTTATATAGTGTGTTGTCTCTCTTGTCGTGATGTGTTTTGTCCTATATTTATATATATATATATATATTTAAATTTAATCCCAGCTACCATCCCTACATGAGGCCTTTTGGTAGGCTGTTATTGTAAATAATCATTTGTTCTTAACTGACTTGCCTAGTTAAATAAAAGTTAAATTAAAAATGCAATAAATAAATAATTAAAATGTACAATGAACAATTAGCATAGGGCCTACAGGTCGACGATACGTAACCTGAAACTCCTCTACAATGTTAACATTTCTACTCAAGTGTGATATTTTGTATAACAACTGTATAACATGATTAGCAGTAGGAACATACTTGAAAACGCTACTATGATAGCTAAACATTTAGCAAAGATTAGCAAACGGCGGTTGGCGCCAAATATGAGGAAAATGGTTGATTGATATAGGCCAACTTGATATAGGCCAACTTGATATAGGCCAACTTGATATAGGCCAACTTGATATAGGCCAACTTGATATAGGCCAACTTGATATAGGCCAACTTGATATAGGCCAACTTGATATAGGCCAACTTGATATAGGCCAACTTGATATAGGCCAACTTGATATAGGCCAACTTAAAATGAATTGATGTCCTCTATTTGTGGACTGGATTTAGGTCCTGGCAGAGTTGGCCAGGGGATTTTCATAAATTCAATCCTCAACCCAAAATCTATACAATATTAAACAGTGTTCTCTTACAAAGAAGATTTTTCATCATTATCCTCACAACGTCACTAGACAGATGTTCATTTCACGCCTTTTTCCTTTTCTCCTCATTGGCACCTGTAGGATTTTCCCTCATTAGTGAGAAGTGTTGGTTTTGTCACTTCATCTGAAGAGACAGCCATTTTAGTTTGGTAATCACATGGCACAGTAACTGGCAGCAATACTGAGAGAAATAAATGTCATAGGCAATGAATAGTTATTTTGGCTCGATTATAATTGTTGAATGAGAGTGAAAGTGTGTGTGTAGGTGTGTACAGCGGTGGACAAAGTACCCAATTGTCATACTTGCAAGGTTTTGGAGAAATGGATTATTTAAAATAAAATAAACTGTAACTGTAATCTGTTACATTACCAGCCCAAATAATGTAATCAGATTACAGATAATTTTGAAAAAAGGAGATGATTACTTCATGGATTACTTTTAAATTCTGAAAGGATGTTTGCACAAAATAATATTTGACACTTCTCTAGTTTCTCAATGACATTCAAATCAACATTGAAAAAAAGTGCAAATTTAAGTTTGTTCCACCTGAGCGTGTCTGACCACAAATCAGAGACCACTATGATGACACACCAAATGTGTCTGATGGATGGCGGGAAAAGAGCAGGAATAGGTTTTTGTAGGCTACAGTCCAAGCTGTGTCTTCTAATGGTGTGACTGCTGTCGGCATCCAAAAATGATCCAAATTGAATAAATGTAATTTTCTTGTTTAATTTAATTTACGAATAGCCAGCGGCACGCTCCAACACTCAGATATCATTTACAAACTAAGTCTGTGTTTAGTTAGTCATCAGATCGGAGGCAGTAGGGATTACCAAGGATGTTCTCTTGATAAGTGTGTGAATTTGATAATTTTTTCCTGCTAAACATTTGAAATGTAACGAGTACTTTTGGGTGTCAGGGAAAATGTATGGAGTAAAATGTATATAATTTTCTTTCGGAATGTAATGAAGTAAAAGTAAAAT
>NC_060196.1:41266389-41408889 GCF_021184085.1 Oncorhynchus gorbuscha | reverse complement strand
AAATACAGACATAGTGGATTACTTTCTGAAGGTGAGTCCTTTGTCTGATTTTTGGATGTAAGATTCTGCTGAAGACTAATGTGTTATAAGGTTGTCTGATGTCTGTTTTAAGTGGACACACCAGAGTAGATGTGTTACTGTAGCTATAAGGCCTTCTAGACTAGAGAGGACCTACAGCAGTGAAAAATCACACGCTTTGGATCATTTGTCAAGGATTTGTCCATTTCTAGACTCAATGTGTGGTTCTGAAGTGCTGCCCCCGCATGCTTTCCCCGCCCAAACGCCAAAGGATTTACATGCAACTCAATATTAGAAAGGTGTTTCTCATGTTTGGTATAATCAGTGTATCTTGAGATACTGTACACGATTAAGAGATTGTGTTATGAAGGGTTAGGGTTAGGGTTAGGGTTAGGGTTAGGGTTAGGGTTAGGGTTAGGGTTAGGGTTAGGGTTAGGGTTAGGGTTAGGGTTAGGGTTAGGGTTAGGGTTAGGGTTAGGGTTAGGGTTAGGGTTAGGGTTAGGGTTAGGTCTAGGTGTTCTCATGGTCTGCTGACTGGTGTTCCTGTCCCATGGGGACGTGATCTGTTCAGTTGCCAAGCTCCATAACTATGAGACGCCTCCAGCAGGAGGACCACCACTTCACATCTTACTGGCGCTATTGACAAATTGGACACATTTATCTTGAAGACTATGAGAGAGAATTACTATGATCACCATTTTACTTGACTCAAGTTCATTCAACCATAGCGACATTAGACAGTATCAAAGGGAGCTGTTGACATACAGTGGGTTGCTATGTAATTCATAGTGTCTCTTAGCAACTTAACACATTTGTTTGAGCTTCATTGCGTGAGGTGTCCTATCACAGCAGGAAGACCAGCCGCTGCACCAGGGTTTGTATTGTCTTACTGTAGGGTACGCTACTGTGTAGTAGGCCTAGTGAAGCAGCACCAGGGTTTGTATTGTCTTACTGTAGGGTACGCTACTGTGTAGTAGGCCTAGTGAAGCAGCACTAAGGGTTTGTATTGTCTTACTGTAGGGTACGCTACTGTGTAGTAGGCCTAGTGAAGCAGCACTAAGGGTTTGTATTGTCTTACTGTAGGGTACGCTACTGTGTAGTAGGCCTAGTGAAGCAGCACTAAGGGTTTGTATTGTCTTACTGTAGGGTACGCTACTGTGTAGTAGGCCCAGTGAAGCAGCACCAGGGTTTGTATTGTCTTACTGTAGGGTACACTACAGTGTAGTAGGCCTAGTGAAGCAGCACTAAGGGTTTGTATTGTCTTACTGTAGGGTACGCTACTGTGTAGTAGGCCTAGTGAAGCAGCACTAAGGGTTTGTATTGTCTTACTGTAGGGTACGCTGCTGTGTAGTAGGCCTAGTGAAGCAGCACTAAGGGTTTGTATTGTCTTACTGTAGGGTATGCTACTGTGTAGTAGGCCTAGTGAAGCAGCACTAAGGGTTTGTATTGTCTTACTGTAGGGTACGCTACTGTGTAGTAGGCCTAGTGAAGTAGCACCAGGGTTTGTATTGTCTTACTGTAGGGTACGCTACTGTGTAGTAGGCCTAGTGAAGCAGCACTAAGGGTTTGTATTGTCTTACTGTAGGGTACGCTACTGTGTAGTAGGCCTAGTGAAGCAGCACTAAGGGTTTGTATTGTCTTACTGTAGGGTACGCTACTGTGTAGTAGGCCTAGTGAAGCAGCACTAAGGGTTTGTATTGTCTTACTGTAGGGTACGCTACTGTGTAGTAGGCCTAGTGAAGCAGCACTAAGGGTTTGTATTGTCTTACTGTAGGGTACGCTACTGTGTAGTAGGCCTAGTGAAGCAGCACTAAGGGTTTGTATTGTCTTACTGTAGGGTACGCTACTGTGTAGTAGGCCTAGTGAAGCAGCACTAAGGGTTTGTATTGTCTTACTGTAGGGTACGCTACTGTGTAGTAGGCCTAGTGAAGCAGCACCAGGGTTTGTATTGTCTTACTGTAGGGTACGCTACTGTGTAGTAGGCCTAGTGAAGCAGCACTAAGGGTTTGTATTGTCTTACTGTAGGGTACGCTACTGTGTAGTAGGCCTAGTGAAGCAGCACTAAGGGTTTGTATTGTCTTACTGTAGGGTACGCTACTGTGTAGTAGGCCCAGTGAAGCAGCACCAGGGTTTGTATTGTCTTACTGTAGGGTACACTACAGTGTAGTAGGCCTAGTGAAGCAGCACTAAGGGTTTGTATTGTCTTACTGTAGGGTATGCTACTGTGTAGTAGGCCTAGTGAAGCAGCACTAAGGGTTTGTATTGTCTTACTGTAGGGTACGCTACTGTGTAGTAGGCCTAGTGAAGCAGCACTAAGGGTTTGTATTGTCTTACTGTAGGGTACGCTACTGTGTAGTAGGCCTAGTGAAGCAGCACTAAGGGTTTGTATTGTCTTACTGTAGGGTATGCTACTGTGTAGTAGGCCTAGTGAAGCAGCACTAAGGGTTTGTATTGTCTTACTGTAGGGTATGCTACTGTGTAGTAGGCCTAGTGAAGTAGCACCAGGGTTTGTATTGTCTTACTGTAGGGTACGCTACTGTGTAGTAGGCCTAGTGAAGCAGCACTAAGGGTTTGTATTGTCTTACTGTAGGGTATGCTACTGTGTAGTAGGCCTAGTGAAGCAGCACCAGGGTTTGTATTGTCTTACTGTAGGGTACGCTACTGTGTAGTAGGCCTAGTGAAGCAGCACTAAGGGTTTGTATTGTCTTACTGTAGGGTACGCTACTGTGTAGTAGGCCTAGTGAAGCAGCACTAAGGGTTTGTATTGTCTTACTGTAGGGTACGCTACTGTGTAGTAGGCCTAGTGAAGCAGCACCAGGGATTGTATTGTCTTACTGTAGGGTACGCTACTGTGTAGTAGGCCTAGTGAAGCAGCACTAAGGGTTTGTATTGTCTTACTGTAGGGTACGCTACTGTGTAGTAGGCCTAGTGAAGCAGCACTAAGGGTTTGTATTGTCTTACTGTAGGGTACGCTACAGTGTAGTAGGCCTAGTGAAGCAGCACTAAGGGTTTGTATTGTCTTACTGTAGGGTACGCTACTGTGTAGTAGGCCTAGTGAAGCAGCACTAAGGGTTTGTATTGTCTTACTGTAGGGTACGCTACTGTGCAGTAGGCCTAGTGAAGCAGCACTAAGGGTTTGTATTGTCTTACTGTAGGGTACGCTACTGTGTAGTAGGCCTAGTGAAGCAGCACCAGGGTTTGTATTGTCTTACTGTAGGGTACGCTACAGTGTAGTAGGCCTAGTGAAGCAGCACTAAGGGTTTGTATTGTCTTACTGTAGGGTACGCTACTGTGTAGTAGGCCTAGTGAAGCAGCACCAGGGTTTGTATTGTCTTACTGTAGGGTACGCTACTGTGTAGTAGGCCTAGTGAAGCAGCACTAAGGGTTTGTATTGTCTTACTGTAGGGTACGCTACTGTGCAGTAGGCCTAGTGAAGCAGCACTAAGGGTTTGTATTGTCTTACTGTAGGGTACGCTACTGTGTAGTAGGCCTAGTGAAGCAGCACTAAGGGTTTGTATTGTCTTACTGTAGGGTACGCTACTGTGCAATAGGCCTAGTGAAGCAGCACCAGGGTTTGTATTGTCTTACTGTAGGGTACGCTACTGTGTAGTAGGCCTAGTGAAGCAGCACTAAGGGTTTGTATTGTCTTACTGTAGGGTACGCTACTGTGCAGTAGGCCTAGTGAAGCAGCACTAAGGGTTTGTATTGTCTTACTGTAGGGTACGCTACTGTGTAGTAGGCCTAGTGAAGCAGCACTAAGGGTTTGTATTGTCTTACTGTAGGGTACGCTACTGTGCAGTAGGCCTAGTGAAGCAGCACCAGGGTTTGTATTGTCTTACTGTAGGGTACGCTACTGTGTAGTAGGCCTAGTGAAGCAGCACTAAGGGTTTGTATTGTCTTACTGTAGGGTACGCTACTGTGTAGTAGGCCTAGTGAAGCAGCACTAAGTGTTTTGCTGTGAGAGGTATGAAATGCATCAGGAATGGACTAAGACTGGTTACAAATCGTTTCACCAGCTTTTGGGAATTTTTGGAAAATGTTTGAAACGCACTCATTATATTTGACTGCGTCTGTCAGGCTCATGAAAACCTACATTTTACTCATGAGAACCTTGTTTGATTTTACTTTCACAGCGTCTAGTCTAAAGGCGGCCGTTCGCTGTAACGATGACCTGACAGACTGTGTCTTATGTTCTGTTTTTATTGGACAGATGTCTCTTGTCTCAGATCACTTCACCATAATGAGAAGGCTGTCCGTGTACACAGAGGACTACTATCGACAACGTGCGTGTGAATCTCTCCTGGCTCGGACTAGAGGAGAGATTGACTGCATCACTACTGGTCTTCGTGAGAGGTGTTGACATGTTGAAAGTACCGCGTTGTCTGTTTAATCAGCTTACACACAGCTCAGACACTCATACATACCTCACAAGACATGCCACCAGAGGTCTCTTCACAGCCCCCAGGTCCAGAACAAAGGTGAGGAAAGACACAATACTATATAAAGCCATGACTACATGGAACTCTCTTAGCACCTCAGGTAACTCAAACAAGCAGTAAAATCGGATTTATTAAACACCTCCCAGCACAATGATGACTGTGAAGAGACACAAGCACACGCAAGCACACACACGCACATTATTCTTAGTATTGTCATGTAGTACTATAATATTGTACTGTAATAATGGAGCAATGTAAATTTGTATAATTATATGGATGTATGGATATGGATTATATGGATGTAATGTTGTATCTATGTTTGGACCCCAGGAGAAGTAGATACTGCCTTGGCAACAGCTAATGGGGAGCCTTATACCGTTTTTGACAATTGCTTCCACATGATTTCTAAAACTATGGCTCCTTTTCTCTAGACTCTACACACAAAACCCCAAAACACACACACACACAACATGCAAAATGTCACACATCTCTTGCAAAACCAAACACTTCATTCAAAACTATTTGAACTCTTCTCAAAATGGTATTTTTGGGTCAAAACATACATACAAACCATAAAATGATTGGCTCTTATATATGCCAACTCCACACGGATGTGACAAATGTAAAACACTACTATCTTGTGTCTTTTACATGTTCATCATAGCACTCACACATACATGTTCATCATAGCACTCACACATACATGTTCATCATAGCACTCACACATACATGTTCATCATAGCACTCACACATACATGTTCATCATAGCACTCACACATACATGTTCATCATAGCACTCACACATACATGTTCATCATAGCACTCACACATACATGTTCATCATAGCACTCACACATACATGTTCATCATAGCACTCACACATACATGTTCGTCATAGCATACATGTTCATCATAGCACTCACACAAACATGTTCATCATAGCACTCACATGTACATTTGTGCACAAATATATACAGTATGTCTGCATATTCAGTACATATTTACACTATAAACAGAAATGCAAGGGAGAAATAAAATCTGTTTCTTTCTCAAAACATTGTATTTTCATCCAGATTTCGGGATGAACATCAACAGACAAAATAAATAGGCTTGTTACTATAAAGAAAAAACTATTAGGGTGCCTCCTGTCTCCTATTTGGGTCTGGCCACAGCACCTCATCGACATCACAAGCGATGTTCTCTCTGGCTCAACAGCAGGGGAGGTATCGTATGGAGTGGAGTATCCAGCTCTGGCATGCCCCCTCGTCTGTCACCACAGAACTCCTTGTCCACGCCTCGTCCCCCTCTTTCTCTCCTCTTCCTCTAACTCGCTCTCCAAAATTGTCCTCCATTGTTGTCCAAACAAAGAAAGCAAACCTGGAATCATATTTATCGTGCCCAACCTCTGATTTCTATGTTAAGAAATGAGCTATAAGTGTTTTCACACATCAGCACCGGGTGTAGGTAATCTGTAAATGAGTGTGGCATTTTGAATGGCAGTGTTTTCCAAACCAAACACAAAACCTGTTCATTTTGAATGATGTGTCTAATGTAGAGAACTGTATTTAGTGTTTTGCAAAAAGTGTGTTTTTACAATTGCAAACTGAGTGTAAAGCAGATAACGTGCTTGCAGTTTCGCAGACTTGGTCTGAAGATTGGGGGCATGAGTTAATGGTTTCACTGAGTGTGCCTCAAGTACCACTTTTGGTGTGAGAGTGATTGTAAAAAAAAAGTAAAGTAAAACTTTAAATACTTAAATACGCAATCTGAATTATGAGGGGACAGTGCCACCTGGTGGTGTGAGGCAGTAATTCTAACCGTATGGAAACTGCTTGAGATACTTTTCTATTGAGATGACGAGGGCAGAGAGGAGGGCTTTAACTAAGTGGGGAGTCACATGGGTGGTGTTCATTGGGCATTAAGGTTATACCTGAACTTGTCCAAGAAGAAAGGCTTGTTTTTTTTGATTGAACAAGAGCCTAGTTTATGGTTAGGGGTGAGAGATCAGGAAAGGGTCTCACTCATCTCAGGGCTGGGTGTCTACAGTAAGACCACAGAGCTGTGGACAGACATAGTCTAAGACAGAATAAACATCAAAGTTGCCCTTCCACACCACAACACTCTGGTGGTTTTGGTCTTTCTGGTTAGAAAAGAAACACACGTAGGGCTTTAGCCACAAGGGAGAAGGGAACTGACTGACTGTTGAAGGAAATATTATGCCTGTGCCAGTTCTGTTATTTGCTTTCTGAAAATATACAAACCCAAGACAAATAAAGTGAAATGGACCAAGAAATCACTCATTACCACGGCAATTTCCCCTCTATACCGCACTCCTGGCAGCCAATGGAAATGCAGCGTGTTCACTCTCTGTATCGTTAGTTATTGATGTGAACTGATATTTAGAGTGGGAATGAAGGGGTGAATGTTTCTGGAGGAGAATATTGATGGCCTCTTTCATAACTCTATGCAGCATCTTTTGGCTTGTTGTACATTCGTTTTGCTGTCCTTTCCTTCATCTCGAAGGAGAATGACCTTGTTTTAATATAATATAATATAATTTCCTCAATGTACTGCTCTACACACCTCAGCAGATTATCATCACCTTTTATACCTAACTAAAGCCATGGCAATATAAGTCTTTTTCAGGGAGCATGAAAAAAACCACATCAGATTAGCAGACATTTCCACTTCCAGCAGGTACAGGTTGTTTGAGTTATATAATTGAGACAACCCAGGATGGAAACCTCCAATGAGGTGACAAGTTTAGGTTACCACACTGTGAGATGGGTCCTTGGCTGGCCAGAGAAACTATATTTTGGCAGCCAGGCATAGATATATAATGCTAGAGTGGCAGATGTCATAAACCTACACAGCTCTAGAATGTATTATAATAATGTTTCTATGCTGACAGGTCACAAGAGAGCAGAAAATACACTGAGCGATCCATGTGGTGATTCTGTTGCAGCCTTTGTCAACACAAACACAAGTGGAAAAAAATAGGGATAAAATGTTTCCTCATTTCCTTGCTATCCGTGACAAAAATAGTTTTCTTTGAGATGGAAAACACAGTGCCAGAGACTCATCGTCGAAACCCTGTCAGCACGATATCTGTGAAATGGATTTGCAGTGTGTACATCTGGCTGTAACTATACTGTAGCAAAGCGTTGTGCTGAATGACCTACACTCTCTAGTCATCAGGCATGGAGTATCCCAAGGTTTGAAATACCATGTACAGCTGTAGGATCTTGCAGGTTAACTTTCCAGTGTATTTGAGGTTTAGAACGGCTTCTGAAGTTTGTAAATTCGACTTTGACATTTCAAACTAGATTTTTCCCTGTATCAATGTATCAACCCCTACAAAAATGTGTACCAATTAAAATCCACATAATAATTCACATTTCCTGTAGCAAACTGGCTCAAGTTAAGATCCTACATCTGTAGGCCTGTGTCTTAAATCCACATACTCCTATATGACTTTCCCCACAGACCATAGGACCATAAACAGATCAACACAGAGAGAACATTAGAGTGCAAGGTGTAGAGCAGCTTACTCACCATGCTTATAGACTAAACTGTGACTCATATCCCCTCATACCTCTCATATATTTTATTACGTCTCTCTCTCTTTCTTTCTCTCCTTCTCTGGAAAAAGTACCCAATTGTCATACTTGAGTAAAAATATAGAAACCTATATTTATAGAAAGTTACTCAAGTAAAAAGTGAAAGTCACCCAGTAAAATACTATTTGAGTAAAAGTCAACGTATTTAGTTCTAAATATGCTTAAGTACCAAAAGTAAAAGTCTAAATAATTTCAAATTCCTTATATTAAGCAAAGTGGATGGCACCTTTTTAACATATTTTTTTAATGTACAGATAGCCAGGGGTACACTCCAACACTCAGACATCATTTACATTTGTGTTTAGTGAGTCTGCCAGATCAGAGGCAGTAGGGATGACCATGTGTGCTCTTGATAAGAGCGTAAATTGGACCATTTTCATGTGCTGCTAAGCACTCAACATGTAACGAGGACTTTTGGGTGTCAGGGAAAATGTATGGAGTAAAAAGTACATTATTCTCTTTAGGAATGTAATGAAGTAAAAGTTGTCAAAAATATGAATAGTAAAGTACACAAAAAAAGTACTTAAGTAGTACTTTTGAAGTATTTTTACTCAAGTACTTTACACCACTGCTCTTCCCATGCTCAGACGTTGCTGCCTCTCAGTTTGTGGTAAAATGGTGGTGGTGAGTCATGTTGGAGAAGCTCTTGTCTCATGTTGGTAGGCCCCTAGACGGAAGATGGAGGCACCATGCCCTTCCAGGGGCCTCTTTTCTTTCCTAACATCTTTAATGAGAAAGTTTTGGGACTAACTCCACTCCACCAACTTCAACCCTCCTCTCCACCCTCCACCACTCTCCACCCTGCACCCTGAACTAGCCCCCCTTCTGTCCCTCTCCAGCATCCCACAGGAAATTACATCATCTTGGTGATTTAGATGGCATGCGGCTAGCGTCACCCAAACAGTATGCTGACAAAATGACTTGTGTGATGTAGATATTAACTAATGTGGGGACTCTAGATTTACTGTGTGGCTCACGCAACCAGGAGTCTGCGATCAGCCCAGTTGGCCCGGCGGTACTGACATTCTGGGGCCCGGCCCAGACACATCAGCACTGGGTTGGGGTTGGGTTCCTGAACAGCCAATCTATGAGGTAGGAGACATGAGCCACCGTAGTGAATTGCAAACCTGTGTTAGCATTGGCTGTATTAGTGTGTGTCGTGCTGAGCCTGTTCCAGGCGATAATAGGCACATTGGTCAGTCAATCGTCTGAGGCCCTGTGGATTACCAGTTGTGTGTGTGTGTGTGTGTGTGTGTGTGTGTGTGTGTGTGTGTGTGTGTGTGTGTGTGTGTGTGTGTGTGTGTGTGTGTGTGTGTGTGTGTGTGTGTGTGTGTGTGTGTGTGTGTGTGTGTGTGTATGCTCGCGTGACATCTTTAGGTCGGTCGTCCACAGGGCCTCATCTGGCTATAAATAACACCACTTTCTTGCTGGAGGAGAACTACCTGTGTACTGAACTTCCCACCCAGAGAGGGGGAGGAGCTGTGTCTTTCATCCTCCATGACATGTTAGTCTTGTCTTCAACTAGAGATGAAATGTGGAGGATTCAGCCGTGGTCAACCTCTAGATCCATATGTTCAGCTTTCCTTAGGATCCTGATTATTATGATATTGTTTTACAATAGTGGTTCTTACAGTATAGCACAATGTGAGTGAGAGAGAAAGACAGAAGGAAGCAAAGAGAGAAAGAGACAGACAGGCAGACAGGCGAAGTGGGTTTCCGGTGTTTGGCCCTGTACAGGCTGGATTGAGGGTTTGGACTGTGAGTAACAGCATTGTATATTTTATTTTCATATACTCTGTATATTCTTATACTCTGCCTTATATGGAGTCCTGTACCAAGGTCAGAGACTATGGGGTAGGTGAATGTCATGTTTCCTCTAATCCGACCCAGCAGACTGTTTTAAAATGAAAATACATTAAAAAAATCAAACGTAAAAAGTTTTGTGTTGTCCTCCAGACAGAACTGAGAGAACAGGCTCTGCACTCTGTCAGACTCCCACAAGTGGTGTTTTAAACACATCTGTTTATCACAGTGTTTATGACAGGCAGTGTGATCACAGAAACAGATTTACCAACTATTTACCCTTCACCGTCCCCATCATCACGATAAAGAGGATGATCTCCTCTAAAATCAAACTTTCAGATAAATACCCTTGTGTGTGTGTGTGTGTGTGTGTGTGTGTGTGTGTGTGTGTGTGTGTGTGTGTGTGTGTGTGTGTGTGTGTGTGTGTGTGTGTGTGTGTGTGTGTGTGTGTGTGTGTGTGTGTGTGTGTGTGTGTGTGTGTCCACGTCTGTATTACCTATGTACACAGAGGGAAGTAGAGAGAGTGTAGCTATCTAACATTGAATGTTTTCCCTTAATTGGGCTTACAGTGTTTTGGATGAATCAGTTCTGTAAAGAGGTCAATCTGGCTCCATGTAAACATGGCTCAGCACTGCGACATGGCCCATTAGTTAAGAAAATGCTGCATTCTGGCCTTTTTGATTGTACGTGCTGTATTTACGACCACACCACAACGCGAACATGGCAGACATGATGCTGTGTGTGTACGCTCTCTATCTGATCGGCGTTCTAGGGTCATTAAAAAAAACTGTGCCCCTGATTAGAGAACAAATAGGACTATCTCTCTGTGTGTGTGTGTGTGTGTATGTGTGTGTGTGTGTGTGTGTGTGTGTGTGTGTGTGTGTGTGTGTGTGTGTGTGTGTGTGTGTGTGTGTGTGTGTGTGTGTGTGTGTGTGTGTGTGTGTGTGTGTGTGTGTGTGTGTGTGTGTGTGTGTGTGTGTGTGTGTGTGTGTGTGTGTGAACATGTGGGCTGGTGATTTACGGGCAGAATTAAACACTTAGCCTCAACTGGTGTCTTGTTTAAAACAGGCTGATTGAAAAACCTCATGTATAAACATAAGGGATTCTAGGTTTTGTGTCCAATCTGTGAGAAAGCTCTGTGCTGGTTTTGGGGGTGAACCAAGCAATGCTTTTGTTCTTGACCAGCTGCGTCTCAGGATCCTGGGTAGGTGTATCAGCTGTTTTAGAGCAGGACTGGAGCAAAAGCCTGCATACACAGTTGGCCCAGTTGGTCACCCCTGATTTAAGGAGCAGCCTATAGGACCTTGGATGGAGTTCAGAGGCAGACCTTATACTCTCCAGCTGATGTTACTGTACAGATATCGGTTCTTCATTTGAGACCGTTTGCTACAGCAGGAAAATCAAAGGAGATGTGGATTATAGTTCATGGACATTTTTGTAGGGGTTAATTGAATCAAGTCTGGAATTTCAAAGTGGAAATGACCAGCTTCAGAAGCCTTTTTAAACCTCAGAAACATTACAAGTTTTACGTTTCCTTCTTTGCAGGACAGTTCTCCTGGAACAGGGTGATCAAAATACGATCCTATACCTGTATTATCTGGACCTTAGTGTGTAGTATCACACCAGACCAGTAGAGGGCAGTGTGTTCATAAAGTAGCCGACTATGTTTATGTTTTATTGAAAACAATTATATTTAACCTTTATTTAACTAGTCAAGTCAGTTTAGAACAAATTCTTATTTATAATGACGGCCTAACCCGGCCAAACCTGGACGATGTTGGGCCAATTGTGTGCCGCGCTACGGGACTACCAATCACGGCCGGATGTGACACAGCCTGGATGATGCAAACCTTGGGCCATCAAATACACTTTAAGGATCAAATTGAATGTGACCCATTCAGTTCCTATGGGCATGACACCTCCGCTGTAGTAAATTGGGATCCAGTCTCAGAGTGCATGGTCTGGTATGTTCTGTATAGGCATTGCATAGTCACCAGCCCCCATTGAACCACAGTTTATATATTGGAACATATTAATCATTGGACATGATCAGAAATGCAGGGAATGCGTGCAACACATTTAGGAGAAATACATTTGTTATATTCTGTGGCGGCAAGAAAACCGCTAGATGAATAAATCATACATTTAAAAACCATTAGTCATACACTTAGATCTATGCGGGTAATAGTAGTTGCTTAGTACAAAGCCATTTGCAGAATGAAATAGCAGTTAGGAAGTTGGCCAGAGAGCCTGAAGAAGAGAAGTAGAGGAAACCATTCAACCATATGGCATGTCAGCTTTAGAATGAAAAGGAGTGAGGTAGGGAGGTAGGGAGGGAGGGAGGGAGGGAAGGAGAGAAAGAGGTGGGGAAGGAAGGGAGGGAGGGAATGAGAGAGAGGGAGGGGAGAGAATGAGAGAGAGAGGGAGGGAGGGAGGTGGGGGAGGGGAGAGAACTAGAATGGGAGAGGGAGGGAGGGACGGAAGGAGAGAGAGAGGGAGGGGGAGAGAGAGAGGGAGGGAAGGAAAGAGAGAGGTAGGGGGAAGGAGAGTGAGAGGAAGGGAGGGAAGGAGAGAGAGGTGGGGGGAAGGGAAGGAGAGAGAGAGGGAGGGGGAAGGAGAGAGAGAGGGAGGGAAGGAGAGAGAGGTGGGGGGAAGGAAAGAGAGAGGTAGGGGGAAGGAGAGTGAGAGGTGGAGGGAGGGGAAGGAGAGAGAGGGAGGGGGAAGGAGAGAGAGAGGGAGGGAGGGAAGGAGAGAGAGAGGTGGGGGGAAGGGAAGGGGAGAGAGAGAGGGGGGAAAGGGAAGGAGAGAGAGAGGGAGGGAAAGAGAGAAGGAGGGAGGGAGAGAGAGGGAGGGAAGGAGAGAGAGAAGTGGGGGAAGGAGAGGGAGGGGAGAGAGAGGGGAAGTGGAGAGAGAGAGAGGTAGGGAGGGAGGGAAGGAGAGAGAGTTAGGGAGGGAAGGAGAGAGAGCGGGGGAGAGAGGGGGAGAGAATGAGAATGAGAGAGGTAGGGAGGAAGGAAGGAGAGAGAGAGGGAGAGGGAAGGAGAGTGAGAGGTGGGGGAAGGGAAGGAGAGAGAGGGAGGGGGAAGGAGAGGGAGAGGGAGGGGGAGAGAACGAGAATGAGAGAGGTAGGGAGGGAGGGAGAGAGAGAGGTGGGGGAGAGAGAGGGGGAGAGAACGAGAGAGAGAGAGGGTTGGGGGAAGGAGAGGGAGGGGAGAGAGAGAAAGTGGAGAGAGAGAGAGAGGTAGGGAGGGAAGGGGAGAGAGAGGGAAGGGAGAGAGAGAGGAGGGGAGAGATCGAGAATGAGAGAGGTAGGGAGGGAAGGTAAGAGAGAGGGAGGGGGTAGGAGAGTGAGAGGGAGGGGGAAGGAGAGTGAGAGGGAGGGGGAGAGAACGAGAATGATAGAGTTAGGGAGAGATCGAGAGAGAGAGAGGTGGGGGGAAGGAGAGGGAGGGGAGAGAGAGGAAGTGGAGAGAGAGAGAGGTAGGGAGGGAAGGAGAGAGAGAGGTAGGGAGGAGGGAAGGAGAGCGAGAGGGAGGGGATAGAGAGAAGGGGGAGAGAACGAGAATGAGAGCGGTAGGGAGGGAAGGAGAGAGAGAGTGAGGGGGGGAAGGAGAGGGAGAGGGAGGGGGAGAGGGGAGGAGAGTGAGAGGGAGGGGGAGAGAATGACAATGAGAGAGGTAGGGAGGGAGGGAAGGAGAGAGAGAGGTGTGGGAGAGAACGAGAGATAGAGAGGTAGGGAGGGAAGGAGAGACAGAGGTGGGGGAAGGAGAGGGAGGGGAGAGAGAGAGGAAGTGGAGAGAGAGAGAGAGAGGGGTAGGGAGGGAGGGAAAGAGAGTTAGGGAGGGAAGGAAAGAGAATGGGAGGGGAGAGAGAGGGGGAGAGAATGAGAATGAGATAGGTAGGGAGGGGAGGAAGGAGAGAGAGGTAGGGGGAGAGAACGAGAATGAGAGAGGCAGGGAGGGAAGTAGAGTGAGAGGGAGGGGAGAGAACGAGAATGAGAGAGGTAGGGAGGGAAGGAGAGAGAGAGGTGGGGGGAAGGAGAGTGAGAGGGAGGGGAGAGAGTGGGAGGGAGAGAGAGGAAGTGGAGTGAAAGAGAGAGAGCGAGATCGGGACTGAAGAAGAGAGAGAGAGAGAAAGACAGACAGGGAGAGTCAGAAGCAGAGAGAAAGAGTGAGAGAGTGAGAAGCAGAGAGAAAGAGAGACAGGGAGAGTCAGAAGCAGAGAGAAAGAGAGACAGGGAGAGTCAGAAGCAGAGAGAAAGAGAGACAGGGAGAGTCAGAAGCAGAGAGAAAGAATGAGAAGTTGGAAAGACAGGAGGATTTACAATAATAGATCATACAAAAAAACAAAAAGACTAACTTATTTATCGATATGACTACTGACTGTCAGTGGATTTTGTGTTTGTTAGAAACCAATCAGTTTAAGAAGGTTTGACAATGTGGCGTATACAACATGGAATACTTTATTCCTGATAGTGGTGAAGAGAGTTTGAGTCACACACTTGAGTCAGATGGTCTCACATAGATACACACTCTGCACAGTGTCAAATATCTGCTGTATTCATACTGTATTACGGACTTGAACCCGATTGAGCATCTCTGGAGAGACCTGAAAATAGCTGTGTTGCGACGCTCCCAATCCAACGTGACAGAGCTAGAGAGGATCTGCAGAGAAGAATGGGAGAAACTCCCCAAATACAGGTGTGCCAAGCTTGTAGCGTCATACTCAACGACTTGAGGCTGTAATCGCTGCCAGAGGTGCTTCAACAAAGTACTGAGTAAAGGGTCTGAATACTTGTGTAAATGTGATATTTCAGTTTTTTATTTGTAATAAATTTGCACACATTTCTAACCTGTTTTTACTTTGTAATGATGGGGTATTGTGTGTAGATTGATGAGAGGAAAAAACAATTGAATCCATTTCAGAATAAGGCTGTAATGTAACAAAATGTGGAAAAGGTCTAGGGGTCTGAATACCTTCCCAATGCACTGTTAATTATACTGTATGTTATATATTTTAAAAAGTCTGAATTGCTTTTACATTTGTTGAAATAACATTATCTCTGTGTTATGATTCATTGAATATACCATGACAACTATGAAACATGACGTTGTTGTAGAAAGAGTCTGAAACGTCTTTACATGCTTTGAAATAGTTGTATCTCTGTGAAACAGTAGCTGGCATCTACTGAAGAAAGATGCCACGGCTGTTGAGTCTATCTGATACAGTGGCTGACGGAGGGATTTACAGTTAGTCACACACACACACACACACACACACACACACACACACACACACACACACACACACACACACACACACACACACACACACACACACACACACACACACACACACACACACACACACACACACACACACACACACACACACACACACACACACACACACACACACACACACACACACACACACACACACACACACACACACACACACAAAGGCCTATGCACACACACATAAACACACACACACATAAACACATACACGCACACATAAACACATACACGCACACATAAACACATACACGCACACACACTCCTACTCCATTTCTGATATCACAAAGCAACAGAGTTAGTTTCTATTTCATTGAGGAAGGATCCAGGGAAACTCTCTTTGAGGCTCAACAATAAAAGCACCACAATAAAGCAACAGAACCAAAGTTAGGCTTCATTACTGTTCTTCCTTTGGAAAGTTGACGTTTTAAAACTCATCAAATGAATATGTAGCCATTTAAAACTTCAGACTGCATTGAAGTTGAAGTTCAGAGAAATCCCAGTGCAAAAGACAGAACAGGCAACTAAACATAGCAGGCCGCAAGTAAACTGTATTGATTTATTTAACCATTATTTAACTAGGCAAGTCAGTTAAGAACAAATTCTGATTTAAAGGAACTGCAGCCTATACACATTATTGATGTTTATTTCAGTTTATTTTAACATGAAACATTTTAAGACTAAAATCTGAAGATGATTCAACAAATTACAAGCACAATTTTGATCCATATGTATATTTGAATTGTAACTGTTGCATCACAACAAACGAAGCTATTGAGGTTAGTGAGGGACTACTGTTTCTACTGCATCGCCTGCTGGCGGGATGTGAGCTCTGTAGGTAATGCACAGCCTATCCTTCTCACACTGTCAACCCAGACTGATTGACAAAGCCAGGTTGCAGGGTGAACCAACAGCAGCAGTTAAATGTCTATCATATTCACTATAGAGGTTATATAAACACACACACAGATACACACACCGCTTCAACCCCTCACACACATATTGACACACACCTGCAACAGCCCACAGTGTGAAAAAGGGGAAAGGACTCACCTGTTGAAAATCCAACCGGGTGTAAGTTACGGAGGGTTAGGGGTCTCCGTTGTGGTGTGAGAGGGTCTGCAAAGGAGTTCCAGGCTGAGCTGGGGAGCAACATCTACCCCTAGGGGCACAACATCTACCCCTAGGGGCACCTACCTTCATTCTACTGTACAGCCGGCCTCCATACCCCAGACCAAAACGAAACCATATAATCATAAATAATCAACGAGGGCTTAAACCCACAAATCACTTTACACAGTTACTAATTGGCCTAATTTGTGAACACAGTGTTTTTCTACAGGACCCCTAGCTCCAGGACCCCAAGCTCCAGGACCCCTAGTTTCAGGACCCCTAGCTCCAGGACCCCTAGCTCCAGGACCCCTAGCTTCAGGACCCCTAGCTCCAGGACCCCAAGCTCCAGGACCCCTAGCTTCAGGACCCCTAGCTCCAGGAACCCTAGCTCCAGGACCCCTAGCTTCAGGACCCCTAACTCCAGGACCCCTAGCTTCAGGACCCCTAGCTCCAGGACCCCTAGCTTCAGGACCCCTAACTCCAGGACCCCTAGCTTCAGGACCCCTAGCTCCAGGACCCCTAGCTCCAGGACCACCGGATGTGCTTGTGCAGCCTAAGAATCTTTGTATACGGCTACAGCGCTGAGAAAACTCTACTCTAACAACGCATGGTATCCAAAGTGCTAGTTATGTTATAGTATTTAGTATGTAGAAATTCATTTGATGGAATTTCTACAAATCTGTTTGAAATTATGAATCGCATAATACTGATAACTTTGCACTGAAATATATAACATTTCTAAGAATCACAGTGCACTGATATATATATATATATAGTAGCTATGACAAGACTTTGGTATCAAAGTCTCTTATTTCCATTGTAACATTTGATCTCCTTGTTTGTGACGTCTTCTTCACACATCTCCTCTGTTATATTCCCATCGCTACAAAACCACCACCTTGGGAATATATGGATATTTTCACTTGATACCAAAGGCATTTTTCCTTGAGGTCATTTTTCCGTATACAATTGTAAATGAAAAGCTGGTGAAAACAACAGCCAAATGAATCAGGTAGGTGGTACAGATTTGTTTGTTTCTGATAAAAAAGTTGATATTTATCAGTCAAGTACAGGGCCACATACAGAAAACATATTTTCAAACCACCTACACACCTAAATATTAATGCATCAGCCCCTATTTCAGTAAACACACAAATAGCAGATAATGTTGGGGTGTTGAACCCCCGAACCCCCATATCCAACCCCCTGAAGTATGACGCAACACTGCACTTCTAAGAAAGTGTATAGACGGGGGTCGGGTGGTTTCAAAATGAATTGCCCATTATTTCCTGAGGCCAGGCCATTGGAATGGTTCAGATTGATTGTGCGTTGCGTTTTGGAGGAAGATCGTATACATGTGGTCAGTAGCCTAGCAGTGAGCCAGTGACCCGGCCTCCCTCTCACGTTACGTCCTATATATAACATCCCCCCTCCTCGGCCTCCTCCCACCCACCCACCCTCCCTCCCTCCCTCCCTCTCTCTATCTCTCTCTCTCCCAACTTCCCTGGAACCACCTTCTCCCTGGAACCACTCTGGCCTCAGCCGTCTCTCTTCTCCTCCGTCTCTCCTCTCCTCTGTCTTTCCTCTCCGTCTACCATCTCAGCATAGTCAGTGTTTACCAGCGCTGCGCCTGGCAACAAGTTGCATGCTCAGGATTACAGGAGGCCTTACCTTTCAACCACTGTGAGCTCTGCCTTCCTGCTTCGATCTCTCTCCCTGGGAACTAACGCGGGGCACACGGAGGTGCGAGGTAAGAGAGAGCCGTGGAGGAGAGCCCTGATTTGAGGCGCCGTGTCCGCACACCTCCCTCAACTGGCTTCAGTCCTCTCTACTCTCTCTCTGTCTTGTGGTCTCTATTAGTGTCTGGTTGTTCCTGGAGGTTTTGGTGGTTGTGTGTGTGGTGGATTTAGGGGAGTTCGTCTCACGGGTGGATCTCGTGGAGCACCGTAATGGATCACTCCCTGTTTGGGTGCCTCCGTAGTCCCCACGCCCCGGCCCAGGGCCTGCACCCCCACCCTGCCTTTACCCAGTCCCCGCTGGTGCTGCACGGACGCTCCGACCACATCTCCTACTCCAACCTGCCCGACTCCTCGCCCCCCTGTGGGGGGTACCCTGGACCTGGGGGGGAGGAGGCGTACGGAGGGCAGCAACACCACCATCGTGGAGGACACCTCCATCAGCATCAACAGCACCCCCACCACTCACAGCACCAGGCCCACCAGACCCCCTGGCATGTCCCCCAGATTCCCTCACCCAACACCAGTCATGGCCTCTGCCTGCCTCCTCCGGACAGGCAAGTCTCAGAACTGTGTGGTGGAGGGATCGTGAATCTGTGTGGATTCCAGACTAACCACGGTCTAGGAGGTAGTAGTGACCCTACAGGTGTGTCGTGTGTTCCTGGGGACGTTGGACGACAGACGATGTCCCCGGACGAGACGGAACAGAGACGGAACAGTAAAGGAAAAGATGACTTGCACAGCTCAGGTAAGATGAGGACAATGAGGACATTATTCTCTCCTCTTCTCTTAATTCTCTTAGCTTTGACTTCAGTGTCACGCTCTGACCTTAGTTATCTGTTTTATGTATTATTTTGGTCAGGTCAGGGTGTGACGAGGGTGGGTATGTGTGTTTTTGTCCTGTCTAGGGTTATTGTATATCTATGGGGTTTTTGTATGTCTAGGTAATGTAGGTCTATGGTGGCCTAAATTGGTTCCCAATCAGAGGCAGCTGTTTATCGTTGTCTCTGATTGGGGATCCTATTTAGGTTGCCATTTTCCATTTTGGTTTTGTGGGTTATATTCTATGTTTAGTTGCCTGTTCAGTATTCTCTCTTTTATTAAAGAGTTCTGTTCGCTTACCACGCTGCACCTTGGTCTCCTCTTTATGACCACCACGACATTCAGTCTCAAGGTTTTGGTAGTTTCTTTCAAAACTATCTGGGGAGTTTTCATCACATAGCGAGGGAGTATAATGATTTGAAGTGTTTGGTTTGTCTATTCTTATATTTCTGTGTCAGCAGACAGTTCCACAGATGTTGAAACATCAGAGAACAGTGTGTGATACAGTAATAAAACATCTATTTGTTGCATTCTTGTTAATTGGCTAATGTTTCCATGATCACTGAACGCGCTGCAGTTTTATGTGTCAGTGATCCTACATTGGAGAACCTCGTGAGAAGTTAAGATTCCAGCGCATACCTTTTAGTTTGAAAGTAAGTTCTTAGTTTTAACCTCACTTCCTAGTAGGCTTGTTTGAGCGTTTGGGCCTTGTTTTTACAGTAGTTGTCCGGATAATACTGATGGCTATATGCCAATACTTTTGTGGTATAAATATTCAACTTCAAGGTTATTTGAAATAGACTTAGTTCTGATGATTAAAACTGATGTCTTATTCAATTACAGACTGCTTGATGCTCATAGTTTAATGTTAAATAAAATGTTGTTTTCTTAATTGTCTAATTGCAAATGTAATTTATTAATTTCAATTACCAGCTACTGCACAAAGGATAGCTGTAATTTAACACTTAACTGTACTAACATACCGGGAAGACATTTCACTATAGGACCTTATGTTATAGCTTCTTTAAATATCTTATATTATCTTGATACATTGATTGTCTTATATTAGCTTATCTCAACTGTTTTCCAAACTGTATTGACATTCATTCATCTACGGAAAGTGTTTACAAATTAACGAGGTAGAATTAGGCTTGGAACTTGATTTGCAAATTCATATTTAAAATAAATGCAGGCAAGCGCTTCTTAGAAACAACATCTTATTGTGTGAAACCCTAGGCAGCAAGGCCATAAACATCAAATATGATATTGTACTTCATTTCACCCAAGTGCAATTAATACAATTATTCTCATACCATCATTTTGTTTCCTTTTCAGTAGAACAAAATATATTAAATTAAAGAATCTATTAAGGAAATATTTTTGGGAAGCAAAATTATCAAAATTCAATTAAACCATTGGACTAAAAAAAGGTTAAATTATCTTTATAAATGCTAGGGTCAATAGTCATACTATTCCATTGACAATCTTATATAAAGACATGAGCTAGTGAGATACATTACTGATTTGCAGTCATCTTCTGTTATGTGAAGCATTAGATCCATTGCCTTTCCATTTGTCTCAACAACAGATTGATACTCTCTCAGCGGTACTGTAATCAGGGTGATGATTTACCTCTGCCGTTTGCAATATATACATAGATGGATTGACTCACTTTTACCTCAGTCTACCATTCTAATTAGACTATTAAACTGTTTCTCCTTTAATGTTCTCCAATCTCAACAGCCCTCAAACCAATGTTATAGGTTATAGCCTGGGACAGCCAAGTTTTTCTTTGTCTCTCTCTTCAAGCTCCCAGGGATAATCAACAGTGACATTTTCCTCCAGGGTATTAATGTCCTACCAGTGTTATTTCTGTGAAGCCACCTTTTAAACTGTTAGAACGGCCACACCTGGGCTTTTTGATAGGTTTAAACCTACATAGTATTTATGGCTGTAGAATGTATGTACCTATAGCATTAGCCGCAACAGCTGTGCGCAAAAGCAGGCTTATAATGGTAGTGGAGAATTCATCCATACTACTTTTGGATACCACTGCAATATGGATGATAGAATGGAACGGAATGGAACGGAATGGAACGGAATGGAATGCAACGGAATATAACTTTATTGCCCATTAGAGACAGAAATTCTCATTTTTGTGCAGTGAAGAGTTACATAATAAAAAGGGTTTATGTTAGGTCCCATTTCCACATTTGTTAAACAGCTATTTTGAGATGAGCACAGTCAGTGGCACGTGAGAGTGTGTACATAAGTCGGTGATATAATTTTACACCCTGGCCACTGAACGCCTGTGTTGCCTTTGAGAACGCTGAGGGTGTAAGGGACAAACTGATCTGGACCCCGGGTGGAGTCTCAAAATGGCCAATGGCTAAATGCGTTGGACTCGTCATTCAGGGCACCGCACTAGACCTAATATGGCTGTATATGGCTGTAGCCCTCATTATTATCGACAGACACCATAGTAATGCACGTTCTATCCATTTAGAGACTAGACACATCAGGTCCTTAATAAGTTACTAGCACAGTGGCTGTACTTCCTGGTGGCTACATGTATGCAAACACAAGGGCTGATTCAGGACATCGGCGTAGGGTCACGACAAGAGGACTGCTCTCCGTATCCAGAAGCCATTTCACTGACACCTGCTTTCAGTGGCGTCGTGCAACAACACATTTTATTGGGGCACTGATAGGATGGGCACATTTGATTTGCACGTATCTGTGTTATTCTCCCAGCAAGCACACGTGCAATTGTGTCCAGTAGTTAACTTTCCTCCTTCACTTCCCATCTCTCAGGTCAGTTTTACACCAGGGTGCAATTCTGATTGACAGGTAGTAGAAGTCTGAAACATAACCCAGGAGTTGCCATGGACATTTGGAACACCTTTAACACAAATCACATTTCCTTATTTTCGATGGCACATTACAAAAGGCAACATGGTATTTTTTAAAGTTTCTATTTCTGATGAGGCAAGGGTATAACAATGAGGTGGCAATAGTGAAATAATAGGTGAAATTCACCTTGGTAAATAACAAAGAATGCAAAACAAAGTTTAAAATGTATTGTAGATTAATTTTGTGGGAATATTAAAGGAGTATTGCAATATATTGTACGGTATAAATCATTAAACAATTGTTTCAAA
The DNA here is from genome assembly GCF_021184085.1 of Oncorhynchus gorbuscha. Lineage (NCBI taxonomy): Eukaryota > Metazoa > Chordata > Actinopteri > Salmoniformes > Salmonidae > Oncorhynchus > Oncorhynchus gorbuscha. The sequence continues at coordinate 41,386,880 of NC_060196.1, read as the reverse complement.
TTAAATATAATCCCCAAACTGTGTGAAAGACAATTTGTTTGAAAACTTATTTCCAGAAACTTCTTTGTCCCATATTCTGTTTTTACAAATGGAGGTGCCATGAATAGAGGGTACAAGCTGTGCTGTGACTGTGTGATGTGGCAGAGACAGACTCCTTTCTGACACTATTTGGTCTGTCAACATATCCAACAATCCAACATGTACAGTTGAACTAAGAAAATGTCAGCTGGTTTTGTGGCGCGGACTAAAGAACAGCACGTAAATTACAACTCCATGCATTTGACGCCCTGAAGTGTGATGTTTAGAGAAATCCATTGATGTTTGCCCAATTTTAAGCCACATCTATAAGGGAAAATATATTTGAAAGGATTTCATTAATGGACCAATTAATTGAGCAATCTGGATTAAATACAGGCAATTGGATCAAAAGGAATTACAATCTGGATTAAATACAGGCAATTGGATCAAAAGGAATTACAATCTGGATTAAATACAGCCAATTGGATCAAAATGAATTACAATCTGGATTAAATACAGGCAATTGGATCAAAAGGAATTACAATCTGGAAAGTCTTTCTCAAGTCTACTTAACGTCAATCAAATATACAACGAATCACAGACACAACATTCTCCTCCCTGTCATCGTCTGAATGGCTTTAGCCATGTAGAGTGGGCTGGTGTAAATTTTCAGACCATGCTCCATTTTATGTCTAGGCCCGTGGTTGGTGCTCAGTTTATCTGTGTATCTATTGGTCTATTGTTCAGCCTACTAGGTGATAGCTGGGAGGTCCACACCCTACTGACCCACATTACCACACCACATTATCACGCTACTACACACCCCACATAGCAGAGGCAGCATGAACCTAATTTTTATGGGGTCAGTTCATTGGCAATTTCTCGCATGGAATAGCCTTCATTTCTCAGAACAAGAATAGACACGAGTTTCAGAAGAAAGTTCTTCATTTCTGACCATTTTTTGAGCCTGTAATTGAACCCATAAATGCTGATGCTCCAGATACTCAACTATTCTAAATAAGTTTTATTGCTTATTTAATCAGCACAACAGTTTTCAGCTGTGCTAACGTAATTGCAAAAGGGTTTTCTAATGATCAATTAGCCTTTTACAATGATAAACTTGGATTAGCTAACACAACGTGCCATTGGAACACAGGATTGATGGTTGCTGATAATGTGCCTCGGTACTCCTATGTAGATATTCCATAAAAAAATCAGCCGTTTCCAGCAACAATAGTCATTTACAACATTAACAATGTCTACACTGTATTTCTGATCAATTTGATGTTATTTTAATAAATGGGCTTTTCTTTCAAAAACAAGGAAATGTATAAGTGACCCCAAACTTTTGAACGGTAGTGTACATTACCACTTCACATGACCCCACCCCGGATGGACCTCAGTTTCATCTACCCTCAGATCCACCAGAGATGAGCTCGTGGAATCACTTTTGTCTTTCAACAATAGAGCTACAGTCTTGAGTTGGCTAGCATCAAACATTACCTCACCTTTTGGATAAAACTTCTGTTTCAATGAAGTGCTAAAGTACTGGAGAGAGGCTGAGACAATTTCACCAGCTTTCCAGTTAAACAAATGATTGTTATAGGACATATTCTCTGTGTCGCCTAGGTTTCAAAGAAATGAGGCTTTGGCAAATTGATCTGTGAAATGTTCACATACAGTAAGAATGTGTTACAACTTAATGGTATTTGAGAGATATCAGTCTCTTTCTTTCTATTTTTTTAACCTTTATTTAACCAGGCAAGTCAGTTAAGAACAAATTCTTATTTTCATTGACGGCCTGGGAACAGTGGGTTAACTGCCTGTTCAGGGGCAGAATGACAGATTTGTAACTTGTCAGCTAGGGGGTTTGAACTTGCAATCTTCCGGTTCAACGCTCTAACCACTAGGCTACCCTGCCGCCCCTATGCTCTAAGGAGCGAGCAAAGATGAGTGAGTCTGTTTCGGGGAAAGAGCATATTTGGAGGTTGCCTGAGTGAGCTGGGCTCTGGGACAGTACTCCCTGCATGGCTCTTCTCATGCAGCCCCTCGCCCAGGAAGACACTATAGTGTGCGTGACCAATATCCCCATAATAAAAGGTGATTGGCACTGATAATGGTTTAGCTCTTGGTTTGTGTTTCAGCAGTTTATCACACAATCCCTTCTTCTTTCCCACCTCTTTTGTTCTCCTTTCTTTTTTGGCGACTCAACTGTGTCTGGAAAAAGTTCTGTTTTTCATTTCAGATTCCCAGGACGGGAGCTATAAGTCTGACGTGAACAGCAAGCCCAGAAAGGAGAGGACAGCGTTCACCAAGGAACAGATCCGGGAACTGGAGTCAGAGTTTGCGCACCACAACTACCTGACGAGACTGAGGCGGTATGAGATAGCAGTCAACCTCGACCTCACAGAAAGACAAGTACGTTACCTGCATATGAAAAATGCAATATATGTTGCATGTGAAAAGTGAAAAAATAATTTAATGTGAAAAAGTAAGATCTGTTGTCTTGCTAAAACAACAAGTTAATAGCAAAACACGATGCAGTTTATTTCTCCCTTTGATGATAAAATAAATCAGAAAATTGGCAGCTCATGTGTGAACAAAATAACTAAAGGAATTGCAGTTACAGGATTAATACTGTAATTACGCTAATAACTCAGACACTTGTATTCAAAGAGTCACAGTGAAGTGAACACTGAAAATGGCAGCTAACGACAGTTGATATGGATTCTATTAAAAACCTCGGAATAAAAAACCCTGTATGTTTTTGACACTAGCAAGCGCTTGGACATGTCATGCGTGTGGGCATGTGTGTGTGTGTGTGTGTGTGTGCGTGCGTGCGCGTGCGTGCGCGTGCGTGTGTGTGTGTTTGTGTGCATGCATGCGTGCGTGCGTGCGTGTGTGTGTGTGTGTGTGTGTGTGTGTGTGTGTGTGTGTGTGTGTGTGTGTGTGTGTGTGTGTGTGTGTGTGTGTGTGTGTGTGTGTGCGTGCGTGCGTGCGTGCGTGTGTGTGTGTGTGTGTGTGTGTGTGTGCCAGCACTGCTGGTCTGGCTGTCTGTGGGTGTGCAGGGACAGTCTGATGGCATGTGTCAGAGACCAGATGTTTCTCTAACTCCCTTCCAACACCAATAGGAAATACACTGGACATTAAGGGACAGATTTCCACACACTACACTCAATGGAGAACATCCATTCAAGGTGTTCTAGGAGTCTATGAGAGTATAGGTTTAATCTCCCCTTAGTGTATGGCAGTGAAAAAGCTCCTTATTCTCTGCGATATTTTATATGAAAAGAGGTAAACTTTTAATTGAAAATCATTTTTTTAAATGAATAATTTATGCCTAATCTGCCTGCATAAAACGGTTAAAAACGATGCGTTGAACTAAATGAACCTCCACACTCAGCACACCCATAAGGGCTAAATCCAACCAGAGTGTATTGGCTGCAGCCAGGCCAAGCCCAGGCAGCCAGGCAACAACCCAACCAGGAGTTGGCCCTTCCTGCTAGGAGCCCTGTCCCTCACCATCACTCCCCACTCCTTCTCATATTGATTGCCTCTCCTCTCTTCTCCACACAATCCCAATACAGGGCCCATAAATCTGGATGTGTGTGGGGGTTGATCTTGTGTGTAAGTGTGTGTGTGCGTGTGTGTGTGTGTGTGTGTGTGTGTGTGTGTGTGTGTGTGTGTGTGTGTGTGTGTGTGTGTGTGTGTGTGTGTGTGTGTGTGTGTGTGTGTGTGTGTGTGTGTGTGTGTGTGTGTGTGTGTGTGAGGGTTGACCCTGGATGTTAAACCCAGTCTAACATCCTTCTGGCTATTATCTTACAGTGCAGCTTCTATCCCCCTAATCATGCTATTAACTACTGTATAGCTTTACTAACAACGATTGTACAAGAGCCCCTCACACCCCTGGAGGTCTTGTCTCGCAACTGAACCTTGTGAATGGGTGTGTGTGGTTGTGTGTGTATGTGTGTATGTGTGTAACAACCGTCTCAGGTAACGATTTACAAATTACTTATTGCACAATTAGGACTGCACCCAAGGGCGTATACTGTGGCAGAGGAGTGTGTGTGTGTGTGTGTGTGTGTGTGTGTGTGTGTGTGTGTGTGTGTGTGTGTGTGTGTGTGTGTGTGTGTGTGTGTGTGTGTGTGTGTGTGTGTGTGTAACAACAAATTAAAGAGGACTTTTATGAGGCGGTTGACGCTTATAAGCCTGTTTATTAGAAAATTAGCCACACGTGTGTGTTTACTCTGTAAACTTAACTCCTATCTTGGGGCTGTGAGTGGCAGGCTACAATGCCTAAAATAAATCCTACAGAGGAGCATAGGGCTCCTGTGAGGTCGCTCGGACGCTGGATAAGAGGGGGTCGGGGGGATCAGGGGCTTGTTGGAGGGGGTTGCAGTTTGTGGGGCAGGGGAGGGCCAACAGGAAGGGGTAGGGTGGTGTAGGGGCGTCAGGGGGTTGGGGGATGGATGACACAAGGGCAGTAGGTGACGTGACGGGGGATGGGGGAGGGGGGGGCGGGGCTTCGCCCGGTCTCGATCCGATCGGGCCGTTTTAGGCAGCTGCTTTATCATCACAAAGAGGAGCCGCGAATACTGGAGGATCTGTGGAGTCAGGAACAAGATCCGAGGCAGGATCAGCACATACCTGGCCATGTCGAAATAAGACGCCTCAACAGTCAACACTAACCACGAAGTCCAACGTGGCTGCCAGTCGCCTGCTCAGTTCACTGTCACCCAGCGTTATACATGCTATAAACATCAGGGGCTTACTGCAGATATAGGATCTTCATTTGAGACAGTTTGCTACATTAGGAAAATAATCCTGCAGCAACAGGAATTGTGAATTATTATGTTGATTGTAATAAATGGACATTTCTTGTAGGGATTGATGACAATTTTGTTACTGCAAATCAAGTCTGAAATTACAAACTGTAGCCTTTTAAAGCTTTTAAAACTTTGAATAAACTACTGATGTGTGGGAAAATTCTCAGCAATGAAAGAGTGAAACAAAAGATCTGTATCTCCGTACACTACCTACAACGTACACAAAGGGTTCAGTGTCATCAAGCGCTACCTACAACGTACACAAAGGGTTCAGTGTCATCAAGCGCTACCTACAACGTACACAAAGGGTTGAGTGTCATCAAGCGCTACCTACAACGTACACAAAGGGTTGAGTGTCATCAAGCGCTACCTACAACGTACACAAAGGGTTCAGTGTCATCAAGCGCTACCTACAACGTACACAAAGGGTTCAGTGTCATCAAGCGCTACCTACAACGTACACAAAGGGTTCAGTGTCATCAAGCGCTACCTACAACGTACACAAAGGGTTCAGTGTCATCAAGCGCTACCTACAACGTACACAAAGGGTTCAGTGTCATCAAGCGCTACCTACAACGTACACAAAGGGTTCAGTGTCATCAAGCGCTACCTACAACGTACACAAAGGTTTTAGTGTCATCAAGCGCTACCTACAACGTACACAAAGGGTTGAGTGTCATCAAGCGCTACCTACAACGTACACAAAGGGTTGAGTGTCATCAAGCGCTACCTACAACGTACACAAAGGGTTGAGTGTCATCAAGCGCTACCTACAACGTACACAAAGGGTTCAGTGTCATCAAGCGCTACCTACAACGTACACAAAGGGTTGAGTGTCATCAAGCGCTACCTACAACGTACACAAAGGGTTGAGTGTCATCAAGCGCTACCTACAACGTACACAAAGGGTTGAGTGTCATCAAGCGCTACCTACAACGTACACAAAGGGTTGAGTGTCATCAAGCGCTACCTACAACGTACACAAAGGGTTGAGTGTCATCAAGCGCTACCTACAACGTACACAAAGGTTTCAGTGTCATCAAGCGCTACCCATAATGTACACCCAGGGTTCAGTGTCAACCTGTGAAACATACATTGTACACAGTGAGGTCAAAATGACCCAAAGCACCCTGTTGACGGCAACAGGGGATCCCAGACTCAATAGATGTGCGACTGCGACTAATGATCTTGTAGATAATTTGGCTCTCGGCTGCCAGCTCCGGTAGATGAGGTGTCGCTTGGGGTTTACATAAGATCATGCATTGAGAAGAGGCAGGTGGGGGAGCTAGTGAGGGTGTGTGGGGGGGAAGAGGCAGGTGGGGGAGCTAGAGAGGGTGTGTGGGGGGGAGCTGGTGTGTCGGAAGAAGTGTGTGTGTGTGTGTGTGTGTATGTGCGTGAAATGAGACACACACTCCTGTGGTGTGTGTGTGTGTGTGTGTGTGTGTGTGTGTGTGTTTGTGTGTGCTCTGCTGCGCTGGCAGAGGTCTGTTTCACTGAGACCGTAAATCTTCCAGTCACATACACTGATAGAGGAGGGTTCACACCAACAGATTCAGGACATTGAGTTTCCCAACACACAGTGAGATGTTAGGGCTTTACTGAGGAGGGATGTGGGAAGAGGTGGGGGGACGCTAGGGATTTACTGAGGAGGGATGGGGGAAGAGGTGGGGGGACGGTAGGGTTTTACTGAGGAGGGATGGGGAAGAGGTGGGGGGACGCTAGGGTTTTACTGAGGAGGGATGGGGGAAGAGGTGGGGGGACGCTAGGGTTTAACACACGGGTCTATTTGCCAAGAACTCAGTCTCCAGAACCCTACAACCAACGCACCCACAGTGGCATTGAGTTACCTCAGACCCTCACACTCCATATACACCCCATCTCCACTCTCTCACAACATGGCCTTAAGACTACAGTTAAACTTTGTGCAATGAAAAGTTGTTGATGTTTTCTTCATGTGGTTATTATTACTAACCTAAATATACTTTCTAAAACCTTGGCTAATATTGCCCTTGTTATTGAGAAGGGCTATGATCAACTCACTTTCCTGCAAACGATCCAAGTGTCAAACTCCAGTCCTTGAGAGCCACAGCATCTGCATGTTTTCCTTCCTCCCTAGGAGTGTCTAAATCAGACACCAAAGGAAAGAGCTGACATGAGCAGTCACTGTGGTCCACCAGGTATCGAGTTGGACCCCCCTGTCATATAACTTCCACTAATTTCCCTGTAAACCAATTGGTCTCCTCTCCTCCAGGTGAAGGTGTGGTTCCAGAACAGAAGGATGAAGTGGAAGCGTGTTAAAGGAGGTCAACAGGGGGCAGCAGCCCGGGAAAAAGAACTTGTCAACGCGAAGAAGGGAACACTTTTGCCGTCAGAGTACTGTGGCATGGTGGGAGGATTACACCACTCCTCCAGTTCCCCTGGTAATGAGGATAGTCACGACAGCGACCAGAGCTCAGAGCACGCTCAGTTATGACCCTGACCCGCCACATAGGCCACGCAGTGGTCAAAGGTAAATTTTGCAGCCATTTGGACAAACGTCAAAACTTGCAGTGAGTTGATGTGATCATGTTGCATTTGTAGGTACAGAATTACATACATAGGCCTACATACTCACTATGCTCTCATGAGTAGAAAGAAGACATGGGCTTATACTCTCTCAAGAAACAGCAACGACGGATGTTCTGACTAAAGGTGTTTGTTGATTGGCTAAGGAGTGGAGGAAGAAAGAAAAAGTAAAGGTAAGCAAGAAGAGGAAGGAATGGAATGAGGATGGAATGATCAACTGGATGTGTAAGATCAAATAAAAAAATTGATTCTTGTGAGCAAAGCCTCATGCTCCTGAGACTGTAAATTGGGAATATAACAGGATATTATTGTGAACATTCCACAAGTGCCTTGCATTGATAAAATGGCTTGGATTTTTGCACTGTCAAAGACTAAATTCTACTGTATTTTCTCGGTTTGGAATAAAACAATCATGCAATGAGCTTTAAGTAAAAATGTGGAATTGAATTGAATAGTAGGCTATTACCGCGAGTCCTATTATTCTGATTTACTTACAACATAACTGAATGATGCATATTAGTCAACATCTCCCAACTGTTGATCCATTGGTTTTACATTGTTCTCCCACTAAGTCTTAAAAGTTTACCTTTGAGTATATATATATATATATAATTTTATTACATATAAATCTGGGACATAATGGTTTCTTAAGTGAATAAAACTGATCAATCAAAAAATGTATTTGTCATTGTCAGGTTCTTGAACATTCTCACACCATTTTTATGTATATATAGCAGACATGTAAAAATGAATGAATATTGGAAATAATGAAAGCATTTATTTGCCTTCTGTATGAATGTGTATTCTAATTTGTGTTTTAGAGTGGCATTTTGGCAGTGGCAGAGCTGTAACCTCCTACGGTACACTACCAGCTGGTTTTGGCCGTGGCAGAGTCGTAGCCTCCTACAGCACAGGACCAGCTGGTTATCCAATAGCTCCGCAAGTTTGGATTTAACTGATTTGTGGCTTTCCACCTCCCACAGAATCACATACACAACATGGACAAAGTGGATTTGTGTTCAGTTGTGGTCAGACTCCATCAGACTTCAGAACCCTGCCTTCTCTCTCTCTCTGTTTTCTTGATTAGCCGACAGTCTGATTTAGCTGTTTGTATATGACATCGCCTGATTAAAGCAGAACACAGAGACACTCTTCAGGAAGTGAGTCAGAGCTGTTGGAGAATAAATGAGGATAAATGAGGAACGTATTCATGAGGCTTTATAGTGAAGCTTAGCCAAATGTCCAGCTGGAGATCCCAGAGACCTGTCTAAACAGTGTCATGATTTTTTTGAATTGAACTTCCTCCCAGTGTGGATTTGATGTGCCCATTGTGTAGACAGCTAATGACAAGCTTCTCTAATTCCATTTCAATGATACTCCACTGTTCTGTATTACAGTGTGAAGGGAAGGTTTGGTAGACAGCCTGCTGTTGTGGAATACCTCTGGACTGTGTAATGTCTGATCTTGAAGGAACCTTCTACCTTGACCCCTTCGGGAGCAGCATTCCTTCTGCAGGAAGGGTAATGTTGTCATTACAACCATCCATGCCAAGAACAACACACGTCAACTAAAGACTTTTCCACATTGGATCTGAGCGTCTCCTTTGCTTTTCCAACTGAAAGGGATTTCGGATCATTCTCAGTATAGGGTAGGTGTTGATAGATGATGTTCACTGTAGTACGATACCCCAAACTGTAGTGAAGATTGTGATTTCTGTTTCTCTCTGGTAGGAGAATATGTTTTCGATCCAGACCGACAGGATCCGTGTCTTGAATCTAGAATCGCTTTCCGGGGACACAATGTAAGCAGATACAGAAATATCAGTGTTTTCAAAGCGAGTTTGAACGTTTTCAACTGTTTCTCAGCGGCTGAGTTGCTTTGAGAATGACATTGACCATGGATATGCTTGGGTTTAATTTCCGTTTCTACAGACAGTTTGGGACATGGTTCATCTGGGATACATAAAAAAAGGCCATCTGTGAAAAATCTACAACTGCTGCACGTTTATTTAAATAATTAGGCATAACTCGCAGATCAGGTCACATCACATCCTTCATGGCTGGTTAGCATTCCAGGGTGTTTAAGGCCAACGGTGTGTCTTCTTGACCTGGGTTTTCTATCATAATGATCTGAACCAAACAGCACTCTGACCAATACATACTATATAGGTCTACTTATTAAGGCTCAAACTGACACCATGAAGTTCTTCAGCATCACAAAATAAATCAGATATTGACAAAATGGCAAATGGTCAGTTACGTTACGGTTTAATACAATAATGATGGAATTTGTGTCATAACATAATAATAACCCACTTAAGTCTAATCCCATACTGTAGTTATAGCTGTGACAGTGGAGAGAGCAGAATATGTGAGACTAAGGGATTGGACTTGTGCTCAGGAAATTGTTCCAAATCACAAGATTATTGCTGGATGAAATTCGATGACGAAATGCAGGAAACCATAAGCCCTCCAATAATCTGGCAGGGGACCATGAGTGACAGCTGTTTTAGGCATTTAGAGCCATTTATATTGGCAAAAGAGCCACTTTCACAATAGCTGGTATGGAGAAATGGTTCTGTCTGGGCCAGGAACTGAAGGTAAGGGTGCTGATATGTCACTTCACACCATGAGTGACTCAGTCACGCATATTAATACTGCAGAAAAGTATGTATATTATATGTAAATTATACTTTTAAAGATAATTAACTAAAAATGACTTAGTTATCACAAACATGTTCATCTCTCATCAGAAAATAATTAGAAAGAAAAACAAACTTGGTCACAAAAAAAGAAAAGAGGTATAGCAGAAGGTCCTATTTAAATTTAAAGGCAATGTTCCCGCGTTACTGGAGACCGCATTCACGGTAAACTGTCACATCCTGATCTGTTCCACCTGTCTTTGTGCTTGTCTCCACCCCCCTCCAGGTGTCACCCATCTTCCTCATTATCCCCAGTGTATTTATACCTGTGTTCTCTGTTGCCAGTTTGTCTTGTCTTGTCAGGTCTTACCAGCGTGTTTTCCCGTCACCCTGCTTTCTCAACTCTGTTTCCTAGTTTCCCAGATTCTGACCCGTTTACGAACCTCTGCCTGTCCTGACCCCGAGCCTTCCTGCCTTTCTATACCTGCCTGACTCTGACCCGTTTACGAACCTCTGCCTGTCCTGACCCCGAGCCTTCCTGCCTTTCTATACCTGCCTGACTCTGACCCGTTTATGAACCTCTGCCTGTCCTGACCCCGAGCCTGCCTGCCTTTCTATACCTGCCTGATTTGACCCGTTTACGAACCTCTGCCTGTCCTGACCCCGAGCCTTCCTGCCTTTCTATACCTGCCTGACTCTGACCCGTTTATGAACCTCTGCCTGTCCTGACCCCGAGCCTGCCTGCCTTTCTATACCTGCCTGACTCTGACCCGTTTACGAACCTCTGCCTGTCCTGACCCCGAGCCTGCCTGCCTTTCTATACCTGCCTGACTCTGACCCGTTTACGAACCTCTGCCTGTCCTGACCCCGAGCCTTCCTGCTGTTCTCTGCCTTATTGACTCTGCCCTGGATTACGGACCTCTGCCTACCTGTGTTTTGCCTGCCCCCTGTTTGGTCAATAAATATCTGTTTTGGTCGTCTGCATCTGGGTCTTATCCTGAGATCTGAAAGTTAACACTGCATATGTCGGCTCAATCGGAAATGACCTTTACATTTTAAGTCAAATCTTCCCCGATACTTTGATAATGCGGATTGAATAAATATCACTGAGTGGGGCTCCCAAGTGGCGGCTGTGATTGGGAGTCCCATAGGGCGGTGTACAATTGGCCGGGGTAGGTCGTCATTGTACTGTAATTGTAGCCCTCTACAGTTGTAGCAAAATATAGGTTATTACAACTTACATAATATGTACTACACTCTAAATTATGTTACAGCCTGACTTCCTCTATTTAAGCATGTCATTGCTGTTTGAAATTAAATACAGTTTTAATAAGTGGCCATAAACATTACAAATTAAAACTTGTTATATAAAGCAGGACTATAAAGGAAAGTATCTTAATTCCAAACTATGAAACAACATTTATTGGTGTGTGTGTGTGTGTGTGTGTGTGTGTGTGTGTGTGTGTGTGTGTGTGTGTGTGTGTGTGTGTGTGTGTGTGTGTGTGTGTGTGTGTGTGTGTGTGTGTGTGTGTGTGTGTGTGTGTGTGTGTGTGTGTGTGTGTGTGTGTGTGTATTTTCGTTCTATCAAAAAAACACATTTTTCTTCAGGACAGAAATAAAAAGCTTTCTATACGTTACTGGACCTAAGAAAAGGAATATGATAATCCATTAAAGATGACTGTGATCAAATGCTCAAAGGCATTTTTTGTTGTTTTTAAATGTAGTGAATCTGGACATTTTTCCTTTCACACACAGCACAGCAGCCATCCTTAGACTTTCCAGATCGTTCACTTTGAACACAACACAAACATCTGCTCAACAAATGCTGTCATTTTCTTTCCATGCAAGCCCTGAGCCCAGAACTTGATTTAATGTGAAACTGCATCAGTCTTAACATTTGGCAACTTCATGTAACGGACAATTATTGAGGGTTTACTGACTTTGTCATAAAGCATAATGTTGTATTTTACTGAAAGAAAATGTTTGAATGTAAATTGTCCGGTGGTGATTTTTATGAATTGTTCAACAGTCTAATGGCTTGGGGGTAGAAGCTGTTGAGGAGCCTGTTGGTCCTAGACTTGGCGCCATGCACTTATTCTACATTGTAGAATAATAGTGAAGACATCAAAACTATGAATCATGTGGTAGCCAAAAATATTTTATATTTGAGATTCTTCAAAGTAGCCACCCATTGCCTTGATGACAGCTTTGCACACTCCTTAAATTCTCTCAACCAGCATCACCTGGAATGCTTTTCCAACAGTCTTGAAGGAGTTCCCATATATGTTGAGCACTTGTTGGCTGCTTTTCCTTTCCTCTGCGGTCCAACATTTTTACTCATCAGACCAAAGGACAGATCTAATTGCTCGTGGTTCTTGGCCAAAGCAAGTCTTTTCTTATTATTGGTGTCCTTTAGTGGTTTCTTTGCAGCAATTCGACCTTGAAGGCCTGATTCACGCATTCTCTTCTGGGCAGTTGATGTTGAACTCTGTGAAGCATCGGTTTGGCCAGCAATTTTTGAGGCTGATAACTCTAATGAACTTATCCTCTGCAGCAGAGTTAACTCTGGGTCTTCCATTCATGTGGTAGTCCTCATGAGAGCCAGTTTCATCATAGCGCTTGATGATCTTTGTGACTGCGGCGAAGGGTGACTAGTTTGAAGAATCTCAAATATAAAATACATTTGGATTTGTTTAACATGTTTTTACCATGATTCCATATGTGTTATTTCATAGCTTTGATGTCTTCACTATTATTCTACCATGTAGAAAATAGTCAAAATAAAGAAAACTTTTGACGGGTATACTGTATGTATATTCTTTGCACACCTTTCTCCATATTCATGGGTAGTCCGTAAACGAGATTGGAAAATCAATATGAAACTCAATTTCTAAAGAGTGAAAAAGTCAAATGACTTCCAGAAGCTTCCATGGTTCTGCCACTGGTTTCAGACCAGGATTTGCAAGTGAGACATTAGGGCCTCCTGCCACACATAGTCTGGTCCCATGTGACTGGGATTTCCCCAGGGGCTGACAATGACAGACACAGTTCCCAGTGCCCACACACACCACAACTCATCTTAGATGGCATTCTCAGGCCTTCTGCCGTAGGAAAAGTGTATTTGAGTGTCCTGAAAAGCACAAATACCTATTATTATATTGTGTATTAAAAATAAAATGTATGTGCTATTATTAATCTCTCATGTTCTATAATGTGTCTTCTTCAGAATGAATATTTGTGGCTGTGTGTGTTTCCCTCACCGAGGACTTGGTACATCTTCCCAGACAGAGAGAATTCATTCTAACCCCCTATTTGACTCCAAGGCTTACAGCTGTGGCTACTGTGAACTTTCCAGCAAAGAATAAGTCACCATGCAATGAGAAACAGTAACATGGTCAGCTCCCTCAGTAGGCTAGGAGAAGGAAAGACTACTGGTTATGGAAGATATGGTTATAGAAAATCACTGTGAATGAAACTGAGAATGCATCTAAGAAATATTTCATTTAGGGAGGCTAGCTGTCTTTTTCCATAATGGTTGAGGTGGGCTGTGGACTCATATTGGTCATTAAGTTTGGAACAATAGTGCTGTTCTATAGCTTTTGCACAATGGATGATTGTTTCAAGAATGGTTGAACGTTCCAGTGACAGATAAAGTGTAGAACTACGAGTGTTTTGTGTGCAGCTCTCGCAATAAAAACCTGTGTAAAAATATACACTTCTAAAAAGCTCTCTGAGTTTTCAATGAAGCTGAAAACATCTGCCCAAAGATGACTGATTACTGCAGAAAGGCCCGTCAGAACGTTCCTAACCCATTTGGGGATTTCAGTGGTCAGGAGTGGACAGAAGTGTCTTCTACACTGTTACACAACATCAGAGTAACATTGAGACAACATTGCAGATGTAGGATCTTGATCTTTGATCACCCTGTTGCAGGAAAACAGTGGTCCTTCTGTAGCTCAGTTGGTAGAGCATGGCGCTTGTAACGCCAGGGTAGTGGGTTCGATTCCCGGGACCACCCATACGTAGAATGTATGCACACATGACTGTAAGTAGCTTTGGATAAAAGCGTCCGCTAAATGGCATATATTATTATTATTATTATTATTATATTGTTTAAAAAGGTTTCTGAAGTTTGTCATTTTCACTTTGAAATTTTAGACTTGATTTTCCCTTATGAAAAATATATCAACTCCTACAAAAATGTCCATTAATTATAATCCACATCAATAATTCACAATTCCATTCGCTGCAGGATTATTGTCCTGCTGTAGCAAACTGGCTCAAATTAAGATCCTGCCTATGTAGACTGTACCATGTGCTCTCTCTCTCTCTCCCTCCCTCCGTCTCCCTCTCCCTACCACTCTCTCCTTCCCTCTTCCTCTCCTCCCTCCCTTCCTGGGCTCTCTGCCAGAGATATGCACCTGCATTAGAGGCCTACCCTGTCCCCTGTCATATGAGGGACTCTGTCTAGTGAAAGTGTTTTTAATAACGAGTTTGTCTTCACTCACACATACAGCCGCTGGCTGCAACTCATGGAGACAGTTTCCCTTTTTACTCTATTGTTCTGAAGCTGGTTTGAACTGTTATGTACAGTACAGATTGGTATCTTGCCCTGTAATGGATGGGCCAGAGGTAGAACGTTTGAGTTCTGACAAATGAATCGTTGTGTCAATGTACAACTCCGGCAATCAATCACCACCTTCAAATGTCTTACATCAAAATGTAGTAGAACAAGGATTGGAATTTATGTTTGAAAGCTGATTTTCTGGGTGATCAAAAGGACGAGTCAGATCTGTTGTCTGTTGTTGATCTCGACAGTTGTCACAGTTTGTTCTGTGATATAAATCACAAAAGTCATTATTCCTTCCTGGGGTTGCATTCCCGAGTGGTAAAGCATTGCTGCCGTATCCTGGTCCCAGATCTGTTGGTCCTGTCTTGTACAATTTGACGTGACAATGACCATAGGAGCAAGCAAGACATCACCAACAGATCTGGGTCCAGGCTATTGCTATGGCATTTAGGCCAGTGTTATCCATAGTAATAGAAGTGGTAGTTTAGTTAATACCAAAAATGGTTTGCAGGCTGTTTTATTGTCTTTAAAATGGAATCAGACCCAGTTTGGAATGACATAAGAGTCATTGCCTTGACCCATGACACAGTCGTAGACATAGATGTCACCCACATTGCACTTTTGATCTATGTCAATGTTTTTTCTTCTTCTGTGGTTTTCCAAGGTCTTCCCTAGCTCTTCTAAGGCTATTTTCTCTCTATTTCTCCGCCATACTTCTGTCAGTCCAACATGTCTGTCTCAGTCCCAGCCACTGAGCAATTTTCCATTTTTATTTTCCCCAGCAGTAATCGGGTCATTTTAGTTTACCACTCTACAGTTTCCTTTACACATTCTTTCTCAATGATATTGAAATTGGCCATCAATGCCACTTCAAAATAGAAACACCTCTGTGAGGAACAGTGCTGATGGTTCATTGTCATGTCACTAACTGTCCAGGTGTATATTAAACACGGTGGTTAGGGTAAGAGAGGCACACACAGGCTGAGTGACGGTGGGAGAGAAAGAAAGGAGGAGAGTCTAAATAAAGGGGTTTTGGTGAAGTGGGTCTTGTGGCAGGACAGTGGTTGGTTGGTCCTTGGGGACTAAATAATGCAGGAGACCAGAGCGAGGGCAGAGGAGGAGAAGTGAAGAGAGGAAAAGAGAGGGAGGGAAGGGGAAGAGAGCAGGTTGTTGACAGACAAACCCTCTACTTTGTCTGGGCGTCTCCAAAGAAAATCTGTCTGTTTCAGTCCTGTCTGTTTCTGTCTGGCTGTATCAGTCCTGTCTAAGTCTGTTTCAGTCCTGTCTGTTTCTGTCTGGCTGTATCAGTCCTGTCTAAGTCTGTTTCAGTCCTGTCTGTTTCTGTCTGGCTGTATCAGTCCTGTCTAAAATTCCTGTCTGAAACGCAATGCATACAGTGGGGAAAAAAAGTATTTAGTCAGCCACCAATTGTGCAAGTTCTCCCACTTAAAAAGATGAGAGAGTCCTGTAATTTTCATCATAGGTACACTTCAACTGTGACAGACAAAATTAGAACAAAAAATCCAGAAAATCACATTGTAGGATTTTTAATTAATTAATTTGCAAATTATGGTGAAAATCCTACAATGTGATTTTCTCGAATCTTTTTAATTGGGAGAACTTGCAAAATTGGTGGCTGACTAAATACCTTTTTTGCCCCACTGTATATATTTTTTTAATCTATTGAATTCCCTCAAGTAAATCTTAATTCATCACAACACAACCACGGTATACTATACAGTGAAAACATGTTGGCTGAACTCCTACCACAGGGATACCCCTGGAGGTCCAGTTGAGGTTTCATCACTATTCCACACACACCACACACACACACTATGGTGACGTTTTAACACTGCTGAAGACAGACATTTAAGCAGTGTGCTAGATTGAAAAGCCTGGGCAGGTGTGTTTGTTTGATAAGGATGGCGTG
The DNA here is from genome assembly GCF_021184085.1 of Oncorhynchus gorbuscha. NCBI lineage: Eukaryota > Metazoa > Chordata > Actinopteri > Salmoniformes > Salmonidae > Oncorhynchus > Oncorhynchus gorbuscha. Next base: position 41,370,330 of record NC_060196.1, on the reverse strand, counting down.
AAGTAGAGAGCTGTACAGAGAGGAAGAGAGGAGGGCGCAGGGCTATAAACAAATGGGGGATATAACGTGAGTGACCGGCGCTTTCCTCTTTCCTCTTGGCCACAGAGCTTGAAGCACTTTACAGCCTGTGAGGGTATAGAGCAGTAACCAGATCACTGGGGATTATTCACAGTCGAAGAGTAGGAGTGTTGATCTAGGATCAGTTCTGCCCTTTAAAACATAATGAATAATGGGGGGACCTGATTCTAGAACAACACTCCAACTCTGAGACGCTTTGTGAATATTGGCCCAGTACACTAGGTGATTATTCACAAAGTCTAAGAGTAGGAGCACTGATCTAGGATCCGTTTAGCCTTTTTTTTCATAATGATTGAGACCTAAACCACAGCTCAGAAGTCCTCAAAACCTTATTATCCATGTGTGTGTGTGTGTGTTTGTGTGTGTGTGTGTTTGTGTGTGTGTGTGTGTGTGTGTGTGTGTGTGTGTGTGTGTGTGTGTGTGTGTGTGTGTGTGTGTGTGTGTGTGTGTGTGTGTGTGTGTGTGTGTGTGTGTGTGTGTGTGTGTGTGTGTGTGTGTGTGTGTGTGTGTGTGTGTGTGTGTGTGTGAGGGATCCTTATGCTACTTCTGCTTTCTCAGCGCTTGTTCCCTATTAACTACAGCAATTATTGGTCATTAAATAATAAACCAAGGCTGTTCCTTTCAAACTGAAAGTAATGAAATACTCAAAGGTGCTAATGGCAGTCTCCTGCACATGTTATGACTGGTCTTTCATCACTCTCTCTACCCCCACACACAATTCTGCCTGGACCGGGGAGATCTGGCATATGTTAAACTGTCTGGAACAGGAGAAGAGAGAGAGAAAGTGGAAGAGAGGGGAAGTAGGAGAGGGAGAAAGAGAGGTAGAGAGAAAGCGGGCGAGAGAAAATGAGAGAGAGAGAGGGCCAAGTGGGGTGGGAAGCAAAGAGAAGGAGAAGAATTGGAATGTATCGTGTAGGAAGCGTATGAACAAAATGAAATAAAACAAACTGTGAGGTACTTCTCAAAATGCTTCGTCAGCAATATTACTCTGAACATTACACTCATGTTGAACCATTCACTCTTTTCTTCTATGAGTCGGATGCGAGGGATATACTGTTGACACCCGACCAGGCCCCGATCCCCGTGATTCGCTGGAGAAGGAAAAGGATATTTCAAGGCAAAAGATCAGGGTGCCTTGTGAGGACCAGGCGACGAGTGGATCATCTGCCCTCCATTCTGCTAGCTAACGTTCAATCACTAGAAAATAAATGGGATGAACTGAAAGCACGTACAGTATATCCTACCAACAGGACAATAAAAACTGAAATATATTATGCTTCCCCGAGTCGTGGATGAACGACAACATTAAAACTTCTTCGGGATCAGTGTCCCTTCGGTTGAGCTAACGTAGGCTAATGCGATTGTATGAGGTTGTAAGTAACAAGAATATTTCCCAGGACATAGACATATCTGATATTGGCAGAGAGCTTAAATTCTTGTTAATCAAACTTCACTGTCCAATTTACAGTAGCTATTACAGTGAAAGAATACCATGCTATTGTTTGAGGAGAGTGCACAATTTTGAACATGAAAAGTTATAAATTAATTAGGCATATTTGGGCAGTCTTGATACAGAATGCTGAACAGAAATGCAATGGTTCTTTGGATCAGTCTAACACTTTGCACATGTACTGCTGCCATCTAGTGGACAAAATCTAAATTGCAACTGGGCTGGAATAATACAATATGGCCTTGTTCTTGCATTTCTAAAATGATGGTACACAGAAAATACAAAAGAATGGTTGGTTTTCTCTTTGTATTATCTTTTACCACATCCATTGTGTTATATTCTCCTACATTCCTTTCAAATTTCCACAAACCTCAAAGTGTTTCCTTTCAAATGGTACAGAGAATATGCATATCCTTGCTTCGGGGCCTGAGCTACAGGCAGTTAGATTTGGGTGTGTCATTTTAGGCGAAAGTTGAAAAAAAGGGCTGGATCCTGAAGAGGAACATAGAGCTGACGGGTTATACACTCAATCGGCAAGACAGAACAGCAGCCTCTGGTAAGACACAGGGTCGGGGGGAGGGCTATGCATTTATGTAAACAACAGCTGGTGCACGATATCTAAGGAAGTCTCAAAGCTTTGCTCGCCTGAGGTTGAGTTTCCTATGATAAGCTGTAGACCACGCTATTTATCTGTATTTTTCGTAGCTGTCTAGATGTCAGGACAACAGGCCCTCCGATTTGACACACTGAACTATATCAGTTAAGTAGTTGGTAAACCGGGCGAGGCAATCATTTGAGAAACCAAGGCTGTCGAGTCTGCCAATAAGAATGTTGTGATTGACAGAGTGGAAAGCCTTGGCCAGGTCGATGAATACGGCTGCACAGTAATGTCTCTTATCGATGGCGGTTATGATGTCATTTAGAACCTTGAGCATGGCTGAGGTGCACCCATGACCAGCTCTGAAACCAGATTGCATAGCGGAGAAGGTATGGTGGGATTCGAAATGGTCAGTAATCTGTTTGTTAACTTGGCTTTCGAAGACCTTAGAAAGACAGGGTAGGATAGATATAGATAGGTCTGTAGCAGTTTGGGTCTAGAGTGTCACCCCCTTTGAAGAGGTGGATGACCGCGGCAGCTTTCCAATCTTTGGGAATCTCAGATGATGCGAAAGAGAGGTTGAAGAGTCTAGTAATAGGGTTGCAACAATTTCGGCAGATAATTTTAGAAAGAGAGGGTCCAGATTGTCTAGCCCGGCTGATTTGTAGGGGTCCAGATTTTTCAGCTCTTTCAGAACATCAGCTATCTGGATTTGGGTAAAGGAGAAATGGCGGGGGCTTTGGCGGGTTGCTGTGGAGGGTGCCGGACAGTTGACCGTGATAGGGGTAGCCATGTGGAAAGCATGGCCAGCCGTAGAGAAATGCTTATTGAAATGTTCAATTATGGTAGATTTATCTTTGGTGACAGTGTTTTCTAGCCTCAGCGCAGTGGGCAGCTGGGAGGAGGTGCTCTTATTCTCCATGGACTTTACAGTGTCCCAGAACTTTTTTGAGTTAGTACTACAGGATGCAAATGTCTGTTTGAAAAAGCTTGCCTTAGCTATTCTAACTGCCTGTGTATATTTGTTCCTAACTTCCCCGAAGAGTTGCATATCACGGGGGCTATTCGATGCTAATGCAGAACGCCACAGGATGTTTTTGTACTGGTCAAGGGCAGACAGGTCTGGAGTGAACCAAGGGCTAAATCTATTCCTAGTTCTACATTTTTTGAGAGGGGCATGCTTATTTAAGATGGTGAGGAAGGCACTTTTAAAGAATAGCCAGGCATCATTTACTGACGGGATGAGGTCAATGTCATTCCAGGATACTCCAGCCAGGTCGATTAGAAAGGCCTGCTCGCTGAAGTGTTTCAGGGAGCGTTTGACAGTGATGAGGGGTGGTCGTTTGGTCACAGACCCATTACGGATGCAGGCAATGAGGCAGTGATCACTGAGATCTTGATTGAAAACAGCAGAGGTATGTTTGGAGGGCGAATTAGTAATTAGTTGGGATGACATCTATGAGGGTGCCCGTATTTACTGATTTGGGGTTGTACCTGATAAGGTTCATTGATAATTTGTGTGAGATTGAGGGCATCAAGCTTAGTTTGTAGGATGGCCGGGGTGTTAAGCATGTCCCAGTTTAGGTCACCTAGTAGCACGAGCTCAGAAGATAGATGGGAGGCAATCAATTCACATATGGTATCTGGGTTGGCAGAGTGTGCTAAAGCAGTGAGTAAAACAAACTTAGGGAGTAGGCTTCTAATGTTGACATGCATGAAACCTAGGCTTTTACGTTTACAGAAGTCAACAAATGAGAGCACCTGGGGGGTGGGAGTGGAGCTAGGCACTGTAGGACCTGGATTAACCTCCACATCACCAGAGGAACAGAGGAGAAGTAGGATAAGGGTACGGCTAAAGACTATACGAACCGGCTGTCTAGCACGTTCAGAACAGAGAGTAAAAGGAGCATGTTTCTGGGCACGATAGCATAGATTCAAGGCATAGTGCACAGACAAAGGTAAGGTAGGATGTGAGTACATTGGAGGTAAACCTAGGCATGAAGAGAGAGATATAGTCTCTAGAGATGTTTAAACCAGGTGATGTTATCGCATATGTAGGAGGTTGAACAACATGGTTGGTTAAGGAATATTGAGCAGGGCTAGAGGCTCTACAGTGAAATAAGACAGTAATCACTAACCAGGACAGTAATGGACAAGGCATATTGATATTAGAGAGAGGCATGCGTAGCCAAGTGAACATATGGGTCCAGTGAGGGGTTGGGCTGGCTGGGGAAACGGCGATTCAGACAGTTAGCAGACCGACGCTAACAAGCTAACAGTTAGTAGGCCGTGGCTAAACAAGTTAGCAGCTAGTAGACCGGGGCAAGCTAGCAGTTAGCAGGCCGGGTTAGCAAGCAAGCAGTTAGCATGGGCTATCAGTTACAGACCGGGCAGGTAAGCTAGCAGTTAGCAAGGGCTAGCAGTTAGCAGACTGGGCAGGCAAGCTAGTAGTTAGCAGACCGGGTTAGCAAGCAAGCCGTTAGCAGTGTCTAGAAAGTTTGCCTTTGGGGGACGTCGCGGTGGGGGTAAGTATATGAGTAAAACCTTTAACTTGTTGAGTGTAGGGGGAAGTATTTTTATGCTTGGATGAAAAATGTACCCAAATGAAACTGCCTATTTCTCAGGCCCAGAATCTAGAATAAGCATATAATTGTCAGATTAGGATAGAAACAGAACTGATTTTGCAGGCGAAAACCTGAGGAAAATCCAACCAGGAAGTGCTGTTTTTCCTGAAACCTCTCTGTTCCATTGCATGCCTTCCCTCCATTTAAAGGGATATCAACCAGATTCATTTCCCTATGGCTTCCACATGGTGGGAACAGTCTTTATTCATAGTTTCAGGCTTTTATTCTGAAAAATGAGCGAGAAAGATCACGTCGTGTCAGTGGATGGCTAGGTGCCAGCAGCGTTTTGCATGCGCGAGCAGCTTGGAGAAGACATTTTCTCTCTCACTCCTATTGAAAAAGCTATGGTCCGGTTGAAATATTATCAATTATATATTGTAAAAACAACCTGAGGATTGATTATAAAAAATGTTTGACATGTTTGTACGGACTTTACGAACTTTTCACTTTACGGTGAGCGCTCGAGCCTGTGGATTTCTGAACATAACGCGCCAAACAAATGGAGGTATTTTGGATATAAAAATATTATTTTGGAACAAAAGGACCATTTATTGTGTAACTGGGAGTCTCGTGAGTACAAACATCCGAAGATCATCAAGATAATTGATTCATTTTATTGCTTTTCTGACTTTCGTGACCAATCTACTTTGCTGCTAGCTGTTTGTAATGTTTTGTCTGCTGAGAGAGATGTCCTTACATAAACGCTTGGTATGCTTTCGCTGAAAGGCTTTTAAAAAATCTGACACGCCAGGCGGATTAACAACTAGGTAAACTGTGTTTTGTTATATTGCACTTGTGATTTCATGAAAGTTAAATACTTTTAGTAATTTAATTTGAATTTGAATTTTGAAAAGGTTGACGAAAATGATCCCGCTAATGGGATGGGTCCATGAAATGCTTCGAAAGTTAAACAGGTCAACATTCAAAAGGCCGCTGGGTAAGACGGATTACCAGGACGTGTACTCCGAGCATGAGCTGACCAACTGGCAAGTGTCTTCAATGACATTTTCAACCTCTCCCTGTCTGGTTCTGTAATACCAACATGTTTCAAGCCGACCACCATAGTCCCTGTGCCCAAGAATACTATGGTAACCTGCCTAAAAGACTACCGACCCGTAGCACTCACGTCTGTAGCCATGAAATGCTTTGAAAGGCTGGTTATGGCTCACATCAACACCATTATTCCAGAAATATTAGACCCACTCCAGTTTGCATACCGCACCAACAGATCCACAGATGATGCAATCTCTATTGCACTCCACACTGCCTTTTCCCACCTGGACAAAAGGAACACCTATGTGAGAATGTTATTCATTGACTACAGCTCAGCGATCAACATCATAGTGCCCTCAAAGCTCACCACTAAGCTAAGGACCCTGGGACTAAACACCTCTGCAACTGGGTCCAAGACTTCCTGACGGGCCGCCCCCAGGTGGTAAAGCTAGGTAACAACACATCCGTCACGCTGATCCTCAACATGGGGGCCCCTCAGGGGTGCGTGCTCAATCCCCTCCTGTACTCCCTGTTCACTCATGAATGCACGGCCAGGCACAACTCCAACACCATCATTAAGTTTGCTGATGACACAACAGTGGTAGGCCTGATCACCGACAAACTAACATGGTCCAAGCACACCAAGAAGAGGGCACGACAAAACCTATTCCACCTCAGGAGACTGAAAAGTTTTGGCATGGGTCCTCAGATCCTCAAAGATTTTACAACTGCACCATCGGGAGCACTGGTTGCATCCCTGCTTGGTATGGCAACTGCTCGGCCTCCGACCGCAAGGCACTACAGAGGGTAATGCGTACAGCCCAGTACATCACCGGGGCCAAGCTCCCTGCCATCCAGGACCTCTATACCAGGCGGTGTCAGAGGAAGGTTCTAAAAATCGTCAAAGACTCCCGCCACCCTAGTCATAGACTGATCTCTCTGCTACCGCACGGCAAGCGGTACCGGAGCACTAAGGCTAGGTCCAAGGGAATTCTGAACAGCTTCAACCCTCAAGTCCTAAGACTCCTGAACAGCTAATCAAATGGCTACCCAGACTATTTGCACCCCCTCCCCTCCCCATTACACTGCTGCAACTCTCTGTTATTATCTATGCAGAGCCACCTTGACAACCCTACCTGCATAATCACAATTATCTCAAATACCTCGACACCGGTGCCTCTGCACATTAACACATTGACTCTGTACCGGTACCCCCTGTATATAACCCCACTATTGTTATTTACTACTGCTCTTCAATGATTTGTTTTTCTTATCGCATACTTTTTAAAACTTTTTATTTTTTAGGTATTTTCTTAAAACTGCATCGTTGGTTAAGGGCTTGTAAGTAAGCATTTCACTCTATGGTCTACACCTGTGGTATTCTGCGCATGTGACGAACAAAATGTGATTTGATTTGATTAAAGTCATGGACGACAGTAGATCTAAACTAGAGACGGTCTGTGTCCTGTACAATGTTGCCTGGTCACGGTCAATGGGATTGGTCACAATATGACCGTCACTAAATGGTGTTTTCATGGTCTTTATGCTGTGTAATGATATGCTAATACAATATTATTACTAGAGTGATTACAGTGTTATTATGAAGGCAACTTAATGTGATACATTTTCTGTTATATCTGCTTCTGATAATGTCCCTAGAATGCCACATTGAACCCTTATTGAAGTAACTGTCAGTGATGATAAGATGCTACATTTGGCCAGCTTAGCAAATCCTGGGCACTGCTCTGCCATCCCAGAGAGTTACACTATATGATCCATAGAGTTCCATCTCATCTCTCCTCCGTGATGGGTTGGTTGGATGTTATTGTTTTAAGAACAAACCCCTCTGCTCTCTGCTGAGAGCCTGAGCCACCGACAGTGAGGGGATTCATAAATCTTCACTGTGACTGGAAGTTCCTGGCTGTTTGTGTGTGTTTGTGTGTGTGTGTGTGTATGTTTCTGTGTGTGTGTGTGTTTGTGTGAGAGAGAGATAGTTGAAAGGTGCACAAAAGCACCAAGCCAAAACGCTCAACTCAGCTCCTCTCAGGATGTGGAGAAACTGCAGCGCTGTGCTGCAGTGTGTTGCCATGTGGGGCCCCCAGGGGCCGTGAAATAACATCATGAGTGGCCCGGGCAGCATGCGTCACCAGAGTTATGGGGGTCATGTAACGTGTGTGTGGACTGTGTGGACAATGTGAAAAGAGGTGTGTGTGTATGTGTGTGGACGGAAATGTGAGAAAAGGGAGGAGTGTTCTGTCTGTGGGAAGCAGGTGTGTGTGTTTATGTGTGTCTGTATGTGTGTGTATGTGTGTTTGTGTGTGTGTGCCCGAGTGCATGTGTGCGTGTGTGTTTGTGTTGCTGTTTCAAAACACATCCTGCGGGCAAGTATGGTCCTAGTATGGTCTCACCAACTGCTACTGCCGTAGGCTAGACTGCCCTTGTGTGATCTCCAACCAGTGTGTTTCCTGTCTGCCTCGACAGCCTAGATCAGGGATCATCAACTAGATTCAGCCAATCTTTTCTTCTTCTTTTCTTTTCTTGTGGTCAAGGGGCTGGAACATAATGACAATTATTTGTAGACTGGAAATTGACCGCAAGAAGTCATAACAGATTTTATTTTGACTAAAACATTTGTATACAATCACATACACTGAGTGTACAAAACGCTAAGAACACCTGCTCTTTCGATGACATAGACTTACCAGGTAAATCCAGGGTAAATCTATGATTCCTTATTGATGTTGCCTGTTAAATCCACTTCAAACAGTATAGATGAAGGGGAGGAGACAGGTTAAAGAAGGATTTTTAAGCCTTGAGACAATTGAGACATGGATTGTATATGCGTGCCATTCAGAGGGTGAAAGAGCAAGACAAAATATTAAAGTGCCTTTGAACAGGTATGTTAGTAGGTGCCAGGCGCACCAATTTGTGTCAAGAACTGCAACGCTGCTGGGTTTTTCATGTTAAACAGTTTTCCGTGCATATCAATAATGGTCCACCACCCAATGGACATCCAGCCAACTTGACACAAAAGTGGGAAGCACTGGCATCAACATGGGCCAGTATCCCTGTTGAACGTTTTCAACTCCTTGTAGAGTTGATGCCCCGATGAATTGAGGCTCTTCTGATGGCAAGAAAGAGGGGTACAACTCAATATTAGGAAGGTGCTCTTAATGTTTTGTTCACTCAGTGTATATCTTTTTTATGCGTGGAAATAATATTTTATGTCCTATTACCAGAGAAAGTGAAACTTTCCTTGATATGAAAAAGACCCAAGCTGCTAATAACAACAATGCAAGCCTATTGATACACTTTCTTACCCATTCATTGCAGCTGCAGTGCTGGTTGTAGTGCTAGTGGAAGTAGGTATAATATTATGGCTTATAGAAGTGTTGAATAAAAAGTGTTGACAATGCTGAGTAGAAATGTAAACATGAACTCATAACAACATCAGCTCTTTACTGTATTCATCGATAGTTTCTCTCTAGTCATGTTTTTAAAGTTTAGAAATCTCACAGTCTCAACTTTGTTGTAGCTTTCTTTTACACCTGCTACATTACTGCAGACACGGTAATCTGGAAGCTGGTTGCAATTTCACTTTAATCCACCAGAACAGACAGAACAAATATTACAACAAATATTATGGTTGAACACAAATATGCTAACTGGATTTTAAAAAATAGTTTAATCTTCTAATCGCAGCATTACGGTTTTCTCTCAGTCCAACTTCCACCTTCCGCCATACGTCCGCTCATTTTTCTTCCTGCTGTTATGCGAGTTGTCAATGGTCTATTGTACAGATGAATAATATAACAAATCCCTTCCCTTCCTCTGTAGGTCTCAAGCTGAGGTCCAATTCCAGTTTTGAAAGAGTGGTTTTCTGGCATTAGAGAGAGAGAGAGAGAGAGAGAGATAACGGCAAGAGAGAGAAAGAGAGAGAAAAAGATAGAAAGAGAGAGAGCTTACTCCTACATTTTCCTTCTCTGACTTCCACATCCACATGCACCATATATCTTTGGCTGGGCGGTGGTGGAGACAGTGTGAAGTATTGCGTTGACAGAGAATGGTTTGTCGAGTGTCCTGGGGGCTTAAGCCTCTCTTTGGGTTGGCGCCCTGTGTGCAGGGGATCTCTGGTGCCAAATACCAACAGCCTCCCTCTCCTCTCACACCCCATTGATAACGTGATTGATGGGGCATCCAGTTAGTCAACGGATCGCAAATCAATGCTTCATTGGAGGCCATAATCCATTTAAGGCCTTGGTGACTACATAGAGATTGGCCGTGCACATCTACGTGATTACTTTGTGTATGTGTGTGTGTGTAGGGGGGTTATGTTATTTGCTGCTGTGTCATTTTGTGACCAGAACACTTCTTTATAATATTTCACATAGTGTGAATGTGAGTGTGTGTGTGAACCAACAGGCTGCTGGCACCAGGGATTAGCCGTCTTCAGCGTTTCTTCTCCTTTCCTCTCCTCCCTTCCAGTCTTCCTTTCCTCTCTTCCCCTCCGCAGTGTCTCCTGACAGACTCCACAGCGTCACACTCTGCAGAGGAATGAGTATATGCACTACAGAGATGCCTGGCCCTTTCAAAGTGTGTGTGTGTGTGTGTGTGTGTGTGTGTGTGTGTGTGTGTGTGTGTGTGTGCGTGCGTGCGTGCGTGCGTGCGTGCGTGCGTGTGTGTGTGTGTGTGTGCGTGCGTGTGCGTGCGTGCGTGCGTGCGTGTGTGTGTGTGTGCGTGCGTGCGTGCGTGCGTGTGCGTGCGTGTGTGTGTGTGTGTGTGTGTGTGTGCGTGCGTGCGTGCGTGCGTGCGTGCGTGTGTGTGTGTGTGTGTGTGTGTGTGTGTGTGTGTGTGTGTGTGTAGACAGATCTGACAGATGATTCAGGAGGAACTCTCTAAAGCACTGGTCACTACTCTGTTTGCGTGGAGATGTAGTGGGGTGCGTACTGGTGGCAGAGAAGTCAGGCGCAGGAGAGCGAAAGCTGATTTACAACGGTGTCCTTTAATATCCATAAACCACCTTCAACAGAACAATACAATAAATGGGTCAAACAAAACCCGGTAACTCCCGGCATACCGTGTATAAGCACTACAAGAAACAACTACAGACAAGGATATGGGGAGAACAGAGGGTTAAATACACAACATGTAATTGGTGGAATTGGAACCAGGTGAAGACAAGACAAAACCAATGGAAAATGAAAAGTGGATCAGCGATGGCTAAAAGGTCGGTGACTTTGACGGCCGAACGGCGCCTGAACAAGGAGAGGGGCCAACTTCGTGACAGGAGATCACTTTTTGAGTTAAAATACAAGCCGAGATCTACCGTTCAGATTTTTTTAACATACCAAAAAAAAATGTAAGCCTATGCAACATTAAACCTATTAAAAACAGTATTGGAGTAATGAGGTTTGTGCAGAAGGCTATTTGGCCCAAAACATTATCATCGCATTTTGGCTTTGCTTGAATTGCCCTGCCAATACATTGTTGTTCATCTCAGACCATTAAACAAATAAAACATTTGAGGTAGGCAATATGATCACACTGGTAATAGATAAGTTGTTGTATTTATTGTGAGGCACAACTAAGTGAGCATACTTTTAAATAATTTCCTTTTTTATTTTACTGGGCTTATGATCCTGCATCTGATTGTTTGTCTCAGTGAAGGGAGAGAGAGAAGCATCCTTTCACTTTCCCTTTCCTCCACTGACACGGACCAAAAAGGGACACCGTGTTCCAGCTGATGGTGAAACTCGAGTAGCGCCAAATTATTTCTGTTCATGCACAAATTCATTTTGTTACTCCTATTACCAGAGAAAGTGAAATATTCCTCAATATTAAAAAGACCCAAGCTGCTAATAACAACAATGCAAGCCTATCAATACAATTTCTTACCCATTCATTGCAGCTGCAGTGCTGGTTGTAGTGCTAGTGGAAGTAGGAAGAACGCGCATATTATGGCTTATAAAAGTGTTGAATAAAAAGTGTTGACAATGCTGAGTAGAAATGTAAACATGAACTCATAACAACATCAGCTCTTTACTGTATTCATCGATAGTTTCTCTCTAGTCATGTTTTTAACGTTTAGAAATCTCACAGTCTCAACTTTGTTGTAGCTTTCTTTTACACCTGCTACATTACTGCAGACACGGTAATCTGGAAGCTGGTTGCAATTTCACTTTAATCCACCAGAACAGACAGAACAAATTCTACAACAAATATTACGGTTGAACTCAAGTATACAAATGGAAAATTACCCCCCAAAATATATGTGTAATCTTTGTAAATAATATCATAAATAGGACTGGTGGAGTTATGTCACACATGCAGCTAACAAAATATATGGAAATGTCTGCTCTACTCAAAATTACAACCAACTCATCGCAGTATTACCGCAAAAATGGAAGAGACACGTGGAAGGTGGAGAAAGTAAGGAATTTGTCTGTCTTCCCTGAATTAAAGACCAACATTTGCTAAACAAAATTGTGATGAATAAGAAAGTTGACCAGTTTAATTTAAGGACCAAAAAATTGACAGCTGTGTCATATTGATTGCAAAAGAGATTTTCGATGTACCGATTCCATGGCACACGGTTTATGAACTGATACACAAAACAATGCTGGATACCAAAGGTAGTTTTTAAATTTGAATTATTTTATAAAAATTGCAACCAGTAGGACGTTATATATTTGGGGGATACAACCATCTCAGCTCTGCAGATTTTGCTGCGAAGAGACAGAATCATTGGATCATTTGTTTTGGTACTGACCATAAGTAGCTTGTTTTTGGTCGCAGGTTCAGGAATGTCTGAAGAATTGCAACATATACCTGGAGCTAACTCTGCAAATAGCACTGCTGAGTGATTTAAAACGTCATAGTTAATCAATCAATAATATAATAATACTCTTAGCAAAAAAATATATTTTTAATTTACAATATGTAGAATCTATGAGAATAGAAAGGTTTTTGTGAGACATCACAGAAGATTTGAAAAATATATGACAAATAGAAATCATAACCGGATGGTGTTCAGAGATAGTTGGGAGGGTTGAGTGGAGCTGAAGGATGGGACTCAAAACAAACAAAAGATAACTATTGTAAAATATACTGTGACCGTAAAATGTATATAATATGTATAAACTGGACGTAGAAGCCTAAGAGTTGTTGTCCATTAGTTTACTCTAATTACGGGATGGTAGGGTTAGGGGAAAATAATAAAGAAAATATATATCAAAATATGTATTTTATATATTTACAAAAAATATATTGGAGATTGTAAATGATGCAGACAATAACATTGATGGAACCCACAATCTATCTGAAATATTAAAGCTGATCTACTCCCTAAAAAATACACAGTGATCTGAGTAATCTGATTGGCCAGTGGAGATTTGCTCCCTCCGGGAAGTCAGAGTTTGTACCTTCAGACATATGAATTGGTTCAAAATGGGAACACATCAACTACCCGGCGAGCGATCAGAACTGAATCTGGTGCACCTACCATCCAACAACTCGAGATGAATGAAAAAAATAGGAACGCAAGGCTTATTTACAAGTTTTTTACAGAAATATTTGACGATCGACTAGGAATGTCTTGGAGATCGACTAGGAATGCCTTGGAGATCGACTAGGAATGCCTTGGAGATCGACTAGGAATGCCTTGGAGATCGACTAGGAATGCCTTGGAGATCGACTAGGAATGACTTGGAAATTGACTAGGAATGCCTTGGAGATCGACTACGAATGCCTTGGAGATCGACTAGGAATGTCTTGGAGATAGACTAGGAATGCCTTGGAGATCGACTAGGAATGCCTTGGACATCGACTAGGAATGCCTTGGAGATGGACTAGGAAAGCCTTGGAGATCGACTAGGAATGCCTTGGAGATTGACTAGGAATGCCTTGTAGATTGATTAGGAATGCCTTGGAGATCGACTAGGAATGCCTTGGAGATTGACTAGGAATGCCTTGGAGATCGACTAGGAATGCCTTGGAGATGGACTAGGAAAGCCTTGGAGATCGACTAGGAATGCCTTGGAGATCGACCAGTTGGTGGCCACTGCTCTAAATTATTGCTACTACTAAATGTAAACAATAACATATCATTAACAAAAACCGAAGATGATATTCTGTCAGACGTGAGATTTTCCATCTCCATGAGAATGTAAAAGGTTTAGCCAATGTATGCAGCACACTGTAAAAACATTTCAACAACGTCATGCAGTTCTGTTTGGTTGACAATCATTTTTTTGTGTATTTCGCTTGGCACCGAAAACCCCCTCCAGTCCTCAGCCTGAAAAATGTACCTAGTGTAAAAAAAGTGAAGTCATCAAAACAATGACATAAAAACTCACTCTACCTTTGTAAATGTATTTCTAATTGATTTCTTATTTATTTACTATTTTGAGAGATAACCTCCATGTTGTTTGTGGTCCTCCATGGGATTGAAGGTGTGTGCGTGTGTACGAACTACATTGCCAAAGGCGTATGGATACAAGGTGGTCTGACTGGAACTACTTTCTCAGGAGCTCACTGAAACTCAACAGTCATGTTACAAGTCCCAGGAATAGACCAGACACAGTTTTCAAATTCAAGTAACTATTGTTCCATGAGGAAAGGTCTATGCCAAGGTGATGCAGCTATTATCACAACAACACTGACAAAGATGTTGCTAGGCCATATGTTCAGTGATCAGTGTTACAACTGTCTGCTGAACAGCTGTGGGTTAAACAGTTTCTTTACAAGAAGCCCATCATTGCTATCCATATTACAGTCTCACGCTGAGCTAAAATGAGAGGTAGGTAGTCTGTAAAAACTCTCACTTCACTAAATGTACATTCAGCCAGAGACTAGATTCTACCAGAAACTTTATTGTAGCTGCTAATCTAGGAACACTCCTCATAGACTTATAAAAATGAAAGGACTAATTGAAGCATACACACTTCGAAAAGTGATATCTAAAACCTAAAAGGACTCTTCGGTCGTTCCCATACAATAACCCTTTGGTAGAACCCTTTTGGTTAGAGTTAGACCCCTTTTGGGTTCCATGTAGGTGTCACGGTGGTCATAAAGAGGAGACCAAGGCGCAGCGTGGTAAGCAAAACATCTCTCTTTTATTAAAGAGTTAACACTGAACAGAACTAAACAAAACGTGCCGCAATATGGCTTGTGCAGAACAGGCAACTAAACATAGAATAACAACCCACAAAATAAACAAGGAACATGGCTATCTAAATATGGTTCCCAATCAGAGACAACGATAAACAGCTGCCTCTGATTGAGAACCAATCTAGGCAACCATAGACATATAAACACCTAGAGAAGGGAAACCCTTAGACATACAAAAAAACCTAAACAATACAAAAACTTAACAAACCACACTTGTCATACCCTGACCTAACCAAATAATAAAGAAAACAAAGATAACTAAGGTCAGGGCGTGACAGTAGGATCCTTTCCATAGAGGGTTCCACGTGGAACCAAATTAGGGTTCTACTATCTGGAACCAAAAATGGGGACAACTGAAGAAATATTTCGGAAACCTTTTTTCTAAGACTGTACAGTGAAGGTTTGATTGCTATACAACAACATTCTGGTGTTAATCTGCTAGAAATACATTCCATAACAAATCTGAGCCCAACACTCTGTGTATGTCTGTTATGACTTGGATCTTCCAAGGTTGATGATCAGTTTAGCAGCTTTTCTTCCACCGCGATAGCTAACATTGTTTAGGGTGTGACTGACTGATCAATGAGAGCCAGTATTATTGGGGTGTGACTGACCAATTACCAATGACCATCTCTTTTGTTAGAGAGGAGCCCGAGATGGATATGTTATGGTAAATCAAAACCAATCGGCCGCTAAGAAGAGATATTGACCAAAAATGACACCTGACAAAAATTGTAGTACTATGGCAATATTATCAATATTATCACACCATTTGATGGAAGTTAAGAATCATCCTAAAGCCCAGAGGTAGAGTTGTAGATCCAATAGATATTTCCTGTGAGCCTGCAGGAGACTGGAGGAGACTGAAACATTGGCGAGAGGAGCTGTAAGAGGAGTAGTGATCCTCCTGTTGGCTTCTGGTGGGAGTCCTAATGGCATCTGAGCTACACTGAGACCTGTGGCTCTGGTAACACGGACAACAATGACCCTTTTATTGTTGCACAGAGAAGCAGTCGCCTCTAGTCTACTCTTTCATTTGAGTGGGTGTGTTTATCTGTTTTTGCAGTTTGTTGGCGAGCCAGGGAAACAGTTTGAATTTATAGCTTCGGGATTATCTTGCAGGATACTTTTTATACAATGAATCATCACCGTTATAGTGGAGCCAGTTTATTGCACACAATTTATTGTTTCCTGTCTGTTTGGGAGGCGAAGCCATTTTGAAATTAATGTTATCATTGAAAATAAAACTATTGCTGCTGATTTTCATGATTTAACCTCTTCTTCTACATTCTCCCTAAATATTGCTCTTAGCATTCCTGTGTGATTCACTTGTATTTTGACTGAATACATGGACATCCAGTCACACAGGGTTGTAAAATACAGAATATAACTAGTATTTTGCAAACAAAACTTAAGTATTTTAGATCACTTCAATTGCATGAAATGACAAAGCTTCCCACTGGGCACAGACGGCAGTTCAAAGTCTAGTTTGGATTTACATTTGGTTAAGTTGTCAACTAACTTGAATTTAATGTGAAATCAGCAACAAATGTCCCCATGTCATTGGATATAGGTTAAAAGTTGGGTGAAAAAGATGAAATGCCTTTATGTTGATGACTTTTTGCAAATCCAATCAGTTTTCCATGTCATCACATGAATGTCATTGGTTGAAATGGTGGTGTGGGGGCTGTGCTTTGGCAAAGTGGGTGGGGTTATATCCTTCCTGTTTGGCCCTGTCCGGGGGTGTCCTCGGATGGGGCCACAGTGTCTCCTGACCCCTCCTGTCTCAGCTTCCAGTATTTATGCTGCAGTAGTTTATGTGTCGGGGGGCTAGGGTCAGTTTGTTATATCTGGAGTACTTCTCCTGTCCTATTCGGTGTCCTGTGTGAATCTAAGTGTGCGTTCTCTAATTCTCTCCTTATCTCTTTCTTTCTCTCTCTCGGAGGACCTGAGCCCTAGGACCATGCCCCAGGACTACCTGACATGATGACTCCTTGCTGTCCCCAGTCCACCTGGCCATGCTGCTGCTCCAGTTTCAACTGACCTGAGCCCTAGGACCATGTCCCAGGACTACCTGACATGATGACTCCTTGCTGTCCCCAGTGCACCTGGCCATGCTGCTGCTCCAGTTTCATCTGTTCTGCCTTACTATTATTCGACCATGCTGGTCATTTATGAACATTTGAACATCTTGGCCATGTTCTGTTATAATCTCCACCCGGCACAGCCAGAAGAGGACTGGCCACCCCACATATGCTCTCAATAATTCTCTCTTTCATTCTCTCTCTCGGAGGACCTGAGCCCTAGGACCGTGCCCCAGGACTACCTGACATGATGACTCCTTGCTGTCCCCAGTCCACCTGACTGTGCTGCTGCTCCAGTTTCAACTATTCTGCCTTATTATTATTCGACCATGCTGGTCATTTATGAACATTTGAACATCTTGGCCATGTTCTGTTATAATCTCCACCCGGCACAGCCAGAAGAGGACTGGCCACCCCACATAGCCTGGTTCCTCTCTAGGTTTCTTCCTAGGTTTGGGCCTTTCTAGGGAGTTTTTCCTAGCCACCGTGCTTCTACCCCTGCATTGCTTGCTGTTTGGGGTTTTAGGCTGGGTTTCTGTACAGCACTTTGAGATATCAGCTGATGTACGAAGGGCTATATAAATACATTTGATTTGATTTTGATTTTAAATGAAAGTTGGACGGCCAGAATGGACCAGTCGGTCGGACGGCCAGATAGGACCAGTCGGTCGGACGGCCAGATAGGACCAGTCGGTCGGACGGCCAGATAGGACCAGTCGGTCGGACGGCCAGAATGGACCAGTCGGTCGGACGGCCAGATAGGACCAGTCGGTCGGACGGCCAGAATGGACCAGTCGGTCGGATGGCCAGAATGGACCAGTCGGTATGATATTTGTGCGTCTGTAAATGTATCATTTCAAATTCAGAGTGCTGGAGTACAGAAACAAAACAACAAAACATTTGCCACTGTCCCAACACTTTCGGAGCTCAGATGGGATCAGTCAGCCGGGAAGATGGGACCAGTCGGCCGGGAAGATGGGACCAGTCGGCCGGGAAGATGGGACCAGTCGCCCGGACGGCCAGATAGTACACACACACCCACACCTTCAGCTGGTTCCACCTGGCCAACCGATTTGTCCTATCTGAGTGACCGACTGTTACTATATGGCCAGCCAACTTGTCCTATCTGACTGACCGACTGTTACTATATGGCCAGCCGTCTTGTCATATCTGACCGGCCGACTGGTACTATCTAACTGGTCATATCTGGCCTGCTGAATGGTCCAATCTGGCAGTTCAACTCCTAACTGGTCCTATCTGGCTGGCCGAACATTGAAACTACGTTGATTCAACACATTTTTCCCAGTGGCTTCTCTGTCTCCTCCTGTCTCTTCTCCTCTGCTCTTCTCCCTGTTACATTCCAGGATCCATAAAGGGGATCAACTCTGCACCAAGAAGCAGAGCCCACCAGGACTCCCATCCCAACACTCAGAGTCTTCATCTCCCCTTCCCAATCCTACGACAACCAAGCAACCATCCTCTCGAACCATCAAACTCCACCAACCATCTGAACCATGAATCTCCTTTAACCATCCAGAACCATCACAATGCCTTAACCATCCAGAACCATCATACTCCACCAACCATCTGAACCATGAAGCTCCTTTAAGCATCCAGAACCATCACAATGCCTTAACCATCCAGAACCATCATGCTCCACCAACCATCTGAACCATGAAGCTCCTTTAACCATCCCGAACCATCACAATGCCTTAAACATCCAGAACCATCACGATGCCCTAACCATCCAGAACCATCACGACGCCTTAACCATCCAGATTCATCATGATGCCTTAAACATCCAGAACCATCGTGATGCCTTAAACATCCAGAACCATCACGATGCCTTAACCATCCAGAACCATCACGATGCCCTAACCATCCAGAACCATCACGATGCCCTAACCATCCAGAACCATCACGATGCCCTAACCATCCAGAACCATCACGATGCCCTAACCATCCAGAACCATCACGATGCCCTAACCATCCAGAACCATCACGATGCCCTAACCATCCAGAACCATCACGATGCCCTAACCATCCAGAACCATCACGATGCCCTAACCATCCAGAACCATCACAGAACCATCACGATGCCCATCCAACCATCCAGAACCATCACGATGAACCATCCTAACCATCCAGAACCATCACGATGCCCTAACCATCCAGAACCATCACGATGCCCTAACCATCCAGAACCATCACGATGCCCTAACCATCCAGAACCATCACCATCCATAGTCTTCCTCTCCATTCTACAACCCCACCTCTGCCACCTAACCATCCAGAACAAACAATTCCAAATCATGATGCCTTAACCATCCAGATTCATCATGATGCCTTAAACATCCAGAACATCACAATGCCTTAACCATCCAGAACCATCATGATGCCTTAACCATCCAGAACCATCACGATGCCCTAACCATCCAGAACCATACACCCTGTCCTTCCTCTCCTTCCTTCCTGCCTTCATTGATCAGGGGACTGAGAGCCCTGGTGGTCTGCAATGAAGATGAAAATGCACTATCTGTGTGGTAAAGCTCAGCCATTTCCTGTTCAAATGATCTCCAAGACACATCAATCATGGGCCTCCCAAGGCAAAAGGGCTGAAGTGGAGTGTTTTAGCCTCAGCCACACAGCTAGCTACCACACACACACACACACACACACACACACACACACACACACACACACACACACACACACACACACACACACACACACACACACACACACACACACACACACACACACACACACACACACACACACACACACACACACACACACACACACACACACACACCAAATTTCTTTATGGGGGTCACGATGCCCTAACCATCCAGAACCATCACGATGCCCTAACCATCCAGAACCATGATGGTGCTTCAACCATCCATAGTCTTCCTCTCCATTCTACAACCCCACCTCTGACGACACCTATCAAGACTCTTCCAATCTACAACCATCTAAAGATCATTCAAACTAATTCCAAATCATGTTATTCTGCAGTCCTTTAAACTATCTCAAATGTGTTATGTTGAAGGTGTAATCTGTACCTAGTGGACTTCATGTAAGTACTGATCCTTTTCCAGTAATAAATGTTGTTTTGCCAATATGCCTGTTCTTTTTATGCCTGTTCACTAACTACCTTTCCTCAGGAGAACCATACATACCACCCTGTCCTTCCTCTCCTTCCTTCCTGCCTTCATTGATTCCCCACCAACCACAGGGGACTGAGAGCCCTGGTGGTCTGCAATGAAGATGAAAATGCACTATCTGTGTGGTAAAGCTCAGCCATTTCCTGTTCAAATGATCTCCAAGACACATCAATCATGGGCCTCCCAAGGCAAAAGGGCTGAAGTGGAGTGTTTTAGCCTCAGCCACACAGCTAGCTACCACACACACACACACACACACACTGTGAGCTCAATGAGTCATCGACACACGGGAGGGGAGGACCGACACACACACACACACACACACACACACACACACACACACACACACACACACACACACACACACACACACACACACACACACACACACACACACACACACACACACACACACACCAAATTTCTTTATGGGGGTCTAGAGGATAATAGCATCATCCACCACGCTGTAAAACAAATATACGCTAACTGTTTACATTACATCATTGAGGTTAAGGCATATAGCGATGTCTCTGTGAAATAAAGTGAATTAAATATAAAGACACGTTGTGTTCGGAGTTGCAGCTGAGATATTCTTCTCCAATCATTGGTTTTCTCTTAAATGGTCTTACAGTTTGTTTACAATCACTTTGGCAACTATTTCAGAAACTTGATGTCATTTTTCAAAACTCTGGACACAAAACTCACAACCAATGATCAAAATGCTAATTTCTCAAAACTCAAACACTTTTTCCAATTGCTTGGATACAATACACATTACATTTACATTTACATTTAAGTCATTTAGCAGACGCTCTTATCCAGAGCGACTTACAAATTGGTGCATTCACCTTATGACATCCAGTGGAACAGCCACTTTACAATAGTGCATCTAAAACTTTTAAGGGGGGGGGGTGAGAAGGATTACTTTATCCTATCCTAGGTATTCCTTAAAGAGGTGGGGTTTCAGGTGTCTCCGGAAGGTGGTGATTGACTCCGCTGTCCTGGCGTCGTGAGGGAGTTTGTTCCACCATTGGGGGGCCAGAGCAGCGAACAATCTAAGATCATTTGTTCATTGAACTAAAATCACCTGTTCAAAATGACACAACTTGACATCAAAGTATTACCATTTCAAAATGCAATTCACACATTACATCTGAGATGACTGTCTATTCATTTCATTACAATGATCTAACTATCAATTGATACAACTGCTCAAAATGATACGTAACTGTTGCATTACTCTTAATGCATAATTTTATGGAAACTGACAAACAATATTCCATGTTTAGATCATGAAAGTTTCAGGATAACGAGATCCATTGACACCAATTACCGTGAAACATGAACCAACTGGACTACATTATCTATGGATGTACTATTTCATCATCATTCTTTATCAGACACATGTACCACTTTTCCAGACCATGTTTTCAGATTTGACATTACTGTACACTCACCGGCCACTTTATTAGGTACACCTATCTAGTACTTGGTAGGACCCCCTTTTGCCTCCACAACAGCCTGAATTAGTCATGGTGTTGTATGTTAAGAGATGCCATTATGCACACCACTGTTTTAAACAGCTGCTTTTTGAGCATTTGTGGCCTTTCTGTCAGCTTGAATGAGTCTGGGAATTCTCCTCTGACCTCTCTCATCAAAAGGTGTTTTTGTCCACAGAAATACCACTCACTGAATGTGTTTTGTTTATCACACCATTCTCTGTAAACTCTAGAGACTGTAGTGTGTAAAAATCGCAGGAGGGCAGCTGTTTCTGAGATGCTGGAATCACCATGTGTGGCATCAACAATCATACCACGGTCAAAGTTGCTTAGATTACCCATATTGCCTGTTCTAATGTTTGGTCAAACAACATCTAAAGCTCTCTATTCTATATACTCTATATATTGAGTTGCAGGCAGCCACATGATTCGCTGTTCGAATGTAACCTTCCTTGATGAGCTAAATCAGGTCTGTAGAGCAGATGGCATGACCTATGTCATTGTGTGGGATAACATCTGGGTCTGGCGGATGCAAGGAGAAAGCTACCTGCCCCAATGCATAGTGCGGACTGTAAAGTTTGGTGGAGCTTGAATAATGGTCTGGGGCTGTTTTTCATGGTTCGGGCTAGGCCCCTTTGTTCCAGTGAAAGGATGAAAGGACATCATGCCATTCTAGACAATTCTGTGCTTCCAACTTTATGGCAAAATTTTTGGGAAGGCGTTTTCCTGTTTCAGGCCCTTTCCTCCATGCACAAATTGAGGTCCATACAGAAATGGTTTGTCGAGATCGGTGTGGAAGAATTTGACTGGCCTGCAAAGAGCCCTGACCTCAACCTCTTTGGGATGAATTGGAACGCCGACTACGAGCCAGGCCTTAATCGCCCAACATCAATGCCCGACCTCACTAATGCCCTTGTGGCTGAATGGAAGCAATAATCCCCGTATCTCTCCTAGGGTTTCCCACCTGCAGTAGCGGTGCGTGGATAAAATCACAGGGGAAGCCAAGCCAGAAGAAAAAGCCATATTAGAACCTATGTGTTGTTATAATTGCGTTGTTTGCTCTATAACCCGTTAGTGCGTATGCCTTTTGGCCGTCATATATAGGCCTCAGACTGAGACAATAAGAAGACAGTGGCAGAATAAATTCACCACACCTTGGTTTCATAACAAAACTGGATGGCAACCTCTGTCCGGTCAAGTCCACAAAGCACATTGCATGTAACAAACAGTTAAATGACCTACAGCATGGTCAAGCAAGTTAGCAAGTCAATTTAGCGCAACGGGGATTGGCTATTATTTATATTAAAAAAATATCAAGGGAGGCCAAATGCTCACTGGCATTCAATGCTACAGGCAGCAACGATGTCATACTCTTTATGACCAGACAAAGTCAGAAAGATGCCCAAAAGAGGGGAGCTGTTTCGCTCGCTCAGATGCTTTCTCCAGTGAGATACATTCAGCCTCTTGCAAATTTAAGGAAAATTATGAAACACAGAGAGACGAAAGATACATTATTTCTCTCTCTCTCTCTCACTCTCACTCTCACTCTCACCCTGGAAAGACTGTAGTAACAGTTTCAATTTTGATATCGTGAATTGGATTTGGGGATAAGATTTTCTTTTGACCTTATGGAAAGGAGTGGGATTGTCAACTCAATAGTATAGGGATAAACCACTTATCCCTATACTGGTTATATCCTGGTACCCATTCCCAACCTTTTCTAAAGTTTGGAAAAATACCTTAACAATATAATACCCTGTCGGCTCCTGATGTGAATGACCAGGGTTTCGTCCCAAATTGTACCCTAATTCCCTACATAGTAGTGCACTGCTTTTGACCAGAGGCCAATTGGTCAAAAGTCAAAAGTAGTGCACTATATAGGGAATAGTGTGCCGTTTGGGACTCAGGCTAGGGCTTCGGCTTCAATGGGAAGGAATTTTGAAGTTTTGCCAGTTCATTAACTGTTTCTGCCTGGGACCAAGGACTTGGGGACCAAGGAACCACATCAAAACGGGTTGATTTGAGCCCCAGGTTTTTACCTTTGAAGTTAGGTCGTTCTGATCAGACAGGGGAGAAGGACCACCTTGTTTGTTTACTATACCGACCGCTTTCCCTATAGGCTTTGTGGGGACACCCATAGAGGTGGGATCCTTGGGGTCCTAGATGCTACGAATGCCCATTTAGCTGAAAGAGGAAGTGGTCACAGAGAGTTGGGTGTGTCGTGTTGATTTATCCCCATCCCTCTGTCGGTGTGTGTGTACTGTGTGTATATGTGTGTATGTCATTCCCTCCAGGATTTCACAGAGATTATTTGTGATATTTGCGGGGAAAAATGCTTGATTTTGCTGGGATAATTCTGACATTTTACAGATTTTGTCGAATTTGTAGAGAACGTGTGCTGAAGATGGAAAACGTTTGTTGACGTGTGACTTGATTGAACCAAATCACGTGATAAATGCTGTGATTGGTTGAAATAAGGAGCCCTCTATTTGCACTACGGCGATGGGTCAGTTTTGTGTGATAAAACTGCAATGATTTTACTGTTTAATGCAGAAGTGCAGTGATTGGTCAAATGTACAAGACCTCGCATAATATGCAGGGAATTGTTGATTTTTCCCCCAAAAATTGTGATTGCAGAATCCTGGTAGGAACTGTCTGCGTCCGTGACTGTGTGTGTGTGTCTACCAGATGTGCAGCAGTGAGAATCTCCAGCTCTGTAGGCGGTGGGTGCTGCTGAACATGTCAGCAGCAATGTGGAAGGAGGGATTTGGAAACATCCCATCACAAGTCGTACAGCAGGAGCCTGACACACACACACAAACAAACACACACACACAAACACACACGCACACACACACACACAAACACACACACACACACAGACACACAAACACACACACACACACAAACACACACACCCACACAAACACACACGCACACACACACACACAAACGCACGCACACACACACGCACACACACACACACACACACACACACACACACACACACACACACACACACACACACACACACACACACACACACACACACACACACACACACACACACACACACACACACACACACACACACACACACACACACACACTACAAGTTGTACATCATGCCTCATTCCGGCCTGTTTTCATTTCAGTCAGGAGTGCAGCTGCTCTTCCAGAGTCCCAGACTGACCCCGGTTAACATTCCACCCTCTGGACCTGGACCCCACCTCTCTGTAATGTACAGTAGGTAGTGTCTATTGTCTAAGCTGTTGGTCTATTGTGGAGGAAGAGGAAGAGGAAGAGGAAGAGGAAGGAAGAGGAAGAGGAAGAGGAAGTGATAGGAGTGATGACACCTCGATGTAGAGGTGTTGTTCAAACTAAATCATACACTTTTAAAGGTGTGGAGTTTCTGAAACAACCATCACCACATGTCCACAGTCTATTGTCCACAGTCTATTGTCCACAGTCTATTGTCCACAGTCTATTGTCCACAGTCTATTGTCCACAGTCTGTTATCCACAGTCTATTGTCCACAGTCTGTTGTCCACAGTCTATTGTCCACAGTCTGTTGTCCACAGTCTATTGTCCACAGTCTATTGTCCACAGTCTATTGTCCACAGTCTGTTGTCCACAGTCTATTGTCCACAGTCTGTTGTCCACAGTCTATTGTCCACAGTCTATTGTCCACAGTCTATTGTCCACAGTCTATTGTCCACAGTCTATTGTCCACAGTCTATTGTCCACAGTCATGTGGGCCATTCAGCTTTCTCTGTGTGTGTGCTAAGCAGCTCTCTGATTGCTTATTTTCTATAAAGGGGGGAATGAATGTGCTAAATTAAATATGATGATAGTTGTAGCCATGTGTGATAATGTGTGGGAAAGATACTGTTCCTCTCTGGCCCTGGAAAGGATCCTGCTCCGCACACACACACACACACACACACACACACACACACACACACACACACACACACACACACACACACACACACACACACACACACACACACACACACACACACACACACACACACACACACACACACACACACACACACACACACACACACACACACACACACACACACACACACACACACACATAGGTGGTCCAACTTTTACAATCCCACAATGCCTGTGGAAACAAACACAAAAGATCCCCTGAATATGATTCCATCAGTTCCGGCTCACGTACAGTGGGACGGTAGAACGAATCAGGACAGAGTTCAGAAATGCAGCACGCCACATAAAAGATGTCAGGTTACACCTTTCTCTGGACATACTAAACCATCCTTATCGCACTCAGGGGACTGTCTCAGTCCAAACTTAATAGGATTTCTGTTTTTCCTCCCAGAAATATGAAGATGTTGGAAACTCCAGGCTATCGGGGCTTATCTAAACCAACTTTTCTTTATGTTATTTTCTGAACTCTATTTCTCCTATTTCTCCTGTTCTGTGATCTGTTTCAAACAGCACAGCTAGCCTCCCTACAGGCCTTGCTTTTCCGACCGATGCCACACCTTGTAAGACCTAAGTCATCCTCTAGTGTAGTGAGAAAGAGTTGACGGCCTTGGTAAACACACACAGTCATTCATGCGCACAAACACACACGCACACACACGCACGCACACACACGCACGCACACCCTTTGCTGATGTCTGGATACCTAGATTACACCTGGCAGCTTGAGGAGAATAGAGCTAGAGAAACACAGTGAGAAAACCCAGAGAGCACCACTGTTTTTCATCTGAGAAAATATGTCACCACTCCTGGCTCACTGTGTGTGTGTGTGTGTGTGTGTGTGTGTGTGTGTGTGTGTGTGTGTGTGTGTGTGTGTGTGTGTGTGTGTGTGTGTGTGTGTGTGTGTGTGTGTGTGTGTGTGTGTGTGTGTGTGTGTGTGTGTGTGTGTGTGTGTGTGTGTGTGTGTGTGTGCTATCTAGGGGTTTTCTTCGAAACTTTAATGTCTGTGGAGTTTTACTATGCTTGGTAGGAAAACTGACAGGACAGAAGTGAACTGTGAGAAAAGTACATTTCAATCCTAATACAATAATATACACCTTCAATTATAAAATAAAGTTAACCTTCAATTAAATTAGATTATTTTAAGAAAAAAATCCAAATGATTAGAAACATAGAATAGTGGGACTGTATTTGTGATTTATTTCGAGCAACTTTCTAAGTAGCTGTGAACTTTGACTAGCAGCTGGTTAACTGGTTCATGTGTCACTATTAGTGAAGAAATCCTCATTGATCAGAACAAAACATTTCACCATTATTAGACTGATTAGTAGACAGCACCCTCATCTGGGAAACCTTGGAACAGAATGTCTGTACCATTACGTTTCAGTCAGATTACCTTACTTTCCCCCACTAGATGGCAGCACAGTCTTTGCACTAAAACAGAGATGTTCACTTTGTGACTGCAAAGCCAGTTCCACTGTTTTTTTCATTCTTTCCCTCTTATCAGGGACGGATTTAGACCCGGGACACCAGGTGGGTGCAATTAATTATCAGGTGAAGAGAAAACCAGCAGTAATCCGGACCTCGTAGGGTAACACCTCGTAGGTATCCCCTGTCATAGCTGGTCTTGACCATATTATTTAGAGAGGAGGAAGAATCCATCTTTATGCGCTTGTTTTAATGATCTCTCACTTACAGCTCCAGAGAAGAAGAGAAAGGTCTTCAAAGCTGTATTACTGTGTTGATATCCTAATTTGAAGCGTTCTCTCTGTCCGCCTCTCAGACAGCTGGCTACCCTCTCTGAGAGCCGCTCCTAGAACCTACTGCTGAGATTAATCAATCCGTCCTGTCCACTCCTTTTACATCTTCAAAAAAGCTCTTCATTGTAAATGTCCACCAGTGAGAATAAAAAGCCATACTTTTTGTATAATCACTGTATTCACCATTGAAGTAGAGCAGAGGGCTTCAAACTGGTGGTGGTCGTGGGTCAAACAAAATAGTATTTTTGGTCCTAAGGCTCTACAGTAGTTAGAGAATGGCTCGTATGGGTCTCAAACTTGGTTCACTTGGCCCATTCCATTCTACGGTCCTTTTATCCACTCAAATGAAAAAGGGGACATCTATTTTTATTAAAAAGGACATTGTTTCATTTCATAACAAGTGTCCTGCAACAGAAGAAAACACCTTCCTGAGACAAAATGAAGGGATCATCTCCAACCTAGTTTGTCTATCTAGTAGTTTGATCTCAGGGAGAAATGCCTGACTTCTGAGCAGCATGTGGAGGACATGTCAGAGGAAGACTGGAGCATTTTGAAAAGAGAGTCCTGCACAATGCACTAGCAAAGTATTAGTAGTTTGGCCAAACAACTTTTGTCAGACATTTTGAATTACATCTTGTTAATTCAGCACACACTCTTCTGCAGAGCAACTTACAGTCAGTGTATTCAACTAAGGTAGATAAAACAACCACATCACAGTCATGGAAGTAAAAACTTTCCACAATAGCCAGGCTTTCCATTTTTCCTACCTGAAGTTATTAATTACACTTTGGATGATGTATCAATACACCCAGTCACTGCAAAGAGAGGCATCCTTCCTAACTCAGTTGTCGTAGAGGAAGGATATCGCTCAGGGATTTCACCATCAGGCCGATGGTAACTTTAAAATGGTTACAGAATACAATGGATGTGATAGGAGAAAACTGAGGATGGATCAACAACATTGTATTTACTCTGGATTAACAACATTGTATTTACTCCACAATACTAACTTAAATGAAAGGAAGGAAGTACAGCATAAAAATATTCCAAAACATGCATCCTGTTTGCAAATAGGTACTACAGTAAAACAAAAAACAAATTTGGCAAAAAAATTTACTTCATGTCCTGAATACAAAAGTGTTATGTTTGGGGCAAATCCAACACAACACATCACTGAGTACCGCTGTTCATATTTTCAAGCATGGTGGTGGCTGTGCCATGTTATGGGTATGCTTGTCATCGGCAAGGAATAGGGAGTTTTTTTTACGATAAAAAGAAACTTAATAGTGCTAAGCACAGGGAAAATCCTTGATTCAGTCTCCTTTCCAACTGACACTGGGACAAATTCACCTTTCAACAGGACAATAACCGAAAACACAAGGCCAAATATACACTGGAGTTGACTACCAAGATGGCATTGTATGTTCCTGAGTGGCAACTTGACAGAGCTTGAAGAATTTTTCAAACAATACAATGCAAATATCATACAATCCAGATGTACAAAACCCTTGGAGACTTACCCAGAAAGACTCACAGCTGCAATAGCTGCCAAAGGTGATTCTAACGTATTGACGCAGGGGTGTGAATACTAATGTACATTTTATATTTCCGTATTTAATTTGAAATAAATTAGCTAACATTTCTAAAATGTGGGGTATTGTGTGTATGAACAAGGGAAATAAAAAAATCAACAATTAACAGTAAACATGACGCTCACAGTTTTAAAAGAATATAGGCATTTCAAATGTTATATTATTGGCAATGTTGTAGCAATGTGCAAATATCTGACAGATAAGCTGTCCTTTTTTCTCGGTTGTTTTCCAGCCGATGTGGCTGTTCTACACCAGTTACCTGGCACTGAGTCAGGGCTCTACATGCCAGATGAACGTGATTATGATTATTCCAATGCAAGGACCCGAGTCATGCGTTTCAACCTTAGTTGTTCTGATTTATTTACAACCTGGGTGAAATGTTACGGCAGGATGCCAGGAGAGAGAAAGAGAGAGAGAGAGAGAGAGGTCTGGGAAGGGAATGCTCCTGTTAAGGAGAGATGTAAGATGAGCTCACAGAGGAGTGAAAGGTGAATATTCCAGAGGTGTACGGTTAAGGTAAATATTTTAGGTTGAGTTTAAGCTCTTTTTAAGAGTGTGGGAGAACACCACACTAGGTAGTGGTAAAGGGCTTTGCTCTCATATTTTACTTCTATTTGACTTAATTTTGGACCCCAGGAAGACTGGCAGTCCCTAATGGGGATCCTAATAAAATCATAAATCTAGGGAATTAGGGAATTAAGAGGAGGGTTATTCTGGGTTACACACATCTCTTGACATGATGGCGAAGTAGTGAGTTCTGCTGGAGAGGCTGTGGTAAGAGAGGGTTTGCTTGTATTGGCTTGGGAAGTACTTCCACAGCTTCTAAATTCCACTCTCATCTGAGTGGGAAGCCAACATAGAGTGGGTAGGAAGTACGGTGGCATGAGAAAAGGGTGAAAAGTCAAATGTGGTTGTGATGTAAAAGCCAGTAAGTACCCATATCAAAAATACTGTATTATTCTATGGTCTAAATACTGTAGTATTACTATATTTATATACTATACTATTCACTGTAGTTTTTTTTTTGCAGACAAACACCACAGTGAATACTGTAGTATTTACTGTCGTAGAATGTAGTATACTGTATTATTTAATGTTGTGTTTGTGCATACTGTAATGTATTTAATGTGTTATTTTTGCAGACATTACTGTTGTATTTGCTATAGTGTTTTTGTTTCATTATCTTTGACATAGAAGTGGAGGCTTTCTCCTTCAGGAAACCTATAAAATACTAAAAGAGCACATGTTCCGTAACCTACTTGTTGAACGTGTCAGATATCACTACACACTTTGTTTTTATGCAGTGGACATGTTGTTTTTGTTTTGTTTTGCTGGCCAGTAAAGACTATTATATAAATTAGATATGTTGTTAGGTAGGAAGGTAGGTAGGAAGATACATACAGTTGAAGTCAGAGGTTTACATACACTTAGGTTGGAGTCATTAAAACTTGTTTTTCAACCACTCCACAAATGTCTTGTTAATTAACAAACTATAGTTTTGGTAAGTTGGTTAGGACATTTTTCAACAATTGTTTACAGACAGATTATTTCACTTATAATGAACTGTATCACAATTCCAGTGGGTCAGAAGTTTACATACACTAAGTTGACTGTGCCTTTAAACAGCTTGGAAAATTCCAGAAAATGATGTCATGGCTTTAGAAGCTTCTGATAGGCTAATTGACATCACTTGAGTCAATTGGAGGTGTATTTGTTGAGGCATTTCAAGGCCTACCTTCAAACTCAGTGCCTCTTTGTTTGACATCATGGGAAAA
Source organism: Oncorhynchus gorbuscha (assembly GCF_021184085.1). Taxonomy (NCBI): domain Eukaryota; kingdom Metazoa; phylum Chordata; class Actinopteri; order Salmoniformes; family Salmonidae; genus Oncorhynchus; species Oncorhynchus gorbuscha. Next base: position 41,339,576 of record NC_060196.1, on the reverse strand, counting down.
TCAAAAGAACTCAGCCAATACCTCAGAGAAATTGTAGACCTCCACAAGTCTGGTTCATCCTTGGGAGCAATTTCCAAACGCCTGAAGGTAGCACGTTTGTCACGTTCTGACCTTTATTTCCTTTGTTTTGTATTTATTTTAGTATGGTCAGGGCGTGAGTTAGGTGGGCAGTCTATGTTTGTTTTTCTATTTTTTGGGTTATTTCTATGTTTTGGCCTAGTATGGTTCTCAATCAGAGGCAGGTGTCATTAGTTGTCTCTGATTGAGAATCATACTTCGGTAGCCTGGGTTTCACTGTGTGTTTGTGGGTGATTGTTCCTGTCTCTGTGTTTGCACCAGATAGGACTGTTTAGGTTTTCGCACATTTGTTTTGTTAGTTATTTCATGTCTAGTTCCTTTATTAAAGAACATGAATAACCACCACACTGCATTTTGGTTCGCTTCTCCTTCACCACAGGAAAACCCGTACAATGTTCATCTGTACAAACAATAGTACATAAGTATAAACACCGCTGGATCACTCAGCCGTCATACTGCTTAGGAATGAGATGTTCTGTCTCCTAGAGATGAACGTACTTTGGTGCGAAAAGTGCAAATCAATCCCAGAACAACAGCAAAGGACCTTGTGAAGATGCTGGAGGAAATAGGTACAAAAGTATCTATATCCACAGTAAAACAAGTCCTATATCGACATAACCTGAAAGGCCGCTCAGCAAGGAAGCAGCCACTGCTCCAAAACTGCCATAAAAAAGCCAGACCACAGTTTGCAACTGCACATGGGGATAAAGATCAAACTTTTTGGAGAAATGTCCTCTTGTCTGATGAAACACAATAGAACTGTTTGGCCATAATGACCATCATTATGTTTGGAGGAAAAAGGGGGAGGCTTGCAAGCCGAAGAACACCATCCCAGCCGTGAAGCACGGGAGTGGCAGTATCCTATTGTGCGTGTGCTTTGCTGCAGGAGGGACTGGTGCACTTCACAACATAGATGGCATCTTGAGGAAAGAAAATTATGTTGATTTATTGAAGCAACATCTCAAGACATCAGTCAGGAAGATAAAGCTTAGTCGCAAATGGGTCTTCCAAATGGACAATGACCCCAAGCATACTTCCAAAGTTGTGTCATAATGGCTTAAGGACAAAAAAGTCAAGTTATTGGAGTGGCCATCACAAAGCTCTGACCTCAATCTTGTAGATAATTTGTGGAAGGAACTGAAAAAGCATGTGCGAGCCTACAAACCTGACTCAGTTACACCAGCTCTGTCAGGAGGAATAGGCCAAAATTCACCCAACTTATTGTGGGAAGCTTGTGGAAGTTATACAGTGAAAGGCAATGCTACCAAAAACTAATTGAGTGTATGTATAACTTCTGACTCACTGGGAATGTGATGAAAGAAATAAAAGCTGAAATAAATTATTCTCTCTACTATTATTCTGACATTTCACATTCTTAAAATAAATTGGTGATCTTAACTGACCTAAGACAGAGAATTTTTACAAGGATTAAATGTCAGGAATTGTGTAACCTTCCGACTTCAACTGTACAGACAGACAGACAGACAGACAGACAGTGGGGCAAAAAAGTATTTAGTCAGCCACCAATTGTGCAAGTTCTCCCACTTAAAGATGAGAGAGACCTGTAATTTTCATCATAGGTACACTTCAACTATGACAGACAAAATGAGAAAAAAATCCAGAAAGTCACATTTTAATGAATTTTAATGAATTTAATGAATCTCAATACTTTGTTTTATACCCTTTGATGGCAATGACAAGAGGTCAAACGTTTTCTGTAAGTCTTCACAAGGCTTTTACACACTGTTGCTGGTATTTTGGCCCATTCATCCATGCAGATCTCCTCTAGAGCAGTGATGTTTTGGGGCTGTTGCTGGGCAACACGGACTTTCAACTCCCTCCAAAGATTTTCAATGGGGTTGAGATCTGGAGACTGGCTAGACCACTCCAGGACCTTGAAATGCTTCTTATGAAGCCACTCCTTCGTTGCCCGGGCGGTATGAGGTATGGGGGAGGTATGGGGGAAGTATGAGGGGAGGTATGAGGGGAGGTATGGGGGGAGGTATGGGGGTATGGGGGAGGTATGGAGTGAGTCCCTTAATTGTGTGTTATCATTCCAGCATGTCATCCATACCATATGATAACCAGCTGCACCTGAGATAAAATCAGAAAAAATGCCGCTTGCTTCATACACCGTGGAATCTTCAAGGAATCTGTGTTTGTTTCTCTCTCCGTGTTGGTTGGTTGTTTTTCACCTGTCTAGACTGGTCCAAGGTTGTTGGTGGAATATATTTTTGTTGTTACTGTATATGACTTTTTACCATTGTAATGTTACATAGATCTCTCTCTGTCTCCCAGTGGAAGGGCTATACCAGAGGGCCTTGGAAAACAGTTCATGTTGTGTGATGGTTGGAGCAGAGGAGAATAGCAAAGCAAAGTAGTGAGGAGAGGAGCAATGCTTTGATTTCCACACTTGGTAGTACTGACTGGGTACAGTGGGATTAGAGAGAGGAATGGAACCAACTTCACTGGAGTAGCGCTTCCTCCTTCCCTTGGGAGAGGAGAGATGGGGAGAGGAGAGGAGAGGTGAGGAGAGGAGGGGTGAGGAGAGGTGGGGTGAGGAGAGGTGGGGTGGGGAGAGGAGGGGTGAGGAGAGGTGGAGAGGAGAGGAGAGATGGGAGAGGTGGGGAGAGGAGAGGAGAGGTGGGGAGAGAGGGAGAGGTGGGGAGAGGTGGGGAGAGGAGGGGTGGGGAGAGGAGAGATGAGGGGAGAGATGGGGTGGGGAGAGGAGAGATGAGGAGAGATGGGGAGAGGAGGGGAGGGGTGTAGGGTGGGGAGAGGAGAGGTGGGGTGGGGAGGGTGAGAGGGTGGGGAGAGGGGAGAGGAGAGGTGGGGAGGGGAGAGGTGGGGAGAGGGAGAGGTGGGGAGGGGAGAGGGGAGAGGTGGGGAGGGGAGGGATGGGGAGAGTAGAGGTGGGGAGGGGAGAGGTGGGGAGAGGAGAGGAGAGGTGGGGAGAGGAGAGGGGAGAGAAGGTAATGCTACCAAATACTAATTGAGTGGATGTATGAGCTTCACGGTTGGGATGGTGTCCTTCGGTTTGCAAGCTTCCCCCTTTTTCCTCCGAACATAACAATGGTCATTATGGCCAAACAGTTATATTTTTGTTTCATCAGACCAGAGGACATTTCTCCAAAAAGTATGCGGTTGCAAATTGTAGTCTGGCTTTTTTATGGCAGTTTTGGAGCAGTGGCCTTTCAGGTTATGTCGATATAGGACTAGTTTTACTGTGGATATAGATACTTTTGTACATGTTTCTTCCAGCATGTTCACTTTGTTGTTGTTCTGGGATTGATTTGCTATTTTCGTAAAATTACATTAATCTCTAGGAGACAGAACACGTCTCCTTCCTGAGCGATATGACGGCTGCGTGGTTCCATGGTGTTAATACTTGCGTACTATTGTTTGTACAGATGAGCGTGGTACCTTCAGGAATTTGGAAATTGCTCCCAAGGATGAACCAGACTTGTGGAGGTCTACAATTTTGTTTCTGAGGTCTTGGCTGATTTCTTTTGATTTTCCCATGATGTCAAGCAAAGAGGAGTTCCACAAAGAAGAGTTCAAATCAAATTTTATTTGTCACATACACATGGTTAGCAGATGTTAATACGAGTGTAGCGAAGTGCTTGTGCTTCTAGTTCCGACCATGCAGTAATATCTAACAAGTAATCTAACAGTTTGAAGGTAGGCCTTGAAATACATCCACAGGATACCCCACCAATTGACTTACATTTTGTCAATTAGCCTATCAAAAGTTTCTAAAGCCATGATATAATTTTTCTGTAATTTTCCAAGCTGTTTAAAGGCACAGTCAACTTAGTGTATTTCAACTTCTGACCCACGGGAATTGTGATACAGTGAATTATAAGTGAAATAATCTGTCTGTAAACAATTGTTGGAAAAATGACTTGTGTCATGCACAAAGTAGATGTCCTAACCGACTTGCCAAAACTTTGGTTTGTTAACAAGAAATTTGTGGAGTGGGTGAAAAAACGTGTTTTAATGACTCCAACCTAAGTGTATGTAAACTCTTTATTTAGTGAACTCTCTCTCTTTATTTAGTGATCTCTCTCTCTCTCTCTCTCTCTCTCTCTCTCTCTCTCTCTCTCTCTCTCTCTCTCTCTCTCTCTCTCTCTCTCTCTCTCTCTCTCTCTCTCTCTCTCTCTCTCTCTCTCTCTCTCTCTCATATAGATGAATGTATAGTACAGCCTGCCATGCTAACCATAACTATGTGAGACATGCTTACAGTATAGGTCCATAACATGTCCAGTAGGTTATGCGACATAGGCTCTGGCTGTAACTGTGTGGGCTCTTAATTTGTGTACCAAATGGCACCCTATTCCCTAATTAGTGCAATGCTTTAACCCAGGGACATACGAAATGGGGCGCCATTTGGGACACAGCCTAATGGCAGCATAAATATAATCATCATTACAGGGCAGTTTCCCAGACTTCACTAAATTGATTTCGCATTTGATCAATGGGTGGATTTGGAATGGATTTTATATTGGATGATATTTTCCAATCACTATATTATGGAAATAGAATGTTTCTGAGAAAAGCATGCCAGGTGATCCAACCTCTGTGTGTCCCTAATATGTGAACGAGACTTACTCTAATCTGGCCATGTTGTCCTGGTAGTGGGTTTGGAGTCAATTCAGTGTTCTATTCAGTCAATTCAGGAAGTGCATTGAAATCCATTTGACCCCAACCCTGCCTCTTATATGATGCTGCAGTTAGTGAAGTCTGCCTTTGGGCTTGTCTCACAGTCCATGTTGTTTGGAGTACTGGTGGACTTTTTAGAGAACAGGTGTAGACTAATTGTAAAATTCTTACTTACAAGTCATTTTCCAACAATGCAGAGACAAAGATTACGTTTTTTTTTCTCAGAAATAGTGACACAAGGAGTAAATTCAGAGTGAACAACAAACACAAATAACAAGTGAAAATAACATGGCTATATATAGGGAGTAGAAAATAACCTGGCTATATACAGGGAGTAGAAAATAACCTGGCTATATACAGGGAATAGAAAATAACATGGCTATATATAGGGAGTAGAAAATAACCTGGCTATATACAGGGAGTAGAAAATAACCTGGCTATATACAGGGAATAGAAAATAACATGGCTATATATAGGGAGTAGAAAATAACATGGCTATATATAGGGAGTAGAAAATAACATGGCTATATATAGGGAGTAGAAAATAACATGGCTATATATAGGGAGTAGAAAATAACCTGGCTATATATAGGGAGTAGAAAATAACCTGGCTATATACAGGGAGTAGAAAATAACATGGCTATATACAGGGAATAGAAAATAACATGGCTATATATAGGGAGTAGAAAATAACCTGGCTATATATAGGGAGTAGAAAATAACCTGGTTATATACAGGGAGTAGAAAATAACCTGGCTATATACAGGGAATAGAAAATAACATGGCTATATACAGGGAGTAGAAAATAACCTGGCTATATACAAGAAGTTTAAAATAATATGGCTATATATAGGTAGTAGAAAATAACATTAAAGTAACAAGTAATTAAAGAGCAGCAGTAAAATAACAATATCGAGACTATATGCAGGGAGTAATGGTACACAATCAATTTGCGGGTGTGGGTAGAGTTATTAAAGTGACTATGCATAGATGATAACAACAGAGAGTAGCAGCGATGTAAAAAAGGGGGGAGGACAATGCAATTAGTCTGGGTAGCCATTTGATTAGGTGTTCAGGAGTCTTATGGCTTGGGGGTAGAAACTGTTTAGAAGTTTCTTGGACATAGACTTGCCCCGCTTGCCGTGCAGTAGCAGAGAGAACAGTCCATGACTAGGGTGGCTGGAGTTATTGATCATTTTTATGGCCTTCCTCTGACTCCAACTGGTATAGAGGTCTTGGATGGCAGGGAGCTTGGCCTCGGTGATGTACTGGGCCGTTCGCACTACCTTCTGTGGTGCCTTGCGGTCAGAGGCCGAGCAGTTGCAAAACCAGGCAGTGATGCAACCAACTGTTGAACCTTTTGAGGATCTGAGGACCCATGCCAAGAATAGGTTTTGTCATGCGCTCTTCACAACTGTCTTGGTGTGCTTGGACCATGTTAGTTTGTTGGTGGACACCAAGGAACTTGAAGCTCTCAACCTGCTCCACTTCAGCCCCGTTGATGAGAATGGGTGCGTGCGCGGTCCTCTTTTTCCTGTAGTCCACAATCATCTCCTTTGTCTTGATCACACTGAGGGTGAGGTTGTTGTCCTGGCACCATAGGCCAGGTCTGTGACCTCCTCCCATAGGCTGTCTAGTCGTTGTCGGTGATCAGGCCTACCACTGTTGTGTCATCGGCAAACTTAATGATGGTGTTGGAGTCGTGCCTGGCCGTGCAGTCATGAGTGAACAGGGAGTACAGGAGGGGACTGACCACGCACCCCTGAGGGTCCCCTGTGTTGAGGATCAGTGTGGCGGATGTGTTGTTACCTACCCTTACAACCTGTGGGTGGCCCGTCAGGAAGTCCTGGATCCAGTTGCAGAGGGAGGTGTTTAGTCCCAGGGTCCTTAGCTTAGTGATGAGCTTTGAGGGCACTAGGGTGTTAAACGCTGAGCTCCAGTAAATGAATAGCATTCTCACATAGATGTTTCTTTTGTCTAGGTGGAAAAGGGCAGTGTGTAGTGCAATAGAGATTGCATCATCTTTTGATCTGTTGGGGCGATATGCAAATTGGAGTGTGTCTACGGTATCTGGGATAATGGTGTTGATGTGAGCGATGACCAGCCTTTCAAAGCACTTCATGGCCACAGACGTGAGTGATACGGGTCGGTAGTCATTTAGGCAGTTTACCTTTGTGTTCCTGAGCACAGAGACTATGGTGGTCTGTTTGAAACATGTTGGTATTACAGACTCGGTCAGGGACAGATTGTGGATCTGTTGGTGCGGTATGCAAATTGGAGTGGGTCTAAGGTTTCTGGGATAAAGGTGTTGATGTGAGCCATGATCAGCATTTCAAAGCACTTCGTGGCTACGGACGTGAGTGTTACGGGTTGGTAGTCATTTAGGCAGGTTACCTTAGTGTTCTTGGGCACAGGCACTATGGTGGTCTGCTTCAAACATGTTGATATTACAGACTGTGACAGGGAGAGTTAGAAAATGTCAGTGAAGACACTTCCCAGTTGGTCACGTCCTTATAATCCTTCTGGCCCTGCGGCCTTGTGAATGTTGACCTGTTTAAAGGTCTTACTCACATTGGCTTCGGAGAGCATGATCACACAGTCTTTCGGAACAGCTGGCAATCTTAATGCCTGTTTCAGTGCCATTTGCCTCGAATTGAGCATAGAAGTAGTTTAGGTCATCTAGTAGGTTTTTGTCACTGGGCAGCTCTCGACTGTGCTTCCCTTTGTAGTCTGTAATGGTTTGCAAGCCCTGCCACATCCAACGAGCGTCAGGGCCGGTGTAGTACCATTCGATCTTAGTCCTGCAAGTGACATACAATTTTATTTTATTTTATTTGTACGTTTCTCTGTGTGTGGAGTAAAGGTGGTCCAGAGTTTTTTCCCCCTCTGGTTGCACATTTAACATGCGGATAGAAATTTGGTAAAGTTTGGTAAGTTTCCCTGCATTTGGTAACTTGGTAAGTTTCCCTGCATTAAAGTCAGCTTCTACACTCACACACACAGACACACGCAGACACAAACACACACACACACATCCGCACACACACACACACACACACGCATGCACGCACACACGCACGCACACGCTGTGTTGTGTGTTGCTTCTGTTCTGTCTCTTCTCCTCTGGGCTCTGTCAGTCCACTATAGCTCTCTTCACCATAATAGTACACAACATACAGACTTTCCTCAGGGCCTGGGTGTCCTGTAGTAAGACATCGCATGCACACAGAGATATACCCACCCCCTAAAGGGCTACGGCTGGCTGACTGTCTGCTGTGACTGAGACACAGTGCTGCTGTAGGGCAACATTTATTTGTCTGCTACTGTAAACGGGCCCTCAAAAACACAGCTCTCTCACAAACATTGTAAACCAATAGCTATATATAATTATAGTTCCAGGTGTAATACTGTTTTTGATGTGTATGTTGGGGTTAGGGGGGGGGTTCTGTCAGTGTTGTTTTGGAGACTGAAAATTTTGTCCGTGACACTCACATGCCTCGACTGGCTTATGGCTGCGGTCACTGGCCAATCTGTTACAGTACTCTGTCTCATAATCAAAAACCATGAACCCAATCCCTGGGGATTTCTTTTCAAGGAAGATGATGTAACATCATATATAAACTGTCTCGCCTTGGTCATTGTATTTTGTGTTTTTGTTATGTTTGGGTAGGCCAGGGTGTGACATGGGTTTATATGTTGTGTTTCGTATGGGGGTTTGTATTGTGGTCCTTCTGTAGCTCAGTTGGTAGAGCATGGCGCTTGTAACGCCAGGGTAGTGGGTTCGATCCCCGGGACCACCCATACGTAGAATGTATGCACACATGACTGTAAGTCGCTTTGGATAAAAGCGTCTGCTAAATGGCATATAGTATTATATTATATTATTATTATTATTATTAATTGGGATTGTGTATGATTAGGGGTGTGTCTAGTTAGGCTTGGCTGCCTGAGGCGATTCTCAATTGGAGTCAGGTGATTCTCGTTGTCTCGGATTGGGAACCGTATTTAGGTAGCCTGAGTTCGCGTTGTATTTTGTGGGTGTTTGTTCCTATCTCTGTGTTGTAGTCACCAGATAGGCTGTAATTAGTTTCACGTTCCGTTCTGTTGTTTTTGCATTTAGTTCAGTTATTTCATGTACCGCGATACTTTCATTAAAGTCATGAGTAACCTACACGCTGCATTTCGGTCTGACTCTCTTCATTCAACCGACGAATGATGTTACAGAAACACCCACCACTCACAGACCGAGCAGCGTGTGAACTGGCAGGAGCTAAAGGACGACGTTATGGACAGCAGAAGCATGGAATATACTACGTGGGAAGAAATCAACAGGTGGGCGGCCGACCCAGAGCGAGTGCAGGAGCCCGCCTGGGATTCGCTTCAGCAGTGCGAAGAGGGCTACAGGCTAATGGAGTCTAAGAGGAAAACACGGCGACGCAGAGCGAAAAACGAAAGTAACGGGGGAGAGCGCAGAGAGAGAGTGGCTGCGTCAGGAGTCAGACCTGAGCCTACTCTCCCTGTTAATTGTGAGGAGCAGCAATATGAGGACTTCTGGTCTTGGGAGATGATATTAGACGGTAAAGGACCCTGGGCGCAGCCGGGAGAATATCGCCGTCCCAAGGATGAAATAGACGCAGCTAAAGCGGAGAGGCGCAGGTATGAGGAGGCAGCACGGCGACACGGTTGGAAACCGGAAAAACAGCCCCAAAAAATTATTGGGGGGGGCTAGAAGGGAGAATAGTTATGCCAGGTAGGAGACCTGCACATACTCCCTGTGCTCACCGTTGGGCTAGAGAGACCGGGCAGGCACCGTGTTATGATATGGAGCGCACAGTGTTTCCAGTGCAGGTGCAGAGCCAGCTGCGGCACATACCAGCCCTTCCTATTGGCCGGGCTAGAGAGGGCATCGAGCCAGGTAAGCTTGGGCAGGCTCGGTGCTCAAGAGCTCCAGTGCGCCTTCACGGTCTAGCCCATCCTGTGCCACCTCCACACACCATTCCTCTGGTAGCAGCTCCCCGCACCAGGCTTCCTGTGCGTGTCCTCGATCCAGTACCACCAGTTCCAGCACCACGCACCAGGCCTCCAGTGCGCCTCGCCTGTTCAGCGCAGCCAGCGCTTTTCTCCTCTCCTGCGCTGTTGGAGTCTCCCGCCTGTTTAGCGCAGCCAGAGCTTTTCTCCTCTCCTGCGCTGCCAGAGTCTCCCGCCTGTTTAGCGTAGCCAGAGCCTTTCTCCTCTCCTGCCCTGCCGGAGTCTCCTGTCTGTCCAGCGCGGCCAGTGCTCCCAGTCGGCCCAGCGCGGCCAGTGCTCCCAGTCTGCCCAGCGCGGCCAGTGCTCCCAGTCTGCCCAGCGCGGCCAGTGCTCCCAGTCTGCCCAGCGCGGCCAGTACTCCCAGTCTGCCCAGTGCTCCCAGTCTGCCCAGCGCCGCCAGTGCTCCCAGTCTGCCCAGCGCCGCCAGCGCCGCCAGTCGGTCCAGCATCGCCAGTCTGCCAGGATCCGCCAGAAGTGCCAGTCTGCCAAGATCTTCTAGATCGGCCAGACAACTTGAATCATCCAGTTCCACCAGCCAGCCAGGATTTACCGGAGCCTACTACCTGCCTGAGCTTCCTCTCAGTACTGAGCTTCCTCTCAGTACTGGGATGCCTCTCAGTACCGGGCTTCCCCTCAGTACCGGGCTTCCCCTCTGTACCGGGCTTCCCCTCAGTACCAGGCTGCTTCTGTCCCGAGCTGCCCCTCTGTCTCGAGCTGCCCCTCTGTCACGAGCTGCTCTTCAGTTATGTGGGGATCTGGGTGAGGACTATTAGGCCATGGTCGGCGGAGAAGGTGGATGATCCCAGGACGCGAAGGGGAGGAACTAGGACATTAATGGAGTGGGGTCCACGTCCCGAGCCAGAACCGCCACCATGGACAGACGCCCACCCGGACCCTCCATATGCTCTTGAGGTGCGTCCGGGAGTCCGCACCTTAGGGAGGTGGTTCTGTCACGCCTTGGTCATTGTATTTTGTGTTTTTGTTATATGTTTGGGTAGGCCAGGGTGTGGCATGGGTTTATATGTTGTGTTTCGTATGGGGGTTTGTATTAATTGGGATTGTGTATGATTAGGGGTGTGTCTAGTTAGGCTTGGCTGCCTGAGGCGATTCTCAATTGGAGTCAGGTGATTCTCGTTGTCTCGGATTGGGAACCGTATTTAGGTAGCCTGAGTTTGCGTTGTATTTTGTGGGTGTTTGTTCCTGTCTCTGTGTTGTAGTCACCAGATAGGCTGTAATTAGTTTCACGTTCCGTTTTGTTGTTTTTGTATTTAGTTCAGTTATTTCATGTACCGCGATACTTTCATTAAAGTCATGAGTAACCTACACGCTGCATTTCGGTCTGACTCTCTTCATTCAACCAACGAACGACGTTACATAAACACAAACATGTTAGGAAATCAAAGGCCACAATATCTCAATCTGGCTGATCCCGGTTTTAGTCTCAGGGGAGAACTAACCTCAGTATGAGATCATAAGATAGACCAAGTGGATGTACTGTACTGTAGGCCCACTAGGTACGCTGAAACACCATCTCTGTGTCAATACCTTGCTTTCGCTGACTCTCTTCCTTTTTGACACTGGCCCTTAGCTTTTCCCTGGGCAAACGCTCAGTCTGGACCCTACATTGGCCGCCTGATGTTGTGCATCGTTAAAACTCTGACTCAGCCATGACCTTAAACCCGAGAGTATGCACACCATACGGTTGCCATCGGAAGAGAGTCAACAACAGACAGGAGGGGTGTTTATGTTTTTGTTTATGTCTGAGTCGCCATCCGTCCGTCTGTCTCTCGTCGGGCTGTCTGTTTCCTCTGAGGAACCCACGCTAACAACACAGTTAATGATATAACAAGTCTGCCGTCCAAAAATATCTCAGCATAAATAGTTTGACTTTGTAGTGACATCTATGTATACACACATTTCCTCAGAACGCTACGTTTGGGTCTTAAAAACCAACTTCAAAAACTTTTGGAGTCATCCACACTTATTTTTCACTTACAGTTGTTTTCTTGCCTTCTCTCCTGCAAGCGTCCTGCATTCCAATTTTTTAGGTATGATGAGAGAGAATCTATGACGACTTCGAAGATCTCTCTCTCTCTCGTATACTGCCTCTTGGCTAGGAGTGAATCTGTAGAAGGAATAGAGATGAGAGGGTGAGGGACACAAGGAGAGAGAGAAAATGAGCGAGACGGGATCTTGGCTAGAGAGAGAGAGAGAGAGAGAAGGAATAGAGAGAGAGAGACAGAGAGAGACAGAGAGAGACAGAGAGAGAGACAGAGAGAGAGACAGAGAGAGATGAGACAGAGAGAGAGACAGAATGGGAGACAGAGAGGGAGACAGAGAGAGAGACACAGAGCGAGAGACAGAGAGAGAGAGACAGAGAGACAGAGACAGAGGGCCAAACTGCTCTCAGAACCATGTAACTACATCAAAGCTAAACTTCTGGGATCAACATGAGTTCTACCGTCCTTCCTCACGTAATTGAAATACCTCTGTCATTGCTCCAGTCCATGTGTGATCCTCAACCAAGTCTGTTTTTGTTTTCATAGTTCTACATGGCTCATTCCACTTAGTTTTCTAATCTAACTGTCTGTTTGTGTGGTTGGGGTGGTGGAGGATACACAGTGAAGACTTTGTGGTCACGGAGGCAGTAGAACCCGGGAGATATTTTCACAAGTAAATGAAATGGTTTCCAGTAAATCGACCAGTGGCTGGCAGTCTGTTCTCCCTATCTCCTTCAGATATTTGGAGAGTGTTTACGTACACAGTGTTCCCGATAGAGGTGATGAGGCTGTGTTCTCTTGTCTCTGCGGTTAGTCTGTTGCTGTTAGAAGTGTTATGTAGAGAAACATTTTAGATACAAACAAGAATTTCCAGTAGCTTCAATTATCCTCCTCCTCTCTCCTCTCCTCTCCTCTCCTCTCCTCTCCTCTCCTCTCCTCTCCTCCTCCTCTCCTCTCTCCTCTCTCCTCTCCTCTCCTCCTCTCCTCTCCTCTCCTCTCTCTCTCCTCTCCCTCTCCTCCTCTCCTCCTCTCTCCCTCTCCTCCTCTCCTCTCCTCTCCTCTCCTCTCCTCTCCTCTCCTCTCCTCTCCTCTCCTCTCCTCTCCTCTCTCTCCTCTCCCTCTCCTCTCCTCTCCCTCTCCTCTCCTCTCCTCTCCTCTCCTCTCCTCTCTCTCCCTCTCCTCTCCTCTCCCTCTCCTCTCCTCTCCTCTCCTCTCCTCTCCTCTCCTCTCCTCTCTCTCTCTCTCCTCTCCTCTCCTCTCCTCTCCCCTCTCCTCTCCTCTCTCTCCCTCTCTCCTCTCCCTCTCCTCTCCTCCTCTCCTCTCCTCTCCTCTCCTCTCCTCTCCTCTCCTCTCCTCTCCTCCAATGAGTGATTCTAGAGGTTATAGTGGCTTAACATAGAACCACAGCAAGCTGTCTGGATGTCTATCAGGGGCTAAAGGGGCAGTGACATCACCAGGTCATTAGGTCAGGGACCCCCGCTGTGGACATGGACCTTTGAACTTTACAACTGTCCTCCTTCAGAACCAAGGTGCCTGAAGTCTGGTTAGAGTTTAAAAGTTTATCTGACAGCTATTTGGCATTGTTTAGCAATGGCTTTAGTCATCAATCTAGCAAGAGGGCAAAATTAAATTTTCTACCCAAATGATCTAGTACACAATAAATTAAAATAAAACATATACAAATATGATGATATGATTTAACAAAACAATTTGAATAGATAAGCTTTTTCATACTTTAGAATATTTCCATAATAGTTATAATATGTTTCACCTTCTGTTTCACCTTATTTGACCTTCTGATTTACTTCACCAAACATATCATGACATTAGTGATAGTCAAAATATGTTAACATCTAAATCAACATTTGGGCCATTTAAACAGTGTGTGTCTCCCCTATAGACAAGGGGAGAAGGGCTATGTAAAGGGATTGATATTGTCGTCAATAGTGAAGAGGCGACTATGGGATGCTGGCCTTCTAGACATCTCAGACTGGCCAATAAAATTAAAAGATTCATATGGGCAAAAGAACACAGACACTGGACAGAAGAACTCTGCCTCGAAGGCCAGCATCCTGGAGTCACCTCTTCACTATTTGACATTGAGACTGGTGTTTTGCGGGTACTATTTAATGAAGCTGCCAGCTGAGGACTTGTGAGGCGTCTGTTTCTTAAACTAGACACTCCAATGTACTTGTTCTCTTGCTCAATTGTGCACCGGGGCCTCCCACTCCTCTTTCTATTCTGGTTAGGGCCAGTTTGAGCTGTTCTGTGAAGGGAGTAGTACACAGCGTTGTACCAGATCTTCAGTTTCTCAGCAATTTCCTGCATGGAATAGCCTTCATTTCTCAGTACAAGAATAGACTGACGAAGTTCTTTGTTTCGAGACATTTTGAGACTGTAAACGAACCCACAAATGCTGATGCTCCAGATACTCAACTAGTCTAAAGAAGAACAGTTTTCGGCTGTGCTAACATAATTGCAAAAGGGTTTTCTTTTGATCAATTAACCTTTTAAAATGATAAACTTGGATTAGCTAACAAAACATGCCATTGGAACACAGGAGTGAAGGTTTCTGATAATGGGCCTCTGTACAACTATAAAGATATTCCATTAAAAATCAGCCATTTCCAGCTACAATAGTTTACATTAACAATGTCTACACTGTATTTCTGATCAATTTTATGTTATTTTAATAGACAAAAAATGTGCTTTTCTTTCAAAAACAAGGACATTTCTAAGTGACCCCAAACTTTTGAACGGTAGTGTACATATTTTTTTTATTGAGGTTATAGTTTAAGATGTTATAATAAGAGCTTATAACTGCATAGTAAGAGGTTACAACAGCCGTGGAGAGAGAGAGACAGATGGAATAGGCTCTTTTCTTTATTTTCCTTTACTTTATACTCCTTTTTTTGTGTGTATTTCATGCTGCCCTCTGTCTCAGTAGGCTAGGCTGTAATAATGTGTGTAATTCATATTGCCCTCTGTCTCAGTAGGCTAGGCTGTAATAATGTGTGTAATTCATATTGCCCTCTGTCTCAGTAGGCTAGGCTGTAATAATGTGTGTAATTCATATTGCCCTCTGTCTCAGTAGGCTAGGCTGTAATAATGTGTGTAATTCATATTGCCCTCTGTCTCAGTAGGCTAGGCTGTAATAATGTGTGTAATTCATGCTGCCCTCTGTCTCAGTAGGCTAGGCTGTAATAATGTGTGTAATTCATATTGCCCTCTGTCTCAGTAGGCTAGGCTGTAATAATGTGTGTAATTCATATTGCCCTCTGTCTCAGGAGGCTAGGCTGTAATAATGTGTGTAATTCATATTGCCCTCTGTCTCAGTAGGCTAGGCTGTAATAATGTGTGTAATTCATATTGCCCTCTGTCTCAGTAGGCTAGGCTGTAATAATGTGTGTAATTCATATTGCCCTCTGTCTCAGTAGGCTAGGCTGTAATAATGTGTGTAATTCATATTGCCCTCTGTCTCAGTAGGCTAGGCTGTAATAATGTGTGTAATTCATATTGCCCTCTGTCTCAGTAGGCTAGGCTGTAATAATGTGTGTAATTCATATTGCCCTCTGTCTCAGTAGGCTAGGCTGTAATAATGTGTGTAATTCATGCTGCCCTCTGTCTCAGTAGGCTAGGCTGTAATAATGTGTGTAATTCATATTGCCCTCTGTCTCAGGAGGCTAGGCTGTAATAATGTGTGTAATTCATATTGCCCTCTGTCTCAGTAGGCTAGGCTGTAATAATGTGTGTAATTCATATTGCCCTCTGTCTCAGTAGGCTAGGCTGTAATAATGTGTGTATTTCATGCTGCCCTCTGTCTCAGTAGGCTAGGCTGTAATAATGTGTGTAATTCATATTGCCCTCTGTCTCAGTAGGCTAGGCTGTAATAATGTGTGTAATTCATATTGCCCTCTGTCTCAGTAGGCTAGGCTGTAATAATGTGTGTAATTCATATTGCCCTCTGTCTCAGTAGGCTAGGCTGTAATAATGTGTGTAATTCATATTGCCCTCTGTCTCAGTAGGCTAGGCTGTAATAATGTGTGTAATTCATATTGCCCTCTGTCTCAGTAGGCTAGGCTGTAATAATGTGTGTAATTCATGCTGCCCAGTAGGCTAGGCTGTAATAATGTGTGTAATTCATATTGCCCTCTGTCTCAGTAGGCTAGGCTGTAATAATGTGTGTAATTCATATTGCCCTCTGTCTCAGTAGGCTAGGCTGTAATAATGTGTGTAATTCATATTGCCCTCTGTCTCAGTAGGCTAGGCTGTAATAATGTGTGTAATTCATGCTGCCCTCTGTCTCAGTAGGCTAGGCTGTAATAATGTGTGTAATTCATATTGCCCTCTGTCTCAGTAGGCTAGGCTGTAATAATGTGTGTAATTCATATTGCCCTCTGTCTCAGTAGGCTAGGCTGTAATAATGTGTGTAATTCATATTGCCCTCTGTCTCAGTAGGCTAGGCTGTAATAATGTGTGTAATTCATATTGCCCTCTGTCTCAGTAGGCTAGGCTGTAATAATGTGTGTAATTCATATTGCCCTCTGTCTCAGTAGGCTAGGCTGTAATAATGTGTGTAATTCATATTGCCCTCTGTCTCAGTAGGCTAGGCTGTAATAATGTGTGTAATTCATATTGCCCTCTGTCTCAGTAGGCTAGGCTGTAATAATGTGTGTAATTCATATTGCCCTCTGTCTCAGTAGGCTAGGCTGTAATAATGTGTGTAATTCATATTGCCCTCTGTCTCAGTAGGCTAGGCTGTAATAATGTGTGTAATTCATGCTGCCCTCTGTCTCAGTAGGCTAGGCTGTAATAATGTGTGTAATTCATATTGCCCTCTGTCTCAGTAGGCTAGGCTGTAATAATGTGTGTAATTCATATTGCCCTCTGTCTCAGTAGGCTAGGCTGTAATAATGTGTGTAATTCATATTGCCCTCTGTCTCAGTAGGCTAGGCTGTAATAATGTGTGTAATTCATGCTGCCCTCTGTCTCAGTAGGCTAGGCTGTAATAATGTGTGTAATTCATATTGCCCTCTGTCTCAGTAGGCTAGGCTGTAATAATGTGTGTAATTCATATTGCCCTCTGTCTCAGTAGGCTAGGCTGTAATAATGTGTGTAATTCATATTGCCCTCTGTCTCAGTAGGCTAGGCTGTAATAATGTGTGTAATTCATATTGCCCTCTGTCTCAGTAGGCTAGGCTGTAATAATGTGTGTAATTCATATTGCCCTCTGTCTCAGTAGGCTAGGCTGTAATAATGTGTGTAATTCATATTGCCCTCTGTCTCAGTAGGCTAGGCTGTAATAATGTGTGTAATTCATATTGCCCTCTGTCTCAGTAGGCTAGGCTGTAATAATGACAGCATTTGTATTATAGAGAATGGATTCAGTTACATAAGTGGAACAGTTTGGTCCACTTTCACAAGGTAACACAGAAGGTGTGTTACGTAGCTTGGCAGGCAGTGGGATCAAACTTTATTTTCTCACTTCTGATGAACTTTAAACCCTTATTCATCACAAGATAGAAGTTCAAGCGCCTGTATATATTACAGATTGATAATGAAAAAGTGTGGTTTGTGGCTATACAGTTATTTATCTCAACCCCTCAATCATTTTAATCTGATTATGGTCAGGCTGTTTGTCAATGGTGCTTTATCTGTACTATATTAGTATATAATAGCATGGTGTGTGTGTGTGTGGGGGAGGGGTTGCGTGTGCGCGTATGTGGTTGTGTGTGTGATGTTTGTGTATGAGTGTGTGTGTGTGCGTATGGGAGGGTTTGTGTATGTGTGTGTGTGTATGTGATCGTGTGAGAGATGCGTGTGTGTGTGTGTCTTTGCACCTGTGTATGTGTTTGTGTGTGTTTGTGCAGGCGCGCATGCATGAGTGTGTGCCTGCATGTGTTCAGTTGCAAGTGTGTGTGTGTGTGTGACTGTAACAACTAAAGACCAATTCTCCTCGGTTACTAAACAGTTTGTTTTATCCTATTCTAGATCTAGGCATGATAGAGAGATCACATGACATTATTGTTGTTGCCTAAAGCCTGTGTGAAATGCTGGGAATGAGGTCAGGTCAAAGGGCAGGATGGGGACGTGTGGTGCCAGATGGTAGTAAAAGGATCTTTAGCATTGTTGCTATCTCAGTCCTCACTGAAATATACTAACTAGCTACCTCCTACTAGACAGTGTAATGACCATTGTAGTTATATTTCAGCTGACATATTAGTTACTATGTTATTAGGTTGCATAATGTGAGCCCAGGTAGTGTATAATAATACAATGTGCCAATATACACTCAGTGACCAGTTTGTTAGGTACACCCATCTAGCACCGGGTCGGACCTTTGCATCCAGAACAGCATGAATTTTTCCTGGGCATGGTAACAGTGCTTAATTGGTATCAAGGGACCTAACATGTGCCAGGAAGACATTCCCCACACCATTACACCACAGCCACCTGCCTGTACCGTTGACACCAGGCAGGATGGGGCCATGGACTCATGCGGCTTACGCCAAATCCTGACTCTGCCATCAGCTTGACGCAACAGGAACCGAGATTCGTCGGACCAGGCAATGTGTTTCCACTCCTCAATTATCCAGTGTTGGTGATCACAGTGCCCACTGGAGCCGCTTCTTCATGTTTTTAGCTGTTAGGAGTGGAACCCGGTGTGGTCGTCTGCTGCAATAGCCCATCCTGGACAAAGACCGACGAGTTGTGAGTTCAGAGGTGCCGTTCTGCACCCCACTGTTCTACTGTTAGCTTGCACGATTCTTGCCATTCTCCTTCGACATATCATTGAAAAGCTGTTTTCGCCCACAGGTCTGCTACTGACGGAATGTTTTAGTTTGTCACATCATCCTCGGTAAACCCTCAACAGTGTTGTGCGTGAAAATCCCAGGAGGCCGGGTTAGGTCACTCGTTTTGCCTAGTCTAACGTTCAGTCGAACAGTGACTGAGTGCTTTGATGCCTGTCTGTCTGCTTTACAAAGCAAGCCACGCTGTAAAACCTGTCTGTAGGAGTGAACCATTTTCGTGAACGGGTTGTTGTACTTAATGAACTGGCCACTTGTGTATATGCCACTTAGCAGAAGCTTCTAGCCCAAATAGTTACCTTGCTACCTTCACTTCCTGATCTGATTATCAGAAATGCACAGCACTCTGAATTAACCTGAAATTAGATTTACACTTATTTTGATCAACTGAATTTGCTGGAGGCTTTAGAAAACAGAGTTCATGGTTGTAAAGGTCCTTGGAAACTTGACAGGGTATAAGCGTGTATGTGTGCTGCATCAAATTCTATATGTGTTTTTTTTTATGCCAAATGCTTGTGTTCATGCACTTCTAGAGCCATCTGTCATTTTACACAGTGAGCTCCAAAAGTATTGGGAGAGTGACACATTACACATTCAAGTAAATGTGTCCCAATACCTTTGCTCCCCTAAAATAGGTGGTACTATGTACAACAAGTGCTGTAATTTCTAAATGGTTCACCTGACATGGGATGAAAAGACCTTCAAATTAAAGCTGACAGTCTGCCCCATAGTCAATGTATAATTTCAAATCCTTTCTCTGTGTTTTTTACTCCCTCTCTCTTCCTGTCTCATCTCTCTCTTCTCTCTCTCTCTTTCTCTCTCTCTCTTGTCTGCTCTCTCTCTCTCTCTCTCTCTCTCTCTCAATCTATAATCTCTCTCTCTCTCTCTCTCTCTCTCTGTGTCTTTTTACTCCTCTCTCTTCCTGTCTCATCTCTCTCTCTCTCTCTCTCTCTCTCTCTCTCTCTCTCTCTCTCTCTCTCTCTCTCTCTCTCTCTCTCTCTCTCTCTCTCTCTCTCTCTCTCTCTCTCTCTCTCTCTCTCTCTCTCTCTCTCTCTCTCTCTCTCTCTCTCTCTCTCTCTCTCTCTCTCTCTCTCTCTCTCTCTCTCTCTCTCTCTCAGTCTAAACACTCTCTCTGGCCTCTCTCCACAGCTTCCCACAGCTCCCCACATGCTCTCACATCACGCTCCCCCTACAAGTCTCTGCTAACATTCTCACTCTATGATTAGAGAGATACACTTCCAGGGCCACCCAAGCTCAACTAAGACCAAACTCCATCCCCTACGCAGAGTGTGATGTCTGCCACCCCATACACATTCAGTTTAAAACCATACTTTACAAAACCACATTGAATCCCACACAGTGTGCTCTCAGGCCTTAAACTAATGTGTAACCATGTAGCTAGCTGTCGAATCCAGCTGGGAAACCAGACTGGGTTAGGGTAGATTTAGTCGATTTTTTCCCTTCAGTCTGTGCATGATTCTTATCACTTTATGATAGGTTGTGTATCTATGATCGTACAGACTGGGCTGAATCTGAGGCAGATAGATCATGTTTCTGACCAAACAGAATTTGGGTTAGGTTGGACATAGTGTGACTTGGAAACTTAACAGTGTCAGAGTGAGAGACCCACAGCACATTCAAGTTCCGTAACATGTAATAAACATAACTGTTGCGTGTTTAATTACTTATAGTCCATTTTGTGTCCATTGGCGTAAATGAAAGACAAAAATACATTAAATGAACTTATGATGACCCAGACAATGATCCATAAATAAATAATGTGAAACGTTTTATAAGCGCCTGGACACAGATTAAGTCCCCAACTGAATCTACACTCAGAGCAGAGTACAGTGTTGTAGTTGCAATGTGTTTGTCATGTCTGTGAAGAAAGGTCAAAGAGGAGGAGTGTCACAATTATGGGAAGTTTGCTCCCACTATGACTATCTCCTTCCCTTCCAGCCAGGACTACTGAACTTCTTAGTTCCAGCCAGGACTACTGAACTTCTTAGTTCCAGCCAGGACTACTGAACTTCTTAGTTCCAGCCAGGACTACTGAACTTCTTAGTTCCAGCCAGGACTACTGAACTTCTTAGTTCCAGCCAGGACTACTGCACTTCTTAGTTCCAGCCAGGGCTACTGCACTTCTTAGTTCCAGCCAGGGCTACTGCACTTCTTAGTTCCAGCCAGGGCTACTGAACTTCTTAGTTCCAGCCAGGGCTACTGAACTTCTTAGTTCCAGCCAGGACTACTGAACTTCTTAGTTCCAGCCAGGACTACTGAACTTCTTAGTTCCAGCCAGGACTACTGAACTTCTTAGTTCCAGCCAGGACTACTGAACTTCTTAGTTCCAGCCAGGACTACTGAACTTCTTAGTTCCAGCCAGGACTACTGAACTTCTTAGTTCCAGCCAGGACTACTGAACTTCTTAGTTCCAGCCAGGACTACTGAACTTCTTAGTTCCAGCCAGGACTACTGAACTTCTTAGTTCCAGCCAGGACTACTGAACTTTCCAGCCAGGACTACTGAACTTCTTAGTTCCAGCCAGGACTACTGAACTTCTTAGTTCCAGCCAGGACTACTGAACTTCTTAGTTCCAGCCAGGACTACTGAACTTCTTAGTTCCAGCCAGGACTACTGAACTTCTTAGTTCCAGCCAGGACTACTGAACTTCTTAGTTCCAGCCAGGACTACTGAACTTCTTAGTTCCAGCCAGGACTACTGAACTTCTTAGTTCCAGCCAGGACTACTGCACTTCTTAGTTCCAGCCAGGGCTACTGCACTTCTTAGTTCCAGCCAGGGCTACTGCACTTCTTAGTTCCAGCCAGGGCTACTGAACTTCTTAGTTCCAGCCAGGGCTACTGAACTTCTTAGTTCCAGCCAGGGCTACTGAACTTCTTAGTTCCAGCCAGGACTACTGAACTTCTTAGTTCCAGCCAGGACTACTGAACTTCTTAGTTCCAGCCAGGACTACTGAACTTCTTAGTTCCAGCCAGGACTACTGAACTTCTTAGTTCCAGCCAGGACTACTGAACTTCTTAGTTCCAGCCAGGACTACTGAACTTCTTAGTTCCAGCCAGGACTACTGAACTTCTTAGTTCCAGCCAGGACTACTGAACTTCTTAGTTCCAGCCAGGACTACTGAACTTCTTAGTTCCAGCCAGGACTACTGAACTTCCAGCCAGGACTACTGAACTTCTTAGTTCCAGCCAGGACTACTGAACTTCTTAGTTCCAGCCAGGACTACTGAACTTCTTGAGTTCCAGCCAGGACTACTGAACTTCTTAGTTCCAGCCAGGACTACTGAACTTCTTAGTTCCAGCCAGGACTACTGAACTTCTTAGTTCCAGCCAGGACTACTGAACTTCTTAGTTCCAGCCAGGACTACTGAACTTCTTAGTTCCAGCCAGGACTACTGAACTTCTTAGTTCCAGCCAGGACTACTGAACTTCTTAGTTCCAGCCAGGACTACTGAACTTCTTAGTTCCAGCCAGGACTACTGAACTTCTTAGTTCCAGCCAGGACTACTGAACTTCTTAGCAACTGAATGTCAGTGGTGGAAAGTAAAAATACTTTTAAGAACCACTTTAGTATTTTTTTTGGGGGGGGGTTCAATACTTTAGTATTTATAATTTAGACAAAATGTACTTTTACTCCACCACTTTCCTAAAGAAAATATGTACTTTTCTTTGACACTCAAAAGTACTTGTTACATTTCCAATGCTTTAAGCGGGACAAGAAAGTAACTTATTAAGAGAACATGTCGTCATTCCTACTGCCTCTGATCTGGTGGATCCACTAAACACACGTGCTTCGTTTGTAAAGGATGTGTGAGTGTTGGAGTGTGCCCCTGGCTATCTGTAAGAAAATCGTGTCATCTGGTTTGCGTAGTATTGTAACGGTTTTCCTCCTCTTCTGAGGAGGAGTAGGAAGGATCGGACCAATATGCAGCGTGGTAAGTGTTCGTGATTTTAGCACTGAACACTAAAAATACAAAGTAACAAAAAGAACAAACGAAACAGTTCTGTCTGGTAAACTACATACAAAGACAGAAAACAACTACCCACAAATCATAGTGGGAAAACAGGCTGCCTAAGTATGGTTCTCAATCAGAGACAACGATAAACAGCTGCCTCTGATTGGGAACCATACCGGGCCAAACACAGAAATACAAAAACATAGAACAACACAGAGAATGCCCACCCCAACTCACGCCCTGCCCAAACTAAAATAGAGACAAAAAAAAAGGAAATAAGGTCAGGACGTGACAAGTATAAGGAATTCATCAATCTCCTCTTTCTTTCTTTCAATCTAACTGTCCATCCTCTCATCTCTATGTTTGAAGAATATACAGGGGATAGTCTGTCTTGGTTGCTCAGATTGATTGCATGGGTGCATATTTCTATATTTGTCCATATCTTTGTGGATGTTTGGCTTAGCCAGAACAACAGCATCTCATATGTTTGGATATTGTTTTGTCTTGGTATCCAATAATATCAGGATAATAGCCCTTTACATCACAGTGGTTTAGTCTGCAGGGAATCTGGGGAATATGTTTGTGCTCTCTTTCTCTCTTTCTATCTCTCTCTCTCTCTCTCCCTATCTATCTCTCTCTCTCTGAGATGTGTGGGCAGAGGAACTAGGTCAAATCTAAGATCCATGTACCAATGCCCACCCAGGGCTTTCACTTGCTTCAGAAGGCCATATAAAGTCATAGATAGCTGCTGTATGTGGGCCATGTTACTACATGATGGATCTGCATCTCAAATTAGCTCACGTTTGTTACCAGGCAGGCGGGCAGACTGACAGGCTGGCAGGCAGGAAAGCAGGCAGACTGACAGGCAGGCAGGGGGACAGGCAGATGGACAGGCGGATGGAGGTAAATAAAGTTCCATGGTGAATCAGATTACAGTATGTATTTACTGTATGTAGCCCTCATCTTGATTTCACTCTCACATGCCACCCGCAGACAAGCTACATTAACACCCCTCATGCGCACGCAATCACACACACTCAAGCACACAAGCACACAAGCACACACACAAACACACACACACACACGCATGCACGCACACGCACGCACACACGCACACACATGTCCAAATAGGATCATCGCACACGCACACGCGTACACGCACACACACACACGTCCAAATAGGATCATCAACATTCAGACATATAAATGCCACTAGTCTCGTAACTTTGTAACTTTCCCTATTAATAGCCACTGTCAGAGAATACATTGTACGTTGACATGTATTAGTAGCTAAAAGAGAAAAGTCAACATTACAGTTTTTGACAATTGCTTCCACATGATTTCTAAAACTATGGCTCCTTTTCTCTAGACTCTACCCACAAAACCTCAGAACACACACACACACATCATGCAAAACGTCACACATCTCTTGCAAAACCAAAACAATTCATTCCAAACTATTTTAACTCTCCTCAAAATTTTGCATCAAAACTCCACACACAAACCATCAAATGACGAGCTCTTATACACACCAACTACACACGTATGTGACAAACATAAAACACTACTATCTTGTGTCTTTTGCATGTTCAGTGTGCAGTGGAGTCCACGGCAGTTTGTCATAGCATTCACACGTACATGTATGTGCACAAATATATACAGTATGTATAAACAGAATGTATAAACAGTATGTATAAACAGAAATGCAAGGGGGAAAAATGTATTTCTTTTTCAAAACATTGTATTTGCATCCAGATTTCGAGATGAACAGTAGCAGACAAAACACATACAGTAGAAGAGAAACAAATAGGCTTGTTACTATAAGGGAAAAAAACTATTAGGGTGCCTCCTGTCTCCTATTTGGGTCTGGCCACAGCACCTCATCGACATCACAAGCGATGTTCTCTCTGGCTCAACAGCAGGGGAGGTATCGTCTGGAGTGGCGTATCCAGCCCTCTCTCCAAAATTGGCCTCCATTGTTGTCCAAACTAAGAAAGCGTCATCGCTGGCTGTAGGTAATCGGTAAATGAGTGTGGCATTTTGAATGGCAGTGTTTTCCAAACCAAACACAAGACCTGTTCATTTTGAATGACGTGTCTAATGTAGAGAACTGTGTTTAGTGTTTTGCCAAAAGTGTGTTTTTACAATTGCAAACTGAGTGTAAAGCAGATAACGTGCCTGCAGTTTGGCAGACTTGGTCTGAAGATTAGGGACATGAGTTAATGGTTTCACTGAGTGTGCCTCATTACTCTACACTTTTAGTGTGTAAGAGATTGTAAAACAAACCTCTAAAATACTCACTGTGTAGCATTGTGTCTGTGGACATAAAAATGTGACTTTCTAACAACAAATTCAACTGAACCATTGCCAGACAAATATGCCTGTTGGTATATCATTGTATGCTTTGTTCTAGAAATTTCTCAGTCAGAAACTGTACTGAGATTTAATGAGTGCTGTGTTGTGTTGCAGGGTTCATCCTATCCTTGTTGTCGTTATTGACATCTGGAGTGTGACTTGTTTGTGAGGTCTGTGAGGTGGCATCAGCGCCCACGACCCGTCAGACAGACAGCCAGCTGCTGTCACTCAAACACTGATCACTAGACCTCCAGACCTGGAGCAAATACATACCTCGTGGAACCATTGGAATAGTCCCAAAAGTGCAAACGAAGATGAATCAAGCGTATACGTCCAAATATTTGCTACATCTTTGATTATATTAAACTTCATAGGTGATTACTGTGTAACTACCATGTCAATATGTACTTTCTAAGTAAATATATACTCATTTCTGTACCATTAGATGAAGCGTGTTGCTACTCTAATGTATGATACTGGTCCTTTTGATATACCAAAATATTAATACAGTTTTTTGCGATTGCTTACACACTTGCTATGGAATTTGGCTCATTGTGTCAAAACTCTCCCCACAAGCCAAATATGACACAACACATAGAGATAAACATCTCACTTATATGTGAAAATGAAACTCTGCAATCAAAACCTAACAATCCTTTTTCAAAATGGCATTTTTGCAACAAAATGATACACACATGCACCCTTTGAATTACTCTTTCAAAGCAGCAACACACTGCTGTCTTCAGTACACCTTTTTAAATTGTATCATACAGGCTTATGTGAAAGATTGTTCCAGTACTGTACATCTACTCACATTTAATGAACACAAAAATAGAAAAGCTTCAGAAAAAAATATAAAGCTTTTTTTTTTTTTGCCATTGCAGGTTTTTACAACAACAACAAAAACAAAGAAAAGTAGAATTACAGTACAGTAATCAATACAATATATTACTGTAATCTCACTGAAACAACAATGACAGTAAAATTACAGTGCAATGGTAAACAGAAGGTGATATTTCCTCCCGCGCTGCACAGGGACATTCACAACGGCTCTTTGTCCTATAGTATTTTGGCCACGACACCTGGTTTTAGCTAGATTGAATCCAGCTATATCAATGAAAACAAACTCATGAGGCTGTGCAGTTGTACCAAAGTCCAGGACTCTTTGTAACAGAATATGCGTACACTGTACCGTGAATATGGTGTAACTCAAACACAG
Organism: Oncorhynchus gorbuscha; assembly: GCF_021184085.1. Classification (NCBI taxonomy): domain Eukaryota; kingdom Metazoa; phylum Chordata; class Actinopteri; order Salmoniformes; family Salmonidae; genus Oncorhynchus; species Oncorhynchus gorbuscha. Next base: position 41,313,452 of record NC_060196.1, on the reverse strand, counting down.
GACTACAATGTCTACATTTTTACACAAGGATGGGGGTGGGTTGTGGGTTGGGATGCCCCCACCAGGTGCCCCAACCCCCCCACCCACAGATACTCCCCCCCCCTCCCAGAATGGGGGCACCTGCTTGTCTGAATGTATCTATGCAGTGCCAATAGGACACAATCTACTCTCATTACTGTATTACAGTATAGCACAGTGACACTTACTAGCACATCGTCACAGCGAAGGTCTTTGACTCTAACACTGTTCCTCTCAAATGGAACCCTGGACAGCTGCTTCATCGTCAGTTGGTGTTGACGCAAGACGCCGAAGAGTGTCGACATACTGACATGGTTGATATTATGGAATGTTGTGTGATCTGCGATGATTTACTCTCGTTGTTGATGTAGGCGGATGGTGTTGTTTGCCAACACTAGATTGACAACGGCCAGTTCCTGTTCATGGGGAACAGACGTGGCCTTTCACCCTCAGGAGGTCGTCTGGCAGTTCTCTAGAAAATACAACAATATGATGTCTTTGGTTAGTTTAGGCCGCACACCTAAACCCATAGGGGAGGGTCCGGGTGGGCGTCTGTCCACGGTGGTGGCTCCGGCTCGGGACGTGGACCCCACTCCAACCAAGTCTTAGTCCCCCTGTAACGCGTCCTTTGATTGGCGACACTCGCCGCCGACCTTGGCCTAATAACCCTCACCAAGGACCCCACTGGACTGAGGGGCAGCTCGGGACTGAGGGGAAGCTCGGGACTGAGGGGAAGCTCGGGACTGAGGGGAAGCTCGGCACTGAGGGGAAGCTCGGCACTGAGGGGAAGCTCGGCACTGAGGGGAAGCTCGGCACTGAGGGGAAGCTCGGCACTGAGGGGAAGCTCGGCACTGAGGGGAAGCTCGGCACTGAGGGGAAGCTCGGCACTGAGGGGAAGCTCTGCACTGAGGGGAAGCCCTGTACTGAGAGGAAGCTCAGGCAGGTAGTTGGATCCGGCAGATCCTGGCTGACTGGCGGATCTAGAAGACTCTGGCTGACTGGCAGATCTGGAAGAGTCTGGTTGACTGGCAGGTCTGGAAGAGTCTGGTTGACTGGCAGGTCTGGAAGAGTCTGGTTGACTGGCAGGTCTGGAAGAGTCTGGCTGACTGGTAGGTCTGGAAGAGTCTGGCTGACTGGTAGGTCTGGAAGAGTCTGGCTGACTGGCAGATCTGGAAGAGTCTGGCTGACTGGCAGATCTGGAAGAGTCTGGCTGACTGGCAGATCTGGAAGAGTCTGGCTGACTGGCAGATCTGGAAGAGTCTGGCTGACTGGCAGATCTGGAAGAGTCTGGCTGACTGGCAGATCTGGAAGAGTCTGGCTGACTGGCAGATCTGGCTGTTCCATGTAGACTGACAGCTCTGGCTGCTCCATGTAGACTGACAGCTCTGGCTGCTCCATGTAGACTGACAGCTCTGGCTGCTCCATGCAGACTGACAGCTCTGGCTGCTCTATGCAGACTGACAGCTCTGGCTGCTCCATGCAGACTGGCATCCCTGGCTGCTCCATGCAGACTGACAGCCCTGGCTGCACCATGCAGACTGACAGCCGGCAGCGCAGGAGAGGAGGAAAGCTCTGGCTGCGCTGAACAGGCGGGAGACTCCGGCAGCGCAGGAGAGGAGGAAAGCGCTGGCTGTGCTGAACAGCCGGGAGGCTCCGGCAGCGCTAAACAGGTGGGAGACTCCGACAGCACTAGAGAGGAAAAAGGCTCTGGCTGCGCTGAACAGGCGAGGCGCACTGAAGGCCTGGTGCGTGGTGCTGGAACTGGTGGTATTGGACCGAGGACACGCACAGGAAGCCTGGTGAAGGTGTTCTGGAGTGCCTGAGAGCAGGGCTGGCACAGGACGTGCAAGGCTAGGTAGGTACACAGGAGGCCTAGTGCGTGAGGCTGGCACAATTTTCACCAGCCGACTAACACGCACCTCAGGACGAGTATGGAGCGCTGACCCAGGCGCCATCAAATCCCCGACATGCTCCTTCGGACGAATATCGTACCTAAAGCACCAAACTAGCAACTCCCTCATTACTCTCTCCTCCAATTTCCCCATTAACTCCTTCACAGTCTCTGCTTCACCTCTAACAACGGCTCTGGTTCTGGTCTCCTCCTTTGCTCCTCACGATAAACAGGGAGAGTTGGCTCAGGTCTGACTCCTGACTCTGCCACACTCCCTGAGCCCCCCCCAATACATTTTTGGGGCTGACTCTCGGTCTTCCGTCCGCGCCGCCATGCCTGCTTCGCCAACTCCATTCTCCGATAACCTGCTTCGCACTGCTCCAGCGAATCCCAGGCGGGCTCCGGCACTCTCTCTGGGTCGACCGCCCACCTGTCTATTTCCTCCCAAGTAGTGTAGTCCCGATATTGTTGCTCCTGCTGCCGCTGTTGCTTCTCCTCATATCAGCACCTCTCAGCTCTCGCCACCTCCAGTTCTCCTTTGGGGTGGCGATATTCTCCAGGCTGATCCCAGGGTCCTTCTCCGAACAATTCATCCTCCCATGTCCGTTCCTCCTTTCGCTGCTTCTGCTGTCGCTGCCTGTTGACACGCCGCTTGGTCCAGTTGTGGTGGGTGATTCTGTAACGGCGTTCGTCTGTTGAAAGAGGAGCGGACCAAAATGCGCCGTGGTGGTTACTCATGTTCTTTAATGAAATTTTGAACGATACATGAAATAACTAAATATACAAAACAACAAACGGAACGTGAAAACCTATACAGCCTATCTTGTGCCAACAAACACAGAGACAGGAACAATCACCCACAAACACACAGTGAAACTCAGGCTACCTAAATATGGTTCCCAATCAGAGACAACGAGAATCACCTGACTCTGATTGAGAACCGCCTCAGGCAGCCATAGACTATGCTAGACAACCCTACTCAACCACAATCCCAATACCTACTAAAACCCCAATACAAAAACACACCACAAAATAAACCCATGTCACACCCTGGCCTGACCAAATAAATAAAGAAAACACAAAATACTAAGACCAAGGCGTGACAATAGGTACAGTTTAATGTAGAAAGTTGAAGACATACCTGTTCTCCCGTCTAAATGTCCATATTATGGATGATACCGTGTAGCGACTCGGGTTGGGCTGGACTTTCTACCCAGCCTCCCACATCGCCAGGCCATGATTTATGACATGTTCCAACAACGTGGCCCGAATGTCGTCGGAAATATGTCTCCGTCTATTGCCTGGTCCCCTTCTTTGTTCTTGTCCTCCTCCTACTCCTCTCTCTCTTCCTCTTCCTCTTCCTCTCACTCTCACAAATGAGGTGAGCTTACCTGAGGTCTGTTTGTCGTGCTAAGGCACAGACTAATTGCTGTTTTAAATTCTGTATAAATGTTTTCATGTGTGTGTGTGTGTTGCCAATTTCAGGTATGTTTTGCATTTTGAATAGAAGTGTTTTCCCAATGATTGCAAGAGATTTCATTCTTGAAAGTGTCTAATGTAAGAAACAGTGTGTAGTATTTTGCAAGTGTATTGCAGAATTGCAAACAAAGTGAAAATGTGTTTGTATTTTCAGTGCCTTTGTTAAAGGCATGGTTGCAAAAGTGAAGGTGTTGATGCTTCTGTGTAAGCATTGACTTGTGTAATCGGCAAAAGCTCTAATAGTTCCAGTAGCTACACATTATCCCTCTGACCACAGGACCTACTGTGAATTCTGATTGGAGGTTTTGACCTAATTTGTACTCTGGTAGAGTGTGCTGTAATGCTAGCTTTGCCCGTGAGAATCCCAGTGTGAGTGTCTGTGTGTGTGTGTGTCATTGAAAAGCCTGCCTCTCTGCCATCTTCACAGTCTGGGTGATGGGTGTGACATGTTGACGTGCCAGGCAGTCGCTGCAACACACACACACACACACACACACAAAACACACACACACACAAAACACACACACACACACACACAAAACACACACACACACACACACAAAAAACACACACACACACACACACAAAAACACACACACACACAAAACACACACACACACACAGCCATCTGGTATTTCAGTGTGGACCAATGTTCCCTCTAAGCTGTGCCCATGCACGGCCGCACACCTCCTCCAGGACTGCTGCGCAGAAGACATGCCAGGCCGCGCACAGAGACAAGAGATTGAACTTCACTGAGTTCACCCCATGAATTGCACTACATACAGTTGAAGTCGGAAGTTTACGTACACTATAAAAAAAACAGACTACGGTTTGCAAATGCACATGGGGACAAAGATCGTCCTTTTTGGAGAAATGTCCTCTGGTCTGATGAAAAAAATAGAACTGTTTGGCCATAATGACCATCGTTATGTTTAGAGGAAAAAGGGGGAGGCTTGCAAGCCGAAAAACACCATCCCACCCATGAAGCACGGGTGGCAGCATCATTTTCAGAGCTGGTCATGGGTGCACCTCAGCCACGCTCAAGGTTCTTGTCACGCCTTGGTCTTAGTATTTTGTGTTTTCTTTAATTATTTGTTCAGGCCAGGGTGTGACATGGGGTTATTGTATTGTCGTATTGTTTTTTTTGTAGGCATTGGGATTGTGGTTGATTAGGGGTGTGTCTAGTATAGGCTTGGCTGCCTGAGGCGGTTCTCAATCAGAGTCAGGGGATTCTTGTTGTCTCTGATGGGAACCGTATTTAGGTAGCCTGGGTTTCACTTTGTATTTCGTGGGTGATTGTTCCTGTCTCTGTGTAGTTTCACCAGATAGGCTGTAATTAGGTTTCACGTTCCGTTTGTTGTTTTGCATTTGTATAGTTATTTCATGTATCGCGATCTTTTCATTAAAGACATGAGTAACCACCATGCTGCATTTCGGTCCGACTCTCTTTCGACAAACGAAGAACGACGTTACAGTTCTAAACGACATCATAACCGGCATCGATAAGAGACATTACTGTGCAGCCATATTCATCGACCTGGCCAAGGCTTTCGACTTTGTCAATCACAACATTCTTATTGGCAGACTCGACAGCCTTGGTTTCAACAAAGCATCCTTCACTCATGCTGCCAAACATACCCTCGTAAAACTGACCATCCTACTGATCCTCGACTTCGGTGATGTCATCTATAAAATAGCCTCCAACACTCTACTCAACAAACTGGATGCAGTCTATCACAGTGCCATCTGTTTTGTCACCAAAGCCCCATACACTACCCACCATTGCGACCTGAACGCTCTCGTTGGTTGGCCCTCGCTTCATACTCGTCGCCAAACCCACTGGCTACAGGTTATCTACAAGTCTCTGCTAGGTAAAGCCCCACCTTATCTCAGCCCACTGGTCACCATAGCAGCACCCATTCGTACCACGCGCTCCAGCAGGTATATCTCACTGGTCACCCCCAAAGCCAATTCCTCCTTTGGTCATCTTTCCTTCCAGTTCTCTGCTGCCCATGACTGGAACGAATTGCAAAAATCTCTGAAGCTGGAGACTCACATCTCCCTCACTAGCTTTAAGCACCAGCTGTCAGAGCAGTTAACAGATCACTGCACCTGTACTTAGCCTATCTGTAAACAGCCCATCTACCTACCTCATCCCCATACTGGTATTTATTTATTTATTTTGCTCCTTTGCACCCCAGTATCTCTACCTGCACATTCGTCTTCTGCCGATCTACCATTCCAATATTGTAATTACGTCGCTACCATGGAATATTTATTAACCTTCTTTTGTTCTACTGTATTATTGACTGTATGTTTTGTTTATTCCATGTGTAACTCTGTGTTGTTGTATGTGTCGAATTGCTACGCTTTATCTTGGCCAGGTCGCAGTTGCAAATGAGAACTTGTTCTCAACTAGCCTACCTGGTTAAATAAAGGGGAAATAAATAAAATAAAATGAATACAAATCATGTTGTGTGGGTGCTTTGCTGTAGGAGGGACTGATGCACGTCACAAAATAGATGTCATCATGAGGAATGATAATTATGTGGATATATTGAAGCAACATCTCAAGACATCACTCAGAAAGTTAAAGCTTGTTTGCATGTATGTCTTCCAAATGGACAATGACCCCAAGCAAACTTCCAAAGTTGTGGCTTAAGGACAAAAAAGTCAAGTTATTGGAGTGGCCATCACGAAGCCCTGACCTCAATCCTAAAAGAAAATTGTGGGCAGAACTGAAAAAGCGTGTGTGAGCCAGGACCCCTACAAACCTTACTCAGTTCCACCAGTTCTGTCAGGAGGAATGGGCCAAAATTCACCCAACTTATTGTGGGAAGCTTGTGGAAGGCTTCCTGAAACATTTGACCCAAGTTAAACAATTTAAAGGCAATGCTACCAAATACTAATTGAGTGTATGTAAACTTCTGACCCACTGGGAATGTGATGAAAGAAATAAAAGCTGAAATAAATCATTCTCTCTACTACTATTCTGAAATTTCACATTCTTAAAATAAAGTGGTAATCCTAACTGACCTTAGAGAGGGAATTTGTACTATAATTAATTGTCAGGAATTGTGTAAACCTGAGTTTAAATGTATTTGGCTAAGGTGTATGTAAACTTCCGACTTCAACTATACATGTAGATCAAAACTTTTTCAATGATCTTATCAACATTATATCCGCCCCATTTCAACGTAACAAGCCAAAACAAGTCTAACTTTGGAAGATTGAGTCTGTGATATTGTTGTAGGCAGAGCCAGAGCACAACGGAGAAGAATTCGGGGTGGGTCGCCCATGAGGGGTCTTTTCATCACCAGTGAGTGAATGAATGCGCTTTTCAGATCAGTTCAGATCATTTCAAGTGTCTTTGATATTCTTTTTGAGTTGTCTGCAGTTGACTTTCAGTTATTCTCCATTTCAAGCGGTCTTTGAGTTATAGATAAGTGTCTTTGAGTAGGCTACATTTCAAGATGTCTTTGAGTAGTCTGCATTTCAAGTTGTCTTTGAGTAGTCTGCAGTTAAAGCTGTCTTTGAAGGCTACAGTTAAAGCTTTGAGTCAAAAGCTGTCTTTGAGTAGGCTACAGTTAAAGCTGTCTTTGAGTAGGCTATTTAAAGCAAGCTGTCTTTGAGTTGTCTGCATTCTACAGTTAAAGCTGTCTTTGAAGCTTTCATGTGTCTTTGAGTAGTCTACAGTTAAAGCTGTCTTTGAGTAGGCTACAGTTAAAGCTGTCTTTGAGTAGGCTACATTTCAAGCTGTCTTTGAGTAGGCTACATTTCAAGCTGTCTTTGAGTAGGCTACATTTCAAGCTGTCTTTGAGTAGGCTACAGTTAAAGCTGTCTTTGAGTAGGCTACAGTTAAAGCTGTCTTTGAGTAGGCTACAGTTAAAGCTGTCTTTGAGTAGGCTACATGTCAAGCTGTCTTTGAGTAGTCTGCATGTCAAGCTGTCTTTGAAAAGCGAGTCAGGTAAAATGCGTATCTATTAATTAAAGGGGCAGTGTTGTATTTTGAGACGGGCTTGAATATGCAAATAAGCCAGTAGGCAAAATGGGTCATTCTAATTCTCTATATGTAATAATAATTAATATGTATTTTGTATTTTGTAAAGTGGTTTCTTGCATGATACAACACAATACAATGGAATTTACATTTAGCTATTTGGCTCATGGTCTTACAGACAAAGTAAAACATTATTTAACGTCAAGCCCTTCATAATGTAAAAACAGTTTTAAAAGTCTCATGCAAAGTGGGCCTGCATTGAACACCACATATAGGCTGCTAAAGGCTATATCATAGAAAACAAAAGCTATTTCCATGTGAAAATGTTATAGGATTTGCTCCATTGGTTTTGTTGGTAGGCCTACATTATGCTCAAACAGCCACAATAGCCTATTGGCTACTGTCTAAAACTGTAAGGGTAAAGCCTCAGTGTTCACAGTAAACTCCAGCCGCTCACAACACCTCAAATTTGCTCAGTGCCTCAAAACATGTAAGTGAACATTGGTGAGGACCCAGGTACAGACTCAGACAGACAAAGCCTGCAGGTGTGTTACACAACCATCCAGTGTCAACCGCAACGTGTGTGTGTGTGTGTGTGTGTGTGTGTGTGTGTGTGTGTGTGTGTGTGTGTGTGTGTGTGTGTGTGTGTGTGTGTGTGTGTGTGTGTGTGTGTGTGTGTGTGTGTGTGTGTGTGTGTGTGTGTGTGTGTGTGCGTGTGCGGAGATGGTGGATACAGTGGCAGAAGGTGCAAGAGAGAATCATTGCATTTCAGATTCCGATTTTTTCACTGAAAAAGGCCATGAGTTCAGGGCTGGATAGCAGATCTAAATGATAAAATCTTCCAAACAGCCTCATAACATCCATATGTAAGATTTAGTACCCAGTTCAACAATATGACGGGCATCAGGTAGGTGCGAAGGAGTGTAGTGGTTTGGGTATGCTCAGATGTGTGAAAAGGTTACTATAGTCCATAACCAGCGTTTGCCACAGGAAGCCTCTGTCTGTGTCCAAATGGCACCCTATTCTCCATATAGTGCACTACTTTTGACCAGAGCCCTATGGAATACATAGGGGGAATACATAGGGAACAGGATGCCATTCGGGGCGCAGCCTCTGTGTGTGTCAAGAGTGAGAAGAACGCTGCAGCACATTTCCTCTGGTCTGATTCGCTTCCTGTCTCTGCGCCACACTCCTTCCTTCCATTCAACCCTTTATTTTCAAGTCAGGTCATTGTGTTCCAGAGACCAGTCTGACTGCAGTTTTCAGACACTCTGCAGAGTAGTGAATTGGACAGGACAGTGGCCAGTGTAGTGGACAGGGCAGTGGGTTGGTGTTAAGTTGGAGTAGTGGATTAGACAGGAAAGTGGCCAGTGTAGTGGACAGGGCAGTGGGTTGGTGTTAAGTTGGAGTAGTGGATTAGACAGGACAGTGGCCAGTGTAGTGGACAGGGCAGTGGGTTGGTGTTAAGTTGGAGTAGTGGATTAGACAGGACAGTGGCCAGTGTAGTGGATAGGGCAGTGGGTTGGTGTTAAGTTGGAATAGTGGATTAGACAGGACAGTGGCCAGTGTAGTGGACAGGGCAGTGGGTTGGTGTTAAGTTGGAGTAGTGGATTAGACAGGACAGTGGCCAGTGTAGTGGACAGGGCAGTGGGTTGGTGTTAAGTTGGAGTAGTGGATTAGACAGGACAGTGGCCAGTGTAGTGGATAGGGCAGTGGGTTGGTGTTAAATTGGAGTAGTGGATTAGACAGGACAGTGGCCAGTGTAGTGGACCGGGCAGTGGGTTGGTGTTAAATTGGAGTAGTGGATTAGACAGGACAGTGGCGAGTGTAGTGGACAGGGCAGTGGGTTGGTGTTAAGTTGGAGTAGAGATCCATATTCCATATTGTGACATAGAGGTCCTTGAAGGGCTGGGGATTTTATTATAGAGCAGTACTGTGGAGTAGAGGTCCTTGAAGGGCTGGGGATTTTATTATAGAGCAGTACTGTGGAGTAGAGGTCCTTGAAGGGCTGGGGATTTTATTATAGAGCAGTACTGTGGAGTAGAGGTCCTTGAAGGGCTGGGGATTTTATTATAGAGCAGTACTGTGGAGTAGAGGTCCAGGCAGTGACGTTGTGCTTTGAACACCAGTTGAAATGGTAGGAGAGTAAAATTGAGTGGAGGGCTATATTGGTCAGTTGAGTAGAGGCCTATATTGGCCAGTTGAGTGGAGGGCTATATTGGTCAGTTGAGTAGACCTATATTGGCCAGTTGAGTGGAGGCCTATATTGGCCAGTTGAGTGGAGGCCTATATCGGCCAGTTGAGTAGAGGCCTATATTGGCTAGTTGAATAGAGGCATATATTGGCTAGTTGAATAGAGGCCTATATTGGCCAGTTGAATAGAGGCCTATATTGGCCAGTTGAATAGAGGCCTATATTGGCTAGTTGAATAGAGGCCTATATTGGCTAGTTGAATAGAGGCCTATATTGGCTAGTTGAATAGAGGCCTATATTGGCTAGTTGAATAGAGGCCTATATTGGCTAGTTGAATAGAGGCCTATATTGGCTAGTTGAATAGAGGCCTATATTGGCTAGTTGAATAAGAGGCCTATATTGGCTAGTGAGGTCCCCGAAGAGCTTGGATTTGGAACAGCACAGTGTAGTAGAGGAGGTGGGTTCACCCAGAGGATATCTCTAGTGTAAAGACATACTCTGTATGTGGGTGGTAACTGCCACCTTTTTGTAAGGGAATAGTATAAATGGGATCATTGGGAAGTCCCAACTCTGACCTCACCCCATTGAAGTTAAAATTTTAAACGGTTCGGTACGTGTTAAGGTTACGGTTAGGGTAAGGGTAGGAGTTAAGTTTAAAGTTAGGGTTTAGGGTAGAGACGTCCCAAGGATCCCCGATACCACTAAGCTTTTTGGAAGCCAGTTGTCTGACTGGAGATATTAATGTCTGCATCTTAGTTCCACCCGGAGAAACTGATCCTCAGACAGACATGCTTTAATAATGCAATGAGGCCAGGGTGAAGGCCTGTAGGTGAAAGGTCAGTGTGTAGAGATAGATAGTTGATCTATTTATTTACAGTTCACCTAGTTTTATCTGTATAATGTAATAGCTTCATTAAAATTAAAAACTAAACAACAAACAAACGGTTTACTTCATTTCGACTTTCGACGGTTCTCTTCGGTGGGAAAAGTGCATCGTTGTTATGTCAAACACAAGGCCCCAGACTGGGCTAATGAGCTTGGTGAGGTACGATATGAGACGAAACATTTGGCTTTGAGAAGCTGATGATTTCAAACAGGTTTCCCTCCCCTCTCTCTCAGAATATGGACAGCTCAGATGCACCGCCGTGTTTGATCTATAAATGGATGACACAGTTAATGCAACAGTGATCACAGATAACAGGGGAGAGCCTCATCTCCTTAATGAGTTTATTATCTGTATTATTATCCCTGCTTCACACAGAGACAGTGCTGATTAATAATGGTCACGTTTAGGCTTCACATGATCCAGTATACAGTGCATTGGGAAAGTATACAGACCCCATGTCTTTTTGTGACGTTACAGTCTTATTCTAAAATGTATTCAATGAATTAGCAATACCCCTTAATGTCAAAGCAAAAACAGGTTTTTAGAAATGTTCGCAAATATTGCTATGAGACTTGAAATTGAGCTCATGTGCATCCTGTTTCCATTGATCATCCTCGAGATGTTTTAGCAACTTGATTGAAGTCCACCTGTGGTAAATTCAATTGATTGGACATGATTTGGAAATGCACACACCTGTCTATATAAGGTCCCACAGTTGACAGTGGATGTCAGAGCAAAAACCAAGCAATGAGGTTGAAGGAATTGTCCGCAGAGCTCCGATCCAAGACAGGATTGTGTCGGGGCACAGGTCTGTGGAAGGGTACCAGAACATTTCTGCAGCCTTGAAGGTCCCCAAGAACACAGTGGCCTCCATCATTCTTAAATTAAGAATTTTGGAACCACCAAGACTTTTCCTAGAGCTGGTAGAGTGGCCAGACAGAAGCCACTCCCAAGTAAAAGGCACATGACAGCCCACTTGGAGTTTGCTAAAAGGCACCCAAAGGACTCTCAGACCATGAGATGCAAGATTCTCTGGTCTGATGAAACCAAGATTGTACTATTTGACCTGAATGCCAAGTGTCATGTCTGGAGGAATCCTGGCACCATCCCTAAGGTGAAGCATGGTGATTGCAGCATCATGCTATGGGGGATGTTTTTCTGCGGCAGGGCCTGGGAGGCTAGTCAGGATCGAGGGAAATATAAACGGAGCAAAGTACAGAGAGATCCTTGATGAAAACCTGCTCCAGAGCGCTCAGGACCTCAGATTGGGGCGATGGTTCACCTTCCAACAGGACAACGACCCTAAGCACACAGCCAGGAGTGGCTTCGGGACAAGTCTCTGATTATCCTTGAGTGTCCCAGCCAGAGCCCGGACTTGAACCCGATCGAACATCTCTGGAGAGACCTCAAAATAGCTGTGTAGTGACGTTCCCCATCCAACCTAACAGAGCTTGAGAGGATCTGCAGAGAAGAATGGGAGAAACTCCCCACATAAAGGTGAGCCAGGCTTGTAAGCATCATACCCAAGAAGACTTGAGGCTGTAATCGCTGCCAAAGGTGCTTCAACAAAGTACTGAATAAGGGTCTGAATACTTATGTAAATGTGAAATTTACGTTTTTTTTTTCTTTCTTTTTATTCAAAAAATGTAAAGAAGCCTGTTTTTGCTTTGCCATTATTGGGTGATGTGTGTAGACTGAAGAGGGGGAAAAAAACAATTCAATCCATTTTAGAATAAGATTGTATCGTAACAAAATGTGCAAAAAGTCAAGGGGTCAGAAGTCTTTCCGAAGACTCTGTATGTTGATAGAAGTCAGAAAATGCTTTTGTGTAAGGTGTTTGTAATAAGATTCAAATAAATTAGATTTCATCCTTGACTCTCTGTCATCATCTGTAATTCTCTCTCTCTCCTTTCTTTACTTACATTGCTCACTCAATTGGTATTCTGACCTGATTCTCTTTCACTAGCTATTATCCAGGTACACTATATATACAACAGTATGTGGACTCGGCAATTTCAGCCACACACGTTGCTGACAGGTGTAAAAAAAACATTGAGCACCCAGCCATGCAATCTCCATAGACAAACATTGGCAGTAGAAGGGCCTTACTGAAGAGCTCAGTGACTTTCAACGTGGCACCATCATAGGATGCCACCTTTCCAACAAGTCAGTTCATCAAATTTCTGCCCTGCTAGAGCTGCCCTGGTCAACTGTGCTTTTATGTATGAATTTGAAATGTCTTGGAGCAATAACGGCTCAGCCGCGAAGTGGTAGGACCACAAGCTCACAGAACAGGAACGCTGCGTGCTGAGCAGTGTAGCGCTCAAAAATCGTCTGTCTTGGGTTGCAAGACTCACTACCGAGTTCCAAACTGCCTCTGGAAGCAACATCAGCATAGGAGCTGTTTGTTGGGAGCTTCATGAAATGGGTTTCCATGGCCGAGCATCCGCACACAAGGCTAAGATCACCATGTGTAATGTCAGATGTCGGCTGAAATGGTGTAAAGCTCACCGCAATTGGACTCTGGAGCAGTGGATACTAGTTTTCTGGAGTGATGAATCACGCTTCACCATCTGGCAGTCCGATGGACAAATCTGGGTTTGGCGTATGCCAGGAGAATGCTACATGCCCCAATGCATAGTGCCAACTGTAAAGTTGGTGGATGAGGAATAATGGTCTGGGGCTGTTTTTCATGGTTTGGGCTAGGCCCCTTATTTCCAGTGAAGGGAAATCTTAATGCTACAGCATACAATGACATACTAGATGATTCTGTGCTTCCAACTTGGTGGCAATTGTTTGGGGAAGGCCCTTTCCTGTTTCAGCATGACAATGCCCCTGTGCACAAAGTGAGGTCCATACAGAAATGGTTTGTCAAGATCAGTGTGGAAGAGCTTGACTGGCCTGCATAGAGCAATGACCTCAAAAAATATTTTCTTTGAGAAAGACCTGATATAGACTAAATAAAAGGGGTGGATGTGAAATAAAACAAAAACAAGATCAGTGTCAAATCACATTTTAAATATAAATGTTAAGACAAAGAGAAGAAAATGATGTGAAGTGAAAGACTTGCTAATGTGAGAAAATGGAACGTTCCTACATATTCCTACAGCATGGTTGTAGGATGGAACTTTCCTACATATTCCTACAGCATGGTTGTAGGATGGAACTTTCCTACATATTCCTACAGCATGGTTGTAGGATGGAACTTTCCTACATATTCCTACAGCATGGTTGTAGGATGGAACTTTCCTACATATTCCTACAGCATGGTTGTAGGATGGAACTTTCCTACATATTCCTACAGCATGGTTGTAGGATGGAATGGAACTTTCCTACATATTCCTACAGCATGGTTGTAGGATGGAACTTTCCTACATATTCCTACAGCATGGTTGTAGGATGGAACTTTCCTACATATTCCTACAGCATGGTTGTAGGATGGAACTTTCCTACATATTCCTACAGCATGGTTGTAGGATGGAACTTTCCTACATATTCCTACAGCATGGTTGTAGGATGGAACTTTCCTACATATTCCTACAGCATGGTTGTAGGATGGAACTTTCCTACATATTCCTACAGCATGGTTGTAGGATGGAACTTTCCTACATATTCCTACAGCATGGTTGTAGGATGGAACTTTCCTACATATTCCTACAGCATGGTTGTAGGATGGAACTTTCCTACATATTCCTACAGCATGGTTGTAGGATGGAACTTTCCTACATATTCCTACAGCATGGTTGTAGGATGGAACTTTCCTAAATATTCCTACAGCATGGCTGTAGGATGGAACTTTCCTACATATTCCTACAGCATGGTTGTAGGATGGAACTTTCCTACATATTCCTACAGCATGGTTGTAGGATGGAACTTTCCTACATATTCCTACAGCATGGTTGTAGGATGGAACTTTCCTAAATATTCCTACAGCATGGTTGTAGGATGGAACTTTCCTACATATTCCTACAGCATGGTTGTAGGATGGAACTTTCCTACATAATCCTACAGCATGGTTGTAGGATGGAAAGTTCTTACATATTCCTACAGCATGGTTGTAGGATGGAACTTTCCTACATATTCCTACAGCATGGTTGTAGGATGAAACTTTCCTACATATTCCTACAGCATGGTTGTAGGATGAAACTTTCCTACATATTCCTCCCTTCTTGTTTGTTTGTGTGTGTGCATGGTTGTAGGATGGAACTTTCCTACATATTCCTAGACTGTCCATGTCTTTTCTATATTTGGCATGGTTGTAGGATGGAACTTTCCTACATATTCCTACGGCATGGTTGTAGGATGGAACTTTCCTACATATTCCTACAGCATGGTTGTAGGATGGAACTTTCCTACATATTCCTACAGCATGGTTGTAGGATGGAACTTTCCTACATATTTTCTGCCCTGTGGTGGTTGAGAGTCACTGGGCACAGATAGGGGTTTTTCTGCCCAGTCTATTCAGTTTAAAACAAGCTTCACCTCCTCTGTTCCTTCAAACACACACACACACACAAATACACTGAAACACATACTCCAGAGTGCTAAGGGATAGAAAGTTAAATGTACTTAATGTTTTGTCATCTATGAACATATGTTTAGGAGTTATTTTGGGTGATTATTTGGGGTGATTCTACTTTTAGGGTGATTCCTTTTAGGGTGATTCTTTTAGGGTGATTCTTTTTTAGTGGCTTGCTTGCATTCTTTGAATAATTCACTGTCATGTTTTGTCATTAATTATCATGTCTTGTCCCTGTGCTTCCCCTTCTATTCGTTTCCCTCTGCTGGTCTTATTAGGTTCTTTCCCTCTTTCTATCCCTCTCTCTCCCCCTCCCTCTCTCAGCATGGTTGTAGGATGGAACTTTCCTACATATTCCTACAGCATGGTTGTAGGATGGAACTTTCCTACATAATCCTACAGCATGGTTGTAGGATGAAACTTTCCTACATATTCCTACAGCATGGTTGTAGGATGGAACTTTCCTACATATTCCTACAGCATGGTTGTAGGATGAAACTTTCCTACATATTCCTACGGCATGGTTGTAGGATGGAACTTTCCTACATATTCCTACGGCATGGTTGTAGGATGGAACTTTCCTACATATTCCTACAGCATGGTTGTAGGATGGAACTTCATCAAGACATTCTTAATAGCTGACTTGGGGAGAAGCTGTAAAAAGACATGTATAAGGGGAAATACAGTATTAATCAGGTTAGATTAATGACCTAATAAGGGCCTGGACAGGAAGTGAAGGGGAGGAATGGTGTTTCCATGAATAGATGAACAGATGAAGCCGTTTCCTAGGTGTATTTATGGAGGAGTAGTTCTGGGCACCACGCCTCTAGCTCCTACTTAATCCCATCGCTCCCTTCTTGTTTGTTTGTGTGTGTGTGTTTTAAAAACAAGTGTCTCTGAGGAAAACAACTTCCAACATCAAAGGCTAAACACCGTCTTTGTTATCATTTTTGGCCAACGAAACAACACACAAGTAGACTGTCCATGTCTTTTCTATATTTGTTAGGAAGATCATTAAAGAGAACAGAACAGGGACACTTTGTTTAAATCAGTTAGGTGGGGCTTGATGTGAGAGAGCAGATGGTTGGTTCAATAGATTCCAGGGCTTAATGGAAAGTTGGTTTGGGATTTGGGCCACTGGTCTCTCCCTATGTGTCGGATGGCTGGGGGCCTGTGGTGGTTGATGAGTCACGGATGGGCACAGATAGGGATTTTTCTGCCCAGTCACTGAGGGGGTTATTGGCTATTCAGTGCCAGACCTTAAAACAAGCTTCACCTCCTCTGCGGCTGCCATCCAGCTCTCCATGGTGGCAGGACATGGGTGTGTGTTGAATAATGAATAACAGGGCAGTGATAAGAAGTGTTGAGGTAATTAGAGATGGCTCTGTACTAGGGAGGAACAGCCAGAGGAGAGCAGACCAGACACAGGTTCAAACACACACACACACACAAATACACTGAAACACAAACTCCAGAGTGCTAAGGGATAGAAAGTTAAATGTACTTAATGTTTTGTCATCTATGAACATATGTTTAGGAGTTATTTTGGGGTGATTATTTGGGGTGATTCTTTCGGGGTGATTCTTTTAGGGTGATTCTTTTAGGGTGATTCTTTTAGGGTGATTCTTTTAGGGTGATTCTTTTAGGGTGATTATTTCGGGGTGATTCTTTTAGGGTGATTCTTTTAGTGGCTTGCTTGCATTCTTTGAATAATTCACAAGAGGATTTAGATTCACCCTACTGAAGTTTGATCTCTTCACTGCACACACATCTTCAGGGTGTCACAGAAATGATTATCTTCTCTCTTGGTTCAGTCAGATTGCTTCCCTGTGTAGATAATCTGAGTACTACAGTTACAGAGCACGTTGTGAAGACGTGGGCTCAGACAGCCTCAGCCTCGGAGACATCTGTAAGGATGTGATACAGAATTATTCAGCAGGGGTAGAACGCAGAGAGACAGAGACAGAGACAGGCAGGTCTTACTGCTTTACCTAGACTCTGTCATCATCTCAAACCCTGTTTATGGGAGAAGGAAAGGTGGAGGGAGAAGGGAGTGATGTGGAGAGGGAGACAGGAACAGATATCTCACTGCTCTACAGTGACCCTGTCATCATCTCAAACCCTGTTCATGGGAGAAGGAAAGGTGGAGGGAGAAGGGAGTGATGTGGAGAGGGAGACAGGAACAGATATCTCACTGCTCTACAGTGACCCTGTCATCATCTCAAACCCTGTTCATGGGAGAAGGAAAGGTGGAGGGAGAAGGGAGTGATGTGGAGAGGGAGACAGGAACAGATATCTCACTGCTCTACAGTGACCCTGTCATCATCTCAAACCCTGTTCATGGGAGAAGGAAAGGTGGAGGGAGAAGGGAGTGATGTGGAGAGGGAGACAGGAACAGATATCTCACTGCTCTACAGTTACCCTGTCATCATCTCAAACCCTGTTCATGGGAGAAGCAAAGGTGGAGGGCGAGGTCTGTTGTTTCTCTCCGACAATTCAGGTGTAATCTGAGCAAAACAGTCCTCTTTAAGCAAACTAACCTTTGAGTCTTGAGCTCTTCACTATCTCCCTGTGAAGCCATCCCTTCCCTGCCCTGGATCTCTCTAAGATATCCTGTCAATAAACTGACAGCACAGGGCAAAACCATAGTCTCTCTCCATATCATCCCACCACTGACTGTATCATTCCCTGCCTTGCATCTCTCTAATCTAACAGATATCCAATTCAAGATATTGATAATATGGGCCATGCCTGGCTCTCCTCACTAAATCACATCACTATTTCATTTAATGGTCCATCTCTAAAGGAAAAAACCCATCGCACCGAATGACGGTGCCGTTCGTTTGCAGTTTGTTCACTGTTCGTTTGGCGCAGTGTGTTGTTTCTAGGTGTAGAATCGGTTTGTACTCGGTTAACACACTGCTCAGAGGTGCTAAGTACTCTCAGCCGGAAAACGCTACCGGTGTGTCCGACAGACTTCTGGGTTCCAAGATGACTTAATGGTTAATCAGGGTTGGACCAAATACCGTAGGGATCGGAAAATGTAGAACTCATCTGTTTATGTGTAATTAGAAAACAGGATAAAGACTCTTGGTTTGATCAAATCAAACGTAATGACTCACGAAGAGAAGAAATGCACAGTATGACACGTATGTTCATGAACCAGGAGCCCTTATCAAAATCAAAGTCATGGTAATAAACAAAACAAACTATCCAAGGTAATAGCTTTCACTGCTTTGGATGACTAACGAGACCTTTGTACTGTTGAACGTTTCTGCATTGTGTTTCTGTAATCTACCAGGGTCGTCCTCTACTCTCTCTAAGTGTGAAGACTCAGTGACTCACAGATGCAGTGCCTTCAGAAAGTATTCATACCCCTTGGCTTATTACACATTTTGTTGTGTTACCTGAATTCAAAATGGATTAAATAGATGTTCTTCCTCTCTACACACAATAACCCATAATGACAATGTGAAACCATGATTATAGACATTTTATCACATTTATTGACCATGAAATACAGAAAAATCTAATTTACATAAGTATTCACATCCATGAGTCAATACTTTGTAGAAGATCCTTTGGCAGCGATTACAGATGTGAGTATTTTGGCAGCTAGACGTAACAGGGGGAAAAAAGAAATCACAAGTGCAATACACCAAAATAAAGCTTCACTTCTTGTTAATCCAGCCACCGTGTCAGATTTCAAAAACCCTTTACGGCGAAAGAAAACCATGTGATTATCTGAGGACAGCACCCCACCATACAAACACATGAAAAACATATTTCAACCAAGCAGGTGCGACACGAAAGTCAGAAATAACGATATAATTCATGCCTTACCTTTGAAGATCTTCTTTGGCACTCCAATATGTCCCAGAAACATCACAAATTGCCCTTTTGTTCGATAAACTCCTTTTTATATCCCCAAAATGTCCATTTATTTGGCGCGTTTGATTCAGAAAAACACCGGTTCCAACTCACCCAACATGACTACAAATGATCTAATAAGTTACCTGTAAACTTGGTTCAAACATTTCAAACAACTTTCCTAATCCAACTTTAGGTATCCTAAAACGTAAATAATCGATAAAATTTAAGACAGAATATACTGTGTTCAATTGCGGATAAAATCAACGTGGAGCGCGTAACCTGGAGCACGCACAAAAAAAAGAGTACACATGGCTTGACACTCATTCTGAACAGTCGTACGTCTTCATTTCTCAAAGGAAAAACATCAACCAATTTCTAAAGACTGTTGACATCTAGTGAAAGCCATAGGAACTGCAGCTAGGTGCCTCAGAAATCTAGTTACCCATAGAAAGCCAATAGAAAACACAGTCACCTCAAAACAAAATTCCTTGGATTGTTTGTCCTCTGGGTTTCGCCTGCCAAATAAGTTCTGTTATACTCACCGACAGTATTCTACCAGTTTTAGAAACTTTAGAGTGTTTTCTATCCAAATCTACAAATATATGCATATCCTAGCTTCTGGGCCTGAGTAGCAGGCAGTTTACTTTGGGCACGCTTTTCGTCCGGACGTGAAAATACTGCCCCCTATCCCAAACGGGCTAAGAGCCTTGCAAACCTGGATTGTACAGTACTTGCGTGTCAAGTTGATTGTTGATCATTTGCCAGACAGATTTTGAAGCCGATTTAAGTCAAAACTGTAACCTGGTCACTCAGGAACATTCAATGTAGTCGTGGTAAGCAACTCCAGTGTAGATTTGGCAGTATGGTTTAGGTCATTGCCCTGCTGAAAGGTAAATTAATCTACAAGTGTCTGGTGGAAAGCACACTGAACCAGGTTTTCTTCTAGGATTTTGCCTTTGCTTATAGTATTCTGTTTCTTTTTGTCCTAAAAACTCCATAGTCCTTGCCATTGACAAGCATACCCATAATATGAAGCAGCCACCACCATGCTTGAAAATATGAAGAGTGGTACTCAGTGAAATGTTGGATATGCCCTAAACATAACACATTGTATTCAGGTCAAAAAATGAAATTCTTAAAAAAAAAATCTGCAGTATTACTTTAGGGTCTTGTTGCGAACAGGATGCATGTTCTGGAATAATGTTTTATTCTGTACAGGCTTCCTTCTTTTCACTCTGTCATTTAGGTTACTATTGTGGAGTAACTTCAATGTTGTTGATCCATTTTTCTCCTATCACAGCCATTAAACTCTGTAAAATCCCCATTGGCCTAATGGTGAAATCCCTGAATAATTTCCTTCCTCTCCGGCAACTGAGTTAGGAAGGACACCTGCATCTTTGTAGATGTCGTGACTAGATGTTGATACACCATTGAAAGGCTAATTAATAACTTCACCATGCTCAAAGGGATATTTAGCGTCTGTATTTTTATTTTTTTAAACATCTACCAATGATTTTAAAAACCTCCCTGGTCTTTGTTGTTGAATCTGTGCTTGAAATTCACTATGCTACTTATTATTACATTTACATTTAAGTCATTTAGCAGACGCTCTTATCCAGAGCGACTTACAAATTGGTGCATTCACCTTATGACATCCAGTGGAACAGCCACTTTACAATAGTGCATCTAAATATTTTAAGGGGGGTGAGAAGGATTACTTTATCCTATCCTAGGTATTCCTTAAAGAGGTGGGGTTTCAGGTGTCTCCGGAAGGTGGTAATTGACTCCGCTGTCCTGGCGTCGTGAGGGAGTTTGTTCCACCATTGGGGAGCCAGAGCAGCGAACAGTTTTGACTGGGCTGAGCGGGAACTGTACTTCCTCAGTGGTAGGGAAGCGAGCAGGCCAGAGGTGGATGAACGCAGTGCCCTTATTTGGGTGTAGGGCCTGATCAGAGCCTGGAGGTACTGAGGTGCCGTTCCCCTCACAGCTCCGTAGGCAAGCACCATGGTCTTGTAGCGGATGCGAGCTTCAACTGGAAGCCAGTGGAGAGAGTTATGTGATTTGTTAAGCACATTTTAACTACTGAACTTATTTAGGCTTGCCATAACACAGTTGTTGAATACTTAGCGACTTAAGACATTTCAGCTTTTAAATTTGTATTAATTTGGAACAAATTTCTACGAACAAAATTACACTTATTATGGGGTATTGTGTGCAGATCAGTGACACAAAATCTCAATTTAATCTATTTTAAATTCAGGCTGTAACACAACAAAATGTGGAAATAGTCAAAGGGTGTGAATAGTTTCTGAAGGCTCTGTACACACGGATCGTTAGTCATGCAGTTGGAGCAAACTGTGGTGCAACTGCAGGAAACAACACATCCAGATACTCTCTGTTTCTGTGAGCAGGTTTCATTTACCCCAAGGCTCAAATTCAGTGGTTCCCAACCTTTTTCGGTTATTGCCCTACCAAATTAATTTTGCTCTACCCGGAGTACTCCTGAAGTACCGCCTGTGTGCATTTTACCAGTAAGCCTATGGTTTCAAGAGTCTTCTCAAGTACCTCCTGTGTATAGGCCAAGTACCCCCAGGGGTCCTAGTACGGGTAAGATATTATCATAAGTGTTCATTCATTAAACACTGCATCATTAATTTCACATAACTCTCGGCAAGGTTTTAGATCTCAGGTCGGCTGTAACACACACACACACACACACACACACACACACACACACACACACACACACACACACACACACACACACACACACACACACACACACACACACACACACACACACACACACACACACACACACACACACACACACACACACACACACACACACGGCCCCTGTGTGAACCCAGGGCAGCTCACAGGGGTCCTGATGTGATGTCAGTGATTGATGAGGGTCTTATCATGTTCCCAGAATGCTTTTTCTACTTCCTCCTGCGAAAAGCAGGCCACTCTGACGCACCCATCACACGCCTCTAGTGTAAGGGCTAGCAGAGGACGGATATACACTGAGTATACAAAACATTAAGAACACCTGCTCTTTCCATGACATAGACTGACCAGGTGAATCCAGGTGAAAGCTATGATCCCTTATTGATGTCACTTGTTAAACTTTAATCAATGTAGATGAAGGGGAGGAGACAGGTTAAAGAATGATTTTTAAGCCTTGAGACAATTGAGACATGGATTGTGTATGTGTGCCATTCAGAGGATGAATGGGCAAGACAAAAGATTTAAGTGCCTTTTAACAGGGCATGGTAGTAGGTGCCAGTCGTTCTTGTTTCAAGAACTGCAATACTGCTGGGTTTTTTGTGCTCAAAAGTTTCCTGTGTGCATCAAGAATGGTCCACCACCCAAAGGACATCCAGCCAACTTGCCATAAATGTGGGAAGCTTTGGAGTCAACATGGACCAGCATCCATGTGGAATGCTATCGACACCTTGTAGAGTCCACGCCCTGACGAAATGAGGCTGTTCTGAGGAATAATAGTAAAGTGTTCTTAATGTTTTATACACTCAGTGTACATGAGAGTTCAAATCAAAGAGACACTGATGAATGTGTCTCCCTCCTTCTCTTTCCCCTTCTCCCTCTCTTTCTCCTTCTTCTGTCTCAAAACTCTTTCAGTTACCCAACAACCCCAGGGCCCTGCAGGCAACATTAGCTCCACACACTAAAATAAAACATGAAATGAAGGGAACATATTAGCACCTCCTAGTTTTAAACAGCTACACTGATGCACCAGACTGATTTCAGAAGCAGTTATGTGAGCCAGTACGACTTACAGCCTCTAGGAACATCACATGAACCATGGTTTAGCTCCTCTAAAATTGGGGTGTAGGGACCAGTTATACTGTGCTCTACTGTACTGTTAAGTGTAATTTTACACTAAGAATTGACTGTGATAACTTACACTATCGGTCAAAAGTTTGGACACATCTACTCATTCAAGGGGTTTTATTTATTTTTTATATTTTCTACATTGTAGAATAATAGTGACAACATCACCACTATGAAATAACACATATGGAATCATGTAGTAACAAAAAAAGTGTTTCAACAAATCTAAATAGATTTGAGATTCTTCAAATGGCCACCACTTGCCTTGATGACAGCTTTCCACACTCTTGGCATTCTCTCAACCAGCTTCACGAGGTAGTCACCTGGAATGCATTTCAATTAACAGGTCTGCTTTCTTAATGCGTTTGAGCCATTCAGTTGTGTTGTGACAAGGTATACAGAAGATAGCCCTATTTGGTAAAATACCAAATCCATATTATGGCAACAATAGCTCAAATAAGCAAAGAGAAATGACAGTCCATCACTACTTTAAGACATGAATGCCAGTCAATACGGAACAATTCAAGAACTTTGAAAGTTTCTTCAAGAGCAGTCGCAAAAACCATCAAGCGCTGTGATGAAACTGGCTCTCATGAGAACCGCCACAGGATTGGAAGACTCAGACTTACCTTTTGCTGCAGACGATAAGTTACCAGCCTCAGAAATGTTTGCCCAAATAAATGCTTCACAGAGTAACAGACCCATCTCAACATCAACTGTTCAGAGGAGACTGTGCATCAGGTCTTCATGGCCAAATTGCTGCAAAGAAACCACTACTAAAGGAAACCAATAATAAGAAGAGACTTGTTTGGGCCAAGAAACACAAGCAATGGACATTAGACTGGTGGAAAGTTGTTCTTTGGTCTCTTGTCCAAATTGGAGATTTTTGGTTCCAACCGCCATGTCTTTGTGAGACGCAGTGTGGGTGATCTCTGCATGTGTATCTCTCACCATAAAGCATGGAGGAGGAGGTGTTATGGTGTGGGGGGCTTTACAGGTGACACTATCAGTGATTATTTAGAATTCAAGGCACACTTAACCAGCATGGCTACCATAGCATTCTGCAGTGATACGCCATCCCATCTGGTTTGCACTTAGTGGTACTATCATTTGTTTTCAACAGGACAATGACCCAACATACCTCCAGGGTGTGTAAGGGCTGTTTTACCAAGAAGGAGAGTGATGGAGTGCTGCATGAGATGACTCGGTCTCCACAATCCCCCGAACTCAACAAAATTGAGGTGGTTTGGGATGAGTCAGACTGTAGAGTGAAGGAAAAGCAGCCAACAAGTGCTCAGCATATCTGGGAACTCCTTCAAGACTGTTGGAAAAGCATTCCTTTTGGAGCTGGTTGAGAGAATGCCAAGAGTGTGCAAAGCTGTCATCAAGGCGGCAGGTAGCCTAGTGGTTAGAGCTTTGGACTAATAACCGGAAAGTTGCCAGATCAAATCCCCGAGCTGACAAGGTAAAAATCTGTTGTTCCTACACCTGTTCCTAGGTGTCATTAAAAATAAGACATTGTTCTTAAATTACTCACTTAGTTAAAAAAAGGCAAAGTGTGGTTATTTGAAGAATCTCAAATATATTTTGATTTATTGAACACTTTTTTGGTTACTGCATGATTCCATATGTGTTATTTTATAGTTTTGATGTCTTCACTATTATTCTACAATGCAGAAAATAGTCAAAATGTAGTGAATTTCCTCCTCTTCTTCCGAAGAGGAGAGGCAAAAAGGGGTCAGAGGACCAATACGCGGCGTGGTAAGTGTCCATGGTTCTTTTTAATACGTTAAGGTACACATGAACAACTGACTACAAAAAAACAATAAATGTGAAAACTCAAAACAGTCCTATCTGGTGCAATCACAGAGATAGGAACAATCACCCACAAACACACAGTGAAACCCAGGCTACCTAAGTATGATTCTCAATCAGAGACAACTAATGACACCTGCCTCTGATTGAGAACCATACTAGGCCGAAACATAGAAATTCCCAAAACCTAGAAAAAGAAACATAGACTGCCCACCCAACTCACGCCCTGACCATACTAACTAAATACAAAACACAGGAAATAAAGGTCAGAACGTGACACAAAATTAAAATTTAAAAAACTTGAATGAGTAGGTGTTCTAAAACTTTTTAACGTTAGCGTATTGACAGGAAAGTCTCAAGGTGATATAACATGATTTAACCAACCGTGGAGGGGTTCAGGGGGGGCTGACCAGGGGCGGACTGGCCATCAGGCATTTTTAGCCCAGATGGCCTGTATAACAGCATCATCATTATCTGACTAATAATGTCAGCCTCAAGGGGAAAAAATGGGACAGTGTGGGGGCTTGAGGAAAAAAAGTGTCTCGTATGTGGGCCTCAAAGAAAAAAAATTAAATGCCAGAATTTCAGAATGCCGAATTCTGGTCCCATTCCGCTCCTGGGGTTGACCCTCAAATAGAAATCCCTTTGTGTTTGTAAAACAGCTGATTGAGATGACAGGGGAGCCCCAGCTTGAGCCTCAGCTCCCGCCCAGTAACGACTGTGGGCTATGCTTGGGCCCCTGACTATGTCCCTGGCTCCCTGGCAGCATCCCCCTCCTGCTGCTCCCCCTCTTACAGAGTCAGAAGAATACATTTCCCTCCTCTCAGTCCCCTGCCATTGTTATCTGAGCTCTCAGGTCAATAACATTAATACAATATCAACACACTGGGCTGATAGGGGAGGGAGGGGGAGTGGGGTAAGGGGAGGAAGGGGAAGTAAGGGACAGGGGAAGGAGGAGCAAAACGGGAAAAAGGTTTTGTTTTCATAAAAATCAGCTTCAGGGTGGCTTAACGATTCACTTTTGTTTGCAAACATTTACAGTGGACAGGGCTACTGTATATTGTAGTGTGGTAATGTTGGAGAGTTTTCACATGAAGTACTTTTGAGGATATTTGTGGCCTGTGTTTATAGTGGATTTACAACTCAGTTCTCCCATTGTAAAAGAATAGGGGTCTGACGCCCACTGTTAAAATATATGCAGGGATTCAGTGGTTGAAAAAGTATTCAATTGTCATACTTGAGTAAAAGTAAAGATACCTTCATAGAAAATGACTCAAGTAAAAGTGAAAGTCACCCAGTAAAATACTACTTGAGCAAAAGTGTGAAAGTATTTGGTTTTAAATATACTTAAGTATCAAAAGTAAATGGAATTACTAAAAATGTACTTAAGTATCAAAAGTAAATGGAATTACTAAAATGTACTTAAGTATCAAAAGTAAAGGTAAAAGCATAAATAATTTCAAATTCCTTATATTCAGCAATCCAGACCACACCATGTTTTATATATTCTTTATTGATGGATAGCCAGGGGCACACTCCAACACTCAGACATATTTTACAAACTAAGTATATGTGTTTAATGAGTGCCAGATCGGAGGCAGTAGGGATGACCAGGGATGTTCCCTTGAATTGGACCATTTTCCTGTCAAAATGTAACAAGTACTTTTGTGTGTCAGGGAAAATTAATGGAGTAAAAAGTACATTATTTTCTTTTGGAATGTAGTGAAGTAAAAGTTGGCTAAAATATAAATAGTAAAGTAGGTTACAGATATTTTAAAAAGCTACTTAAATGACTCTCCAGTACTTCACAACACTAAAGGGATTACTTGCCTATCATAAGTAAAGGCCCAATGCAGCAGTTTGATGTCAATATCAAAAAATTACTGAGTAACAATTAAGTACCTGAACATGCTGGTTTTAATTAAAATGGTCAAAAATGAACCAATATAGCTTCTTAGCAAAGAGCAATTTCTCAAGCTAGATTTTGCTAGGACTGTGTGGGAGTGGTTTGAGTGAGGAGGGGAAAACCGAAATTGTTATTGGCAGTGACATTTGGAACTCGCTTTCTTATTCGTCTATTAACTAACTGGTGATGTCACCACGCAGATCAACATTCCATCCCAATTAAACAAGCTGTAATTTCAGACGGCCTTTCAAACCGCTGTTTCACCAAAAGGGTATTATCATAATTTTCACAATTTCACGGTATTATTCCAACCTCTTAGTGTGGAAATATATATAAAACACAGGAAAGTCTCATTAGTGACTGCACCGGGCCTTTAAAGCATATTGTTTAGTAAATTAAACTGATTTAAAACTTAGTGTGTTTTCAGCATCAAAAATCGACATATAACTGTTGATGAATATTAACAATCTGAAATGACAGAGAGGACTGTTAGAACAGGCAAGAGTAATTAAACATGGCATGAGAATCAGCCGTTACTCAACTCAGCCCTTCCAAAATATTATTCCTCTGAGCCAGACAGTGTGCTGAAGGCTCAGTCTGTGATTGGTGAGTTGGTGCCAGAAGCGCACTGGGAAAGAGTTGTGGCCTATCTTACAACAACACTGCTACACAAACAGAGAGACGCACCCCCCCACACACAGATGCACGCACCCATTCACACACACACATGGATTCATGCATGCATCCATGCACTCAGACACTTTTTGGACAGCAAAAATGTTTGACCATTAAAAAACGTATTTCTAACTTCTAAACCTAAACCCCTAAACTAACCCCAACCCCCAAAACCCTAACCCCCAACCCCCAACCCCCAACCCCCAAAACCCTAACCCTAACCACAAAACTCTCATGACTTTTGGGTGAATTGTTAGGACATTGGGGTACGAATAAGGTAGGAAACAAGTACACACACACACACACACACACACACACACACACACACACACACACACACACACACACACACACACACACACACACACACACACACACACACACACACACACACACACACACACACACACACACACACACACACACACACACACACGTCTCCTGCTGGAGCATGTTTCAGAGCCTCATTTGGACATACCACAGCAGACGCTGTGGAGGGAAACTACACCAGCGTTACATAACAGTAAACGGCCCCGGAACAGACTACACTGTTGTGTTGTGTTTTGTCATCTTAGGACACCTGATATGTGCACACAATCACAGATCTACCCTGTTTGATGTCCTCAAACATACACACACACACGCACACTCGCACACAGACACACACACTGTATTGTATAAGACTTAGAAAGGACAAATATTTAATTTCAAGGAGATGTGAGGAGGAACTGAATGTTCTTAAGCTGCTGTGGGATGTAATCTATTCCAGGTGGGATTTGTTTGTGTCAAATACTTGGCAACAGGAAGTCGCATATCTGAATGCCTTTAAACATGTGGGGCTTTTTTGAAGGATACCTCATTGTCTTTGAGTAAACACATAGTCTATTTGAGGATTACATGTGTCTGTTTGAAGGTGTGTGAGCTGTTGCTCCTCCTGTCGATGTATCCATCAAAGATGATAATGAGGTGTCAGTCAGTGGCTCTCTGCATGTCCCATCCTGGAACTATATCTGTTACCTACCAATAGGTAATCCTGTTGGTTCACCTCCGTAAACAGCCTTCCCATGGGCGTGTGTATGAGTGTGTGTATGGGTGTGTGTGTGGATGCGTGCGTTTGTGTGTATTTCCAGATAAAACATGGCTCTCCCAGTAGCACACGTGACGCCTGTCCATCACCCTTTAGCAGGCCCAGTTGGGGTGTCCCTCGTTGGGGTGTACCTCGTTGGGGTATAACAATAGATATACACTAGATTCAACACAGAACTTCTACCTAGGAAGTCTACTGTGTGTCTGCTGGGAGGAATCTCTTTGCGTGTTTTCACAGTGGTCTGCCTACCTGGTGTTTCGCTGATCATCGTGCCAACAAGTGTTGCATAACCCAAGTGACGCCATTTCCCTCCACTCTCCAATACCCGTCAACCACACAATCTCTCTACATGGTATAGAATGGTACCATAGGAGGTTCGTGGCTCCTTAATTGGTAATGGATGGAGCGGAAAAGTGGAATGGTATCAATTACATCAATCACATGGTTTACATGCCATTCCATTTGCTCCTAACCAGCCATTATTATGAGCCGTTCTCCCCTCAATCAAATATGGTGTAAAGAAAATGCTTCCTTGGAAACAGTTAACCCGAAATACTCTAAAAACATCTCTGCCGCCTCCAGAGTAGCGCAGTGGTCAAAGGCACTGCATCTCAGTGCTTGAGGCGTCACTACAGACCTGGGTTTGATCCCAGACTGTGTCACAACAGGCTGTCACCGTGAGTCCCATAGGGCGGCGTACAATTGACTCAGTGTCGTCTGGGTTATTGTGCTCTAGTGACTCCTCGTGGTGGGCTGGGCACCTGCAGGTTCACTTTGGTCGTCAGTTGAACTGTGTTTCCTCCAACACATTGGTGCAGCTGGCTTCTGTGTTAAGCGGGCGGGTGTTAAGAAATGCGGTTTCACGGGTCATGTTTCGGGGGAGGCATGACTTGACCTTCGCCTCTCCTGAGCCCGTTGGGGAATTGCAGCGATGAGACAAGATCTGAATTATATCAAAATGGTATGTGAAAAAGGGTGTGAAAAAGAAATCCTCTCTGCCTTTATCATTGTGGGTTTGAATGATTTTGATTTCAAGGCCCAAGCTAGCATACTTTTTGAGTCACACCGTCACACCTTATCAAAAGATACCTCTAAACTTGCCAAAACATTTCAAACTACTTTTGTAATACAACTTTAGGTATTTTTAAATGTTAATAATCGATCAAATTGAATACGGGACTATCTGTTTTCAATACAGGAAGACAACAAACTGACGCTACTTTTCTAGTTATGCGCCTCTCTCAAAAAGGCCACTTCAAATGACACTCATTCAAGATGGCCGTACTTCTTCATTACACAAAGGAATAACCTCAACCAATTTCTAAAGACTGATGACATCCAGTGGAAGCGGTAGGAACTGCAAACACGTCCCTTAGAAATCTAGTTTCCCAATGAAATCTCAATAAATAGACAGTGACCTCAACAACAAAAAAATCTGAATGGTTTGTCCTCTGGGTTTTGCCTGCTACATCAGTTCTGTTATACTCACAGACATGATTCAAACAGTTTTAGAAACGTCAGAGTGTTTTCTATCCAAATCTACTAATAATGTGCATATCTTATATTCTGGGGATGAGTAACAGGAAGTTGAAATTGGGCACGCTATTTATCCAAAAGTGAAAATGCTGCCCCCTATCCCGAATAATTTTGTTAAAGTGACTGAAAGTTGCATAAAGGGCTAACAGGGCACACAATACTGTCCACATACCTTGAATACTATAAAACAGCAAGCATGCACAGGGAGTAATAAACATGACATTATATAAGGTTCCTACACTGGTTGAATTAAAATAAAATTAAAATTAAAATGTATTTGTCACATGCGCCGAATACAACAGGTGTTTAACTTAAATGTAATACTTACTTTCAAGCCCTTAACCAGCAATGCATTTTTAAGAAAATGAGAATAACAATATCGGGCTATATACAGGGGTACTGGTGTCAAGGTAATTGAGGTAATTATGTACATGTAGGTAACGTTTTTAAAGTGGCTATGCATAGATAATAACAGAGAGTAGCAGCACCATGGGAGGGGGGGGATTCAAATAGTTTGGTTAGCCATTTGATGAGCTATTCATGAGTCTTATGGCTTGAGGGTAGAAGCTGTTTAGAAGCTTCTTGGACCTAGACTTGGGGCTCCGGTACAGCTTGCCATGCGGTAGCAGAAAGAACAGAAATGAGTGGCTGGAGTCTTTGACAATTTTTAGGGCCTTCCTTCTGACACCGCCTGATATAGAGGTCCTGGATGGCAGGAAGCTTGGCCCCAGTGATGTACTGTGCCGTACGCACCACCCTCTGTAGTGCCTTACGGTCGGAGGCCAAGCATTTGCCATACCAGGCAGTGATGCAACCCCTCAGGATGCTCTCGATGGTGCAGCTGTAGAAACTTTTGAAGATCTGAGGACCTGTGCCAAATCTTTTCAGTCTCCTGAGGGGGAATAGGATTTGTGGTGCCCTCTTCATGACTGTCATGGTGTGCTTGAACCATGTTACTATGTTGGTGATGTGGACACCAAGGGACTTGATGTCAACCTGCTCCACTACAGCCCCATCGATGAGAATGGGGGGTGTGCTCGGTCATCCTTTTCCTGTAGTCCACAATCATCTCCTTTGTCTTGATGCCTTCATGTTGAGGGAAAGGTTGTCCTTGCTCAACATGGTCAGGTCTCTGACCTCCTCCCTATAAGCTGTCTCATCATTGTCGGTGATCAGGCCTATCACTGTTGTGTCATCGGCAAACTTAATGATGGTGTTGGAGTTGTGCCTGGCCATGCAGTCATGAGTGAACTGGGAGTACAGGAGGGGACTGACCACGCACCCCTGAGGGGCCCCCGTGTTGAGGATCAGCATGGCGGATGTGTTGTTACCTACCCTTACCACCTGTCGATGGCCCGTCAGGAAGTCCAGGATCCAGTTGCAGTGGGAGGTGTTTAGTCCCAGGGTCCTTAGCTTAGTGATGAACTTTGAGGACACTATGGTGTTGATCGCTGAGCTGTAGTCAATGAATAACATTCTCACATAGGTGTTCCTTTTGTCCAGGTGGGAAAGGGCAGTGTGGAGTGCAATAGAGATTGCATCATCTGTGTATCTGTTGGTGAGGTATGCAAATTGGAGTGGGTCTAGGGTTTCTAGGATAATGGTGTTGATGTGAGCCATGACCAGACTTTCAAAGCATTTCATGGTCATAGACATGAGTGCTACAGGTCGGTAGTCATTTAGGTAGGTTACCTTGGTGTTCCTGGGCACAGAGACTATGGTGGTCTGCTTGAAACATGTTGGTATTACAGACTCAGGGAGAGTTTGATAATGTCAGAGAAGACACAGCACATGCACGGAGTACACATCCTAGTTATCCGTCTGGCCCAGCGGCCTTGTGAATGTCGACCTGTTTAAAAGTCTTACTCACGTCAGCTGTGGAGAGCGTGATCACACAGTTGTCCAGAATAGCTGATGCTCTCGTGAATGTTTCAGTGTTCCTTGCCTCGATGCTAGCATAGAAGTAGTTTAGCTCGTCTGGTAAGCTTGTGTCACTGGGCAGCTCTCGGCTGTGCTTCCCTTTCTTTTCTGTAATAGTTTGCAAGCCCTGCCACATCTGACGATCGTCGCAGCTGGTGTAGTATGATTTGATCTTATTCCTGTATTGATGCTTTGCCTGTTTGATGGTACATAGGAGGGCATAGCCGGATTTCTTATACGCTTCTGGGTTAGAGTCCAACTTCTTGAAAGCGGCAGCTCTTATTTATTTTATTTCACCTTTATTTAACCAGGTAGGCAAGTTGAGAACAAGTTCTCATTTACAATTGCGACCTGGCCAAGATAAAGCAAAGCAGTTCGACAGATACAACGACACAGAGTTACACATGGAGTAAAACAAACATACAGTCAATAATACAGTATAAACAAGTCTATATACAATGTGAGCAAATGAGGTGAGAAGGGAGGTAAAGGCAAAAAAGAGTAAATACACTATAGCAAGTAAAACACTGGAATGGTAGTTTTGCAATGGAAGAATGTGCAAAGTAGACATAAAAATAATGGGGTGCAAAGGAGCAAAATAAATAAATAAATAAAATACAGTTGGGAAAGAGGTAGTTGTTTGGGCTACCCATTAGCTCAGTGCGAATGTTGCCTGTAATCCATGGCTTCTGGTTGGGGCATGTACGTACGGTCACTGTGGGGATAACGTCCTCGATGCACTTATCAATAAAGCCAGTGACATGTGGTGTACTCCTCAATGCCATTGGAAGAATCCAGGAACATATTCCAGTCTGTTCTAGCAAAACAGTCCTGTATTTCAGCATCTGCTTCATTTGTCCACTTTTTTTATAGACCGAGTCACTGGTGCTAAGCAGTAATCAGGAGTATAGAGATATGGTCAGATTTGCCAAATGGAGGGCGAGGGAGAGCTTTGTACGCGTCTCTGTGTGTGGAGTAAAGGTAGTCTAGAATTTTTTTCCATCTGGTTGCACATTTAACATGCTGATAGAAATTCGGTAAAACTGATTTAAGTTTCACTGCATTAAAGTTCCCGGTCACTAGGAGCGCTGCCTCTGGATGAGCTTTTTCCTGTCATTGAGTTTGGTTTTAGTGCCAGCTTCAGTCTGTGGTGGTATGAAGACAGCTACAAAAAATACAGATGAAAACTCTCTAGGTAGATAGTGTGGGCTACAGCTGATCATGAGATACTTTACCACACGCAAACAAAACCTTGAGACTTCCTTAGATATTGTGCACCAGCTATTGTTTACAAGTATGCATAGACCCCCGCCCTGTGTCTTACCAGAGGCTGCTGTTCTGTCCTGCCGATACAGTGTATAACCCGCCAGCTGTATGTTCTTAATGTCGTCATTCAGCCACGACTCGGTGAAACATAATATTTTACAGTTTTTAATGTCCCGTTGGTAGGATATATGTGCTTTCAGTTCGTCCCATGCATATTCCAGTGATTGAACATTAGCTAGCAGAATGGAAGGCATGGGCAGATTAGCCACTCGTCGCTTGATCCTCACAAAGCATCCTGATCTCTTTCCACAAAACCTACTTCTACATTTCCTTTTCCAGCAATTGACAGGGATCTGGGCCTGGCCGGGTGTCCGTAGTATATCCCTCGCATCCGACTCATTGAAGAAGAACTTCTCGTCCAATTTGAGGTGATTAATCCCAGTTCTGATGTCCAGAAGCTCTTTTTGGTCATAAGAGACGGTAGCAGCAACATTATGTACAAAATAAGTTATGAACAATGAGAAAAAAAATAACAAAATAGCATGGTTGGCTAAGAGCCGATACAACAGCAGCACTACCCTCTGGTGCCATCTTCTACAATAAAATGATTTTGAACCAACGTGGAGTAGACGTTGAATTGACGTCTGTGCCCAGTGGGTTTGGTGGAGAGAGGTGGAGGAAGGTACAACAATACAAGCCATCACACCTTCAGTTAGATTTGAGATCAGTATTAATAGTCAGTTTTGCTATTCAATGTTTAGAGATAAACAGTAAAATGTAGATATAATTATATAGGGCTCAGTATACAGATAGGGCACAGTATCGAAAGACAAACATTTGAGCCTCTTCCTTAGAGTTGAACAGCATTGCATTGAAGGAAATCTTAAATCCTGTCCTCTCAGTGGGCTACCTCTTTCCGAGGAACACGTCAAAGACATCACCTCCTAACCCCAGTGTTACCCAGTGGGCTGTGTGTCAAGGCCGGGATCGGGACAGAGAGCAGGAAGCTCAGGACATCCCCAACCTGTAAATGAACAAAAAACTTACAAATTCCTGGACTGATTCAGCAAGCTCCTGTTATATTGACCTCCTCTGCCCCTACTTCCATACTGTTCTACCCCAATGCTCCTCTGCCGTTCCCCTCTAGTTCTCCTCACCCCTCCTCAACCTTCCCAACCTATACTTCTACAAAAAAAAAAACATCACTTAATTAATGTTGAATTTATTGATTTAACCAGAACGACCCGTTGGGGTCACATGACCTCTTTCCAAAGGGTATTGGTATCTTATGTTTTTGCATTTTCCCCTACTACAAAGAGAATTGATAAAAGGGCCCAATGTACTGTACCCGTTATAGAACATGCTCTTTTATCACACGAACAGGACAAGATGGTGTGACCTCACTTCCTGACTGGTGTGAATTTGCAGAACTCGTGCTCTCCGAGCCGCCAAAGTGCCAACTGCCAACACTCCAGCTTTCATGTTTGTTTTATTTAACCCTAAACTTACTATGGAAATTGACTGAGAAGAGAAAACATTCTCATTCACAGCAACTTCTTCGAGGTTTTGTGGTGGTGTGAAAACTAATAAAAGGTGCATTCACAGCACCAATCTTGAGTAGAAAGGAGAGGAGATGGGTTGAATGAGCCAATTGGAAGGGGGACATGATTACGTGACCAATGATGGCCATAATAGTATGAGGGCCAAGGTGGCAATGTAGCCAAAACACCAGGGTTAACACTCATACTACTACATATTGTTTATTTAGTCAGAACACCAGGGTTAACACTCATACTATTACATATTGTTTATTTAGTCAGAACACCAGGGTTAACACTCATACTATTACATATTGTTTATTTAGTCAGAACACCAGGGTTAACACTCATACTATTACATATTGTTTATTTAGTCAGAACACCAGGGTTAACACTCATACTATTACATATTGTTTATTTAGTCAGAACACCAGGGTTAACACTCATACTATTACATATTGTTTATTTAGTCAGAACACCAGGGTTAACACTCATACTATTACATATTGTTTATTTAGTCAGAACACCAGGGTTAACACTCATACTACTACATATTGTTTATTTAGTCAGAACACCAGGGTTAACACTCATACTATTACATATTGTTTATTTAGTCAGAACACCAGGGTTAACACTCATACTATTGCATATTGTTTATGTAGCCAGAACACCAGGGTTAACACTCATACTACTACATATTGTTTATTTAGTCAGAACACCAGGGTTAACACTCATACTACTACATATTGTTTATTTAGTCAGAACACCAGGGTTAACACTCATACTATTGCATATTGTTTATGTAGCCAGAACACCAGGGTTAACACTCATACTACTACATATTGTTTATTTAGTCAGAACACCAGGGTTAACACTCATACTACATATTGTTTATGTAGCAGAACACCAGGGTATTGTTTATTGTTTATTTAGTCAGAACACCAGGGTTAACACTCATACTACTACATATTGTTTATTTAGTCAGAACACCAGGGTTAACACTCATACTACTACATATTGTTTATTTAGTCAGAACACCAGGGTTAACACTCATACTACTGCATATTGTTTATTTAGTCAGAACACCAGGGTTAACACTCATACTATTGTTTATATTGTTTATTTAGTCAGAACACCAGGGTTAACACTCATACTATTGCATATTGTTTATTTAGTCAGAACACCAGGGTTAACACTCATACTATTGATATTGTTTATGTAGCCAGAACACCAGGGTTAACACTCATACTATTACATATTGTTTATTTAGTCAGAACACCAGGGTTAACACTCATACTATTACATATTGTTTATTTAGTCAGAACACCAGGGTTAACACTCATACTATTACATATTGTTTATTTAGTCAGAACACCAGGGTTAACACTCATACTATTGCATATTGTTTATTTAGTCAGAACACCAGGGTTAACACTCATACTATTGCATATTGTTTATGTAGAACACCAGGGTTAACACTCATACTACTACATATTGTTTATTTAGTCAGAACACCAGGGTTAACACTCATACTACTACATATTGTTTATTTAGTCAGAACACCAGGGTTAACACTCATACTATTACATATTGTTTATTTAGTCAGAACACCAGGGTTAACACTCATACTACTACATATTGTTTATTTAGTCAGAACACCAGGGTTAACACTTCAGAACACCAGGGTTAACACTCAGTTTATTTAGTCAGAACACCAGGGTTAACACTCATACTACTACATATTGTTTATTTAGTCAGAACACCAGGGTTAACACTCATACTACTACATATTGTTTATTTAGTCAGAACACCAGAACAGGGTTAACACTCATACTACTACATATTGTTTATTTAGTCAGAACACCAGGGTTAACACTCATACTACTACATATTGTTTATTTAGTCAGAACACCAGGGTTAACACTCATACTACTACATATTGTTTATTTAGTCAGAACACCAGGGTTAACACTCATTACTACATATTGTTTATTTAGTCAGAACACCAGGGTTAACACTCATACTACTACATATTGTTTATTTAGTCAGAACACCAGGGTTAACACTCATACTACTACATATTGTTTATTTAGTCAGAACACCAGGGTTAACACTCACTATACATATTGTTTATTTAGTCAGAACACCAGGGTTAACACTCATACTACTACATATTGTTTATTTAGTCAGAACACCAGGGTTAACACTCATACTACTACATATTGTTTATTTAGTCAGAACACCAGGGTTAACACTCATACTACTACATATTGTTTATTTAGTCAGAACACCAGGGTTAACACTCATACTACTACATGTTGTCACAGGGACTTGGTTAGAGTAGGAGGACACCCTTTGAAGGCTGTGAAGTTCAGGACTTATGGAATAACAAATCCACAGGACTGTCCAGCCACCTCCCTCTAACCTCCCCCACCCTTCCCTCTTCCCCTCCCTGTCTCTCTTCCCATTGTCTCAGGGAGAAAGGGAAACCTGCTTTGTCCCACTTGCAAAGTTTCAGAAACAGTCATACAACTGGCAAAGTCTCCTGTTGATCACATCATATGTGGAGTGCAGCTACGGGGTGAGAAACAGACTGAATTAGAGTTCAGAACTTTTCTCTTCACTTAACACTTAATAATGTATGTGATTGAAGTTAAATGGAGATATGATTGCTTTTGTTAAACTCTCCTCTAAACAGGGACAAGAAGAATTCTGGGGCATCCAAATTCAGGCCTTAGTTACGTAATGGAGTGAAGTAGGACTACTTGGGTCTGAGGTGTTCCTCCATTGGCTCTACCACCCCTATATATATATATATATATATATATATATATATATATATATACACACACACACACACACACACACACACACACACACACACACACACACACACACACACACACACACACACACACACACACACACACACACACACACACACACACACACACACACACACACTGCACTAGTTGAACCGGTCTGTTTACTTGAAAGAGAATATTTGTACATGTTTTGTTGAACTGCCATTCAAGCCAAAATCAAATAAGTATATGAGAAAAATATCTGAGTTACATTTGAATAATCCCTTAGGGCATTTGGAAGGTTCACCTTGAAGAAAACAGGTCACAGATCCCAGAGCTTACTGTTCCCTGATATTATCTATTCCATAGTGAGCTTCAAATCCAATCACATTTGATTTGTCACATGTGCCAAATACAACAGGTGAAGACCTTACAGTGAAGTGCTTAATTAAAAGCCCCTTTAACCAACAATGTCGTTTTAAGAAAAAAAATAGTTAAGAAAGTATTTACTAAAATAAACTGAAGTATAAAAAAATAAAATAAAAATAACATAATTCAGGAGCGACAATAAGCAACAAACTTTGAGATATCAGCTGATGTAAGAAGGGCTATGAAAATACATATATTTCACTGTTGTGACGTCGGCAAAGTTAATGATAGTGTTGGAGTTGTGCTTGGCCATGCAGTCAGGAGTGAACAGGGAGTACAGGAGGGGAGTGAGCATGCACCCTTGAGGGGCCCCTGTTTTGATCATCAGTGTGGAGGATGTGTTGTTGCCTACCCTCACCACCTGGGGCTGGCCCGTCAGGAAGTCCAGGATCCAGTTGCAGAGGGAGGTGTTTAGTCCCAGGGTCCTTAGCTTAGTGATGAGCTTTGAGGGCACTAGGGTGTTGAACGCTGAGCTGTAGTCAATGAATAACATTCTCAAGCAGGTGTTCCTTTTGTCCAGGTGGGAGAGGCCAGTGTTGAGTGCAATAGAGATTGCATCATCTTTTGATCTGTTGGGGCGATATGCAAATTGGAGTGGTTCTACGGTATCAGGGATAATGGTGTTGATGTGAGCGATGACCAGCCTTTCAAAGCACTTCATGGCCACAGACGTGAGTGCTACGGGTCGGTAGTCATTTAGGCAGTTTACCTTTGTGTTCCTGAGCACAGAGACTATGGTGGTCTGCTTGAAACATGTTGGTATTACAGACTCGGTCAGGGACAGATTGAAAATGTCAGTGAAGAGACTTGCCAATTGGTCAGCCGTGCTTTGAGTACACGTCCTGGTCATCAGTCTGGCCTTGTGAATGTTGACCTGCTACGGAGAGCTTGATCACACAGTCATCTGGACCAGCTGATGCTCTCATTCATACTTCAGTGTTGCTTGCCTCGATGCGAGCATAGAAGTTATTTAGCTCGCCTGGTAGGCTTGTGTCACTGGGCAGCTCTCGGCTGTGCTTCCCTTTGTAATATATAATAGTTTGCTAGCCCTGCCACATCCGACGAGCGTTGAAGACATTGTTGTACGTTTCAATCTTAGTCCTGTATTGATGCTTCGCCTGTATGATGGTTCGTCAGAGGGCATAGCGGGATATCTTATAAGCATCCAAGTCCCACGCCTTGAAAGTGGCAGCTCTACCCTTTAGCTCAGTGCTTAGCATCTGACCACTTCCTTATTGAGCGAGTCTCTGGTACTTCCTGCTTTAGGTTTTGCTTGTAAGCAGGAATCAGGAGGATAGATTTGCCAAATGGTCAGATTTGCCAAATGGAGGGCGAGGCAGTGCTTTTTATGCATCTCTGTCTGTGGAGTAAAGGTGGTCTAGTGTTTTCCCCCTTGTCTTACCAGAGGCAGCTGTTCTATGTTGCCGGTGGACCGAAAACCCCGGCAGCTGTATGTTATCCAAGGTTGTTTTGCAGCCATGACTCGGTGAAACATAAGATATTACACTTTCTAATATCCTGTTGGTAGGACAGTCCTGATCGGAGCTCATTCATTTTGTTATCCAATGATTGGATTGCGCCGGAGGAGGTTATCCAAATTGTAATTACAGTTGAAGTCAGAGGTTCACATACAACTTAGCCAAATACATTTAAACTCAGTTTTTCACAATTCCTGACATTTAATCCTTGTAAAAATTGCACGTTGGCTAATAGAACTGATCGTAGAGGGGAATTACTCACTGGCCGTCAGATCCTTGCAAGGCATCCCTACCCAGGTCCCTAATATCTCAGTCTCTTCTTCATGTGAATGACAGGGGTTTGGGCCTTCTCGGGTGTCATTTTTAGTCGGGTGGAGAAAACTTTGCACCTGACTTGTTAAGTAAAAAATATTTGTCCAGTACGAGGTGAATAATCGCTGTCCTGATATCCAGAAGCTCTTTTCGGTCATAAGAGATGGTTGCAGAAACATTATGTACAAAATAAGTAAAAACACACACAATAACAGAATTGGTTAGGAGCCCGTACAACGGCAGCCATCTTTTCCGGCGCCATCTCAATCACCCATTCATTTTCTGTTATTATGAAAAAGAAATTAAAACGGTTCATTGAGCCTTATTATGCAATTTAGCACAGCCGTTAGTTGTTATTAAGGAGTATTTAGGCACAGAAATCATTTTTAATCTGATGGTTGTTTACCTTTACACAAAAAGGTGGAAGTAATTGATGTTTCACAACATTACACCGCGCTTTTCTAGAATTCATTATATCATTATTATTGGCAAAAAATTGCTGATATATGAGAAATAAACTGATGGGGAAAGGGTGAGACAATAGGCCATGCTTGTAAAGTGGAAAAAGGGTGAGACAATAGGACATGCTTGTAAAGTGGAAAAAGGGTGAGACAATAGGACATGCTTGTAAAGTGGGGAAAGGGTGAGACAATAGGACATGCTTGTAAAGTGGGGAAAGGGTGAGACAATAGGACATGCTTGTAAAGTGGGGAAAGGGTGAGACAATAGGACATGCTTGTAAAGTGGGGAAAGGGTGAGACAATAGGACATGCTTGTAAAGTGGGGAAAGGGTGAGACAATAGGACATGCTTGTAAAGTGGGGAAAGGGTGAGACAATAGGACATGCTTGTAAAGTGGGGAAAGGGTGAGACAATAGGACATGCTTGTAAAGTGGGGAAAGGGTGAGACAATAGGACATGCTTGTAAAGTGGGGAAAGGGTGAGACAATAGGACATGCTTGTAAAGTGGGGAAAGGGTGAGACAATAGGACATGCTTGTAAAGTGGGGAAAGGGTGAGACAATAGGACATGCTTGTAAAGTGGGGAAAGGGTGAGACAATAGGACATGCTTGTAAAGTGGGGAAAGGGTGAGACAATAGGACATGCTTGTAAAGTGGGGAAAGGGTGAGACAATAGGACATGCTTGTAAAGTGGGGAAAGGGTGAGACAATAGGACATGCTTGTAAAGTGGGAAAGGGTGAGACAATAGGCCATGCTTGTAAAGTGGGGAAAGGGTGAGACAATAGGCCATGCTTGTAAAGTGGGAAAGGGTGAGACAATAGGCCATGCTTGTAAAGTGGGGAAAGGGTGAGACAATAGGCCATGCTTGTAAAGTGGGGAAAGGGTGAGACAATAGGACATGCTTGTAAAGTGGGAAAGGGTGAGACAATAGGCCATGCTTGTAAAGTGGGGAAAGGGTGAGACAATAGGCCATGCTTGTAAAGTGGGGAAAGGGTGAGACAATAGGACATGCTTGTAAAGTGGGGAAAGGGTGAGATAATAGGACATGCTTGTAAAGTGGAGGAAGGGTGAGACAATAGGACATGCTTGTAAAGTGGGGAAAGGGTGAGACAATAGGACATGCTTGTAAAGTGGGGAAAGGGTGCGTGGAAATGGTGTAGGGGAAAAAAATTCTTAATTTCTCACCCCCCTACACTTTGCAAAGTGTGAAAAGCTCTGCTGTAATGTCCTGTCTCTCACTCTGAGTGTTAGCGAGGGCAGGCCACTCTAGGCCTCTTCTCAGGAAAGCCATGCTGTAGGGAGTGGTAACTCTGGTTCCTCTCTTATCAATGACTGCCTCACCATCCACACCCTGGCTACAGCAGTTTACACACCTTGCCCCACAGCTCACACACGCTGGAACTGAGGGATGATTGGAGCTTCACACACACACCCATCCAACATGAATGATTCCACTCCCACATTCACACTTCTGGAGTACTGACAGTGCTAGACCTCTGAGGCAGACATGCTTCAAATGAATGGTAATAGTGATAGAGAAACAGTAATATAGAGCTTGTTCTGGTAATACCTCCTCTCCTCAACCACAGGAAGCCATCAGATCAGACTAACCTCTTAGTGGACTACACAAAATGAACTCAATACAGAGTTGAGTGTGTTCACTTTCACATAATTGTGCTAATTGTGACTAAGTGGACTATCCTGGTTAAATAAATACATATGGCATGAAATTAAATGAGGAAGAAAAGGGTGGACAGAGATGCCATCAGCGTGTGAGCTTGGCTCTCATAATTTAGGGCACTGCCCTGCGTCACGTCACAGCAGCGAGAGCAGAAGGTACAGTGAAACATCTGGTGTAGATGAAAACATGTTCAGATCTGGCTCCACACTATATCCCTCCATGGAAACCCGTAATGACCATGTGCACAGTGATTTTGTATGGTTGTGAGCTTCTCTTTTGTGACCCTAGAGCAGGCCTAGTTCAGTGTCACATAGGAAGAGTGGAGGGTGTGGGGGGAGTGGGACAGCGAGGCTGTGTGACTTGAACAGGGTTGGACTGGAACAAGGTGTGGTTTGACAAACAGCTTCTGAATCAGCTAGTTCTGAGGGCAGGGAGGAAACCCATGATGATGGTCAGCAGGTGCGCTTGATTTCGCTCAGAGTTTGCACTTTAAGGACAATTCCATTGGTTTAATTGTACAGGACAAATTAAGTCACGCAAAGCTCAATTTGAAGGGGCTTGGAGTCCGTGTGTTTAGCCCCTTAACACACTAATACCATGTTACTTACATCAAAAGATCAGAGGGCAGGGGCCCAGGCAGGGCTTGTAGTGGTACAGGAAGGGAGGAAAGGAGGAAGAGAGGGAGAATGATAGGAGGGTATGGGAACGACAACACCCCAATGTGACTCTGTTAAACTGAGTGTGTGTGTGCATGTGTGTGTGTGTGTGTGTGTGTTTCCCCTGGCCTTAACCTCTGGTGCCACACACATCTGTCTGACGTCACTATGATGGAAAAATCGACATGGGCATGCAGCCATTTAGCCCCAGAGAAGGGATGTCACAGAAACAGTGT
Source organism: Oncorhynchus gorbuscha (assembly GCF_021184085.1). Lineage (NCBI taxonomy): Eukaryota > Metazoa > Chordata > Actinopteri > Salmoniformes > Salmonidae > Oncorhynchus > Oncorhynchus gorbuscha. The sequence continues at coordinate 41,270,938 of NC_060196.1, read as the reverse complement.
GCCACCGTTTACATGGCAGGACCCCGGGCGATCATTCAGTCATATCCACGTGGTAGGAAAGTAACACTTGGTTAGGTGTAGTATTGAAAAGTTTTATCCCAATGTTTACAGTACAGTGAAGAGTAGTTTGAAAAAGTAGTGCGAAGCTTTACAAAGTCAAATTCATATTATTTCTGTTTTCTGCTGTTTATTTAGTTACATGTCTATGTTGCTCCTCCATTCATAAAAAAATACTAAATTCTTAAAATGTTTGAAAACACATTTGAAATTCTCTTTGACGTTTTTGGTGCAGGACCAGGCTTGCTGTAGGTGCACATGCAGAGAGAGGACATGAATATGCAGAGAGAATATTTCTCCATATTTCATTATCTCTGAAACAATCAACTGTGTGCCAGTCTCACTACATTATCCCTCCCTATCAGATACCTGGGTGACCTGGATGCCTGGGTGATCACGTTGTGTGTGTGTGTGTGTATGTGTGTGTGTGTCAGTGTGCGTGCGCATGTGTGTGCCCTCCCCTCACATGACTGTGCCTTCCCCTCCATCCAGCCAACAACCAGGAAAGGGCTTAACAGGGGAAACAAGACCAGAAAAATAACTCCTTACTGGGTCATCTCCTCTGACTGATTGCCCATCTCCTCCCTTTCTCTCTCCCTCTCTCTGTTAGTATCTGTTATTGTTCTGAGGAGGGCGGGTCTTCCTGGGCTAGAACTGGCTGTGACCGCTCGTCTCTTCTCCAAACAGATACAACCCAACACCACTGAAACCAGCCTCAGATAATAAACAAGGTAATACATCATTTAAACAGCTGGTAATGGTGTGAACATGTTATACTGCTTGTCCTGTAATGGAGGTAGCCTATATCCCAAGGCCACCTGATCAGCACCACTATCAGAGTTGTAATTCTGTGCCCAGCTCAAATCCCACTGGTATGACCCTGTTCCCTGTTACATTATGCATATCATGCTTTTCCCTCAGTGTTTCACAGGAATATTCATGAGCCTCATTAGAACACCAGCCTCACTTCTAGCTAACAGTGAGAGTAGCTGTTGAACCTGAATTAGTTTCACAGTAGAATTCAGTGGGTTTGGGGCGTAGGCAGTGAATTAAGGGGTTTGGGGCGTAGGCAGTGAATTAAGGGGTTGGGGCGTAGGCAGTGAATTAAGGGGTTTGGGGCGTAGGCAGTGAATTAAGGGGGTTGGGGCGTAGGCAGTGAATTAAGGGGTTTGGGGCGTAGGCAGTGAATTAAGGGGTTTGGGGCATAGGCAGTGAATTAAGGGGTTTGGGGTGTAGGCAGTGAGATAGGCGGGAACCTATTTCATGAGCAAATATAAGTGATTTACAATTTTTTCCTCCAGAATCCAATGCAGTGTGGAAATGCCATAGAACTGCTGATAAGCTATGGTAGAAATGTAACTTAAATATTCTTCCTTGTTTCTTTATTCAAAATTGAACAAATTCCTACAAACAAACACATACATATGATCACCCCTCCCCCCTCACACACAGACAGAGTAAACAGGGGGACATAACTGACTGTCCAATTTGGTAACAGTGTAACAACTTTTTTTTTTTTAAACGCTTCCTTCGAAACAATATCAATATTTGACTTCTTTTAAGTATCATAATAAACGTCATACACAAATCTGATGACGCAAGGTCAGAAAACGGACCAATAAAGTGCATTTACTTGAATGTCCCTATGGAATATGGAAGTCCATGGGTGCGTTCCAGGTAAACAAACTCTGCACAGATCTCTGCACAGGTCTCTTTACATCATTTGGAGAACTATTTTAACATCTCAGGAAGCACATCAACATGATATAAGGATCCTATAAACTGCAAGGACCTGAATAGAATGAGTGTATCTGGAACGCACCTAAAGTCTTAGGTAGGGCTGGATCTGACAGCAGAAAAGGTGTATCTGGAACGCACCCAAAGTCTTAGGTATGGCTGGATCTGACAGCAGAAAATGTAGGGCTGGATCTGACAGCAGAAAAGGTGTATCTGGAACGCACCCAAAGTCTTAGGTAGATAGTGAAGTAGGGCTGGATCTACACTCTGGAACGCACCCAAAGTCTTAGGCAGGTACGGGCCTGGATCTGACAGATGCCTGACACTTTTAATGTGAGGGTCCAGATCAGACCGCTGTCAGGAAGGAATATTCAGAGATTGCTTAGCCAACTGAGCCTGACAATCAACAGAATTACACAAGACACAACTACAACCACTGACACCAATAGTGCTGAGTTGAACTGAGTTTATACCCCACCTTGACATACTTCACCCAAGTGATCGTAACATTAAATAGCCTAACTGCTGTAGATCCTAATAATTTATCACTGATGAGACACTAATGTTGTTACACTTACGTTTAAAAATGTCCATCTCTGTATTTTCTTCTCAGTGAATCATCATCATTGAGCTTATTGTGAACTTTTCTCTAAACTTGTATACAGAGGCGCAACTTTGGTTTTGGAAGAGGGGGGAACATCATTTTTTATTTTATTTTATCCAGTCGGACAAACACTCCAAACAGTTTACCCGACTGCTCGGAGGCGTCCGCATGGTCCTAAAGCACACAGTTGGCTCATTTTGTATCACATTCCAATGATTAAACATTCTCAAAAATGCAATTTCAGAATGTGTGTATGTGGGGGGGGGGCATGTCCCCAGTTCCCAGTGAAAGTTGCGCCCCTGCTTCTAATACTGACTGATTGTAAGACAACATTTCAGAGGTCACACTAACATGACTCCTACTGCAACTTGATAGTCATTCTTTGTGTTTTCGACATGTAATCTCCTTGTCAACAAAAGCTTTAGTAAACCTATCATTTCATTGTGTTTTCATGTTTCAAACTGATTGAACAATAGGCTAGATACACTTGTAACACTTGAAGGTAAAGACAGCATACAGTCAAGTGTGCATTTGACTTCACTGACACTTCAACGTTTTGATTGTTTTGTCTCTCTGGGAACTCTTGTGTGTCTCATGGTATGACGAAATAATTAAAAAATACATTAGCGTCTACTGTCCCGTGTTGCTGTGCCAGCCAGTTCTGTTACCATCTAAAGTCCATGGCATGGTGAAACAAATCTATTCCATCAGTTCCCGTGAGGACATCGTGACAACACCCCGAGACAGCCCTGAACAAACTCAGTCCCATTCCATTTGACTGATACAACTGAGCCAAGACAGACGTGCAGGGAGGCAGGCAGTCCGGCAAGCAGCTGACCCATCACTGAGTGCTTCACATCACCTGGTCAATGTATTGATAAGGAGACACCTAGCATTATTGGTAGACCATACTAGTCAACACCACATGTCCAGCTCATGGTTAACAGGTTTTAACGCCCCGTCCATCACCATTGGTATCTCACATTAAGTCCTTGTGTAACTCCACCAACTCCGCCATGATGGCGGTTGTGTGTGTGACCAATCCGATCATCTCTTCTTCTTCTGTTGAGCTTTCTGCATCTTCCTCCTTTTGATGATCATGGTGTGGAGCTTCTCGAGACCTTCCTGTAGCCCCTCCCCTATGATGGCGCAGGTGGGCTGCAGGTGCCAGGGCGTTCCATTACCCAGCTCTGCTAGCGCCAGAGAGCGCTCCATCTCGTGAAGCGGCAGGGAGTTTCTCAGGTCCTGCTTGTTGGCCACCACTAGAACAGGCACACCCTGGTTCTCTGCTAACCTCGTGATCTTATGGAGCTCCGTCTTGGCCTCCTCCAGACGCTCCGTGTCGACGGAATCAACCACAAACACGATACCGTCGGCGCACCGCGTGTATGAGCGCCACAGGGGGCGGAGCTTCTCCTGACCGCCCACGTCCCAGAAGTGGAACGCCGCCTTCCGCCAGGACTTTCCGCCCGCGCTCAGGGACACTTTGATCTTCTCCGTGTTGAATCCCTTAGTGGGGACAGTGTTCACAAACTCATTGAAACGAAGGCGATAGAGGACAGTGGTCTTCCCAGCGCAGTCCAGACCCAGGATGACAATATGGAGGGCCTGGAAGGAAGGAAGGCTGGGGAAGATCTGGTCTGATAATCCATTCCCCATGGTGTTACTCACACTTTGAGGGAGACTCAGACAGGGGAGAAGCTGGCCGCCGCTGCTTCAACAAATAATCACAAGACTTCTTTGCTCATTCCTTTTCCAGGGGGCTGTGCTGCAGCATTCACCTAGACATAAAAGAGAGAGTATACAATGTAAGCAGATGTAAAAAACACTCAACAACCAACAAGAACAGCAGTCTATTGCTTTACAATTGGAGGGGCTATGCACTGTAATTGAATATAAACCTTGGCCTATAGGTCTCTCTCTTCCTTCTACATCTTTAATATTTCGGGCCATGAGATGAATGAGAGGTAAACCAGAGGGGTGTGAAAGGAGCATATTTGCACATGTAGCGTCTAGAGCAGCGTTCGGAACTCGGTGGATTTCATATGGTAATTCCCATTCAGAGACAGTGGGCTATCGATATTGAATGACAAGGACGCCGGCGTGCTCCCAACAAAATCAGACTTTAACTGTCTTCGGGTTGATGATCAT